>NC_142077.1:3115000-3452500 GCF_059756535.1 Pantherophis guttatus
AATTTCCACTTTCCAGAGGTGAGTGGAGCCCTTGCGGCTTCACAGAGATCTTTCTCAGCCTTTTCCTAGAGATAATGAGGACTCTCTTGATTTACACCAAGTGTCCTCCAGGTCTGTAGAGGCCTCTCGATTGACGCCATTCAAGACTAGACAGAGGTCCCCAGCAAACAATCACAATCTCTGTGTTCTACTTACTCCTTGCCGTCCACCCTTCCTCCTTGCTAAGGGCGAAAGGTTGCTAATTAAACAGGGAAAAACAGCCCAAGGCTGACACCATCGGAATGCTTAATGCTGTCCTTCATTTCAAGTTGCAATGTCCAATTTTTTTTTATTTTTGCCAGTATTGCATTTTTTTCTACGGCAATCTAGTTTAAGAGTTCTGGGATTAAATTAGAGAGAGAGAGAGATGGATGTTCTGACGTTCTGCGGAAGCTTGGCGTATTGCCTATATGATAGAAATGCCGTTCCTTCCCCCAAATTCTCTTAGGAATTGGCCTTTAAAATCCCGTGGGAGGGAGAAATTGGATTGGGGAAATATTAATGTATCGCAATGCTGCCCAAAGCTTGGGACAGCTGAAAACTGTGCAATCAGCATAAAATTTGGGGAAATTGATGGAAATTGATACGGGTTATGTTTATTTCAGGGGTGTCAAACTCAAGGCCGGCGGGTTCCTTAGATCTGGCCTGCGGGGCCACCCTGGAAACAGCAAAGGATTGGCCCGTGGTGCCTCTGCCAGCGAAAACGGACCTGGGGGGGTTGTGTGGGTCCCCCCCACTCCCCGTTTCGTTGGCAGAGGTCTGCAAGAGAGTGTCATGGCTGAAAATGGGTTGCCCCCCCCCCAAAAAAATAAGCTGTCAGAACTTCAAGCTGCATTTATTCTAGTGCTGACATAAGAAGGAGAAGCAGAGTTGTCTGGATAGGGACGTTTGACTTTTTACCTACTTATTTTCCCTGAAGATAATATCCCCTAGGAGATGGGATGGGAGGGGGGAAATTTCTTTGAGCTGGAGCAGTAGATTAGGGGTAGAGTGATTTGGGCCCACCGTACCATCACATGCCAAAAGCAGGGAAGCGCAGGGGGGTTGTGTAGGTGTGGGCACGCGCGTGTGTGACACCCCTCCCCCCACTTTTGGCACATGATGGCAAAAAGGTTAGCCATCACTGCCCTAATGTATCTTATGGAGCAAAAATTAATATAAGACTCAGTCTTACTTTCGGGGAAACACGATAGTTACACAGCTCTTCCTTGCTACAATGTTCTTTTTAACCTCGAGCCAAAAATGGGCCTTTGTGTAATAGGTTTGAACTCTGCTCTGGGGGCAGCGGAGAATAGACTATCCCCCCTCCATTAACGGCCTGTCAGATGTTTTAAAGACCTCGATTTTGTCTTCCCGTTTAACCTTTCCTTCTCAAGGACTTCCTTCTAAGCTGGAGGACTTTGAAGCCATCCTGAAGAGCTGGATGACACTTTGGGGGGGGGGGAAGACCCCCAACCCATCAAAGCAAATTGCTAGATCGCCGGCCCATCACTTGCTCAAACGAAGGAGATGGGGGGGATACCTGTCAAAGGAAGAGCTAATTTTCGGCTGATAAGTCCCCCAGAAAGGAGAAGAAAAAAAACCACCTGGAATTCTTTAATTTTGCTGCCAATTCTAATTACTCTTCGGTGAAAGGCCGATTTAAGAGGAAGGAGGACTTCCCGTCCAGTTATCTCGTTTTCCTGCCCCCCCTCCCCCGGTTTCTCGCCTTTCGAGATGTCACTTTGCTTCCCAGCATAACAAACAATATAAATATAAATACACACACACATACACACACACATCTGTCTGTCTGTCTGTCTCTCCCTCTCTCGTTCTGTCTGTGTCTCTCTCTCACTCACTCACTCACTCTCTGCCTCTCTCTCCCTCCCTCTGTCTCTCTCTCCCTCCCTCCCTCTGTCTCCTTTCCTGTCTCTCTCTCACTCCCACCCTCTCTCTGTCTCTCTCTCCCCCTCCCTCCCTCCCTCCGTCTCTCTCCCCCCTCTTTCTCTCTGTCTCTCTCTCCCCCTCCCTCCCTCCGTCTCTCTCCCCCCTCTTTCTCTGTCTCTCTCTCTCTCCCTCCCTCTCTGTCTCCTTCCCTGTCTCTCTCTCACTCCCACCCTCTCTCTGTCTCTCTCTCCCCCTCCCTCCCTCCCTCCGTCTCTCTCCCCCCTCTTTCTCTCTGTCTCTCTCTCCCCCTCCCTCCCTCCGTCTCTCTCCCCCCTCTTTCTCTGTCTCTCTCTCTCTCCCTCCCTCTCTGTCTCCTTCCCTGTCTCTCTCTCACTCCCACCCTCTCTCTGTCTCTCTCTCCCCCTCCCTCCATCTCCCCCTCCCTCCCTCCCTCCGTCTCTCTCCCCCTCTTTCTCTCTGTCTCTCTCCGTCTCTCTCCCTCCCTCCCTCTGTCTTTCTCCCCTCTGTCTCCTTCCCTGTCTCTCTCTCACTCCCATCCTCTCTCTGTCTCTCTCTCCCCTTCCCTTCATCTCTCCCTCCCTCCCTTACGTGATCCCCCTTTTGCGACCTTCCAATGAGCCAAGTCCACAGAGAAGCCGGATTCACGTAACAACCCCGTGGCTAACTTAACACCTGCAGTGATTCGCTTAACGACGGCGGAAAGATGGTAAAAAAAACACAGGAGGAAAATTCACTGAACAGCCTTTTCACTTAATAACAGAAATGTTGCGGTCGTAAGTGTAGAACGGGGTAGGGTCTCCTGCTTGGGCGGAGGGGGTGGACTAGATGACCTGAGAGGTCCCTTCCGACCCTGTTAATCTGTAATCTAATCAGAATCATAGGTCTCTTCAGAGGGACCTTAGAGGTCTTCTAGTCTAACCCCTGATATGAAGTCCATTCTACTGTTGGTCCTGTAGCCCAGTGTTTCCCAAACTTGGCTATTTTAAGATGCATGGACTTCAATTCCCAGAATTCCCCAACCAATATGCCTGGTTGAGGAATTCTGGGAGTTGAAGTCCATACATCTTCAAAGGGTCAAGTTTGGGAAACACTGCTGTAGCCCAACTCCCATCTACAAGCTGATGTTGAAAGGTTGGCTGACTTCTCTCACAACCGCACAAAATAATTTTGCAAGGAGTCCTGAGTCTAATGTTGTGTGTGTGTGTGTGTTTGTGTGTGATCTCAGGACTAAGATGATTGAACCCGTGATCTTTTGCAACACACACACACACACACACAAAAGGGCCAACACCGCTCGATTACAATCCTGGCCCAGCAATTCGAGAATGCCTGTTTTGTGATTAATTTGCTAGGGCCTTTTAATGGGCCCGGCGGCTTCTAATGGCCACGGTCGTAATTATTATTAGCGTCGTCGTCAACACTTTGCACCTATTTATAGCTCAGGGATGATAAATAATTCAGAATTTTTTTTTTTACAGGACGGGCGAGCGGCAGAAAGAACGCGAGCTAAAACAGGAGTGGTTAATGCCGAATTTAATTGAAGGGAGCAGCGAATGCGTGGTCTTTTCCCCTCACCTTTTAAATAACTGCGATAGTTTTCGGGTTCACGACCGTTTTGTCAATTTCACGAAGCGGCTGGGGAATGAGGAGATCCAAGAGCAACTCAAGGTTGACATTACACACCCTAAGAGCGTTTTAAACTTATTGTTGATTAAACCATCGTTTTATACTCTAGGCGCCTTGTTTGTTGCTGTTCTTAATCGGTATAATGCCTTTGGAGAAATTGTAGCTGTAATAATTTGACAGTTCATTAAGACTTTATAACTCTCTCTCTCTCTCTTTCTCTTTCTCTCTCTCTCTCTCTCTCTCTCGTACACACGCACATATGTACGAGTCACAGCAAGGAGAAGAAAGGATGGAATGGCTTAACCTCGCTTAACTCCTTCAACAAACTTTAAATGGGATTGTAAGCAGGGGTGAAATCCAGCAGGTTCTGGCGAACCCGTAGTGGAAATTTTGAGCAATTCGGAGAATCGGCAAATACCACCTCTGACTGGTCCCCGAATGGGGAGGGAATGGAGATTTTGCAATATCCTTCCCCCTGGAGTGGGAAGGGAATGGGGATTTTGCAATATCTTTCCCCTGGAGTGGGGAGGGAATGGGGATTTTGCAGTATTTTTCCCCTGGAGTGGGGAGGGAATGGGGATTTTGCAGTATCTTTCCCCTGGAGTGGGGAGGGAATGGAGATTTTGCTGTATCTTTCCCCTGGAGTGGGGTGGGAATGGAGATTTTGCTGTATCTTTCCCTTGGAGTGGAGAGGGAATGGGGATTTTGCAGTATCTTTCCCCTGGAGTGGGGAGGGAATGGGGATTTTGCAGTATCCTTGCCCCAGGAGTGGGGTGGGAATGGAGATTTTGCAGTATCCTTCCCCTGCCACGCCCACCATGCCACACCCACAGAACCGGTAGTAAAAAAAAATTGAATTTCACCACTGATTCCCCCCCCCAAACCCTTAGTACCTGGTCCCCCTTTTCCGACATTAAACTGTCTCTTCTCACCCCCAAATGCAATTTCTGGTTTTCCCAACGAGTGGCGATCAGTCTTATAAAGATATTTATCGCACTTTTCCAATATTGGGGAAAGAGAGAGAGAGAGAGAGAGAGAGAGAGAGAAAGAGAGAGAGAGAGAGAGAGAGAGGGAGGGATGTGATGGCCACAACGGAAGGCTTCGTCCCAGCTGCCTCAAGAGGGATCAAAATATTAAATTTCAGTAAATATCCACCCCCAACGCCACCTGGGGCCGATCTGAACTCTCATGGGGGTCTTGGAAGAAGTTAGAATTTTAGTTAGATTAACAAGAGTCGGAAGGGGACCTCGGAGGTCTTCTAGTCCAACCCCCTGCTTAGGCAGGAAACCTGCATTCCATTTCAGACAAACGGGTGTCCAATCTCTTCTTTAAAAATTCTCCAGCGTTGGGAGAATTTACAACTTGCTCAAAAGGAGCCCGGCCGTTCGCAAGCTCTTCAGCACGCGGGCCATGGCGTCTTCTCAAACAACATGAACCGATGCGAGGAGACAACTCGGTGCCCGCTAAAGACTCGGATTCTCATTTGACGCCAGCGGAACTGACAGGCGGTGGCAGGATGAATGACAGGGCTGGGCAGTGCCGGCGTTAACTCATCAGAACAGCTAGGGTGCTGCGGGTGATTTGAGGGCTGTTTTATTTATCTCTGACCCTCTTTATTTCCATCCGTCAGAATAGAGCTGGGAGGGACCTTGGAGGTCATCTAGTCCAACCCTCTGTTCAAGCAGGAGACCCTAGACCCGTGATGGCGAACCTATGGCATGTGTGCCAGAGGTGGCACGCGGAACCATGTCACCTGGCATGCCAGCTTAGCTCCGGCGCACGTGTGTGCACCGGCCAGCTGATTTTCAGGCCTTCTGGGCCCACCAGAAGCAGGGAAACAAGCTGTTTCCTGCCTCCGGAGGGAGGAGGTGGGGAGTCTCTGGAGGCTGGGGACAGCAAAAAATATCACTTCCTGTCCAACCGGAAGTTGGGAAACGGGCCGTTTCGAGCCTCCAGAGGGCCTCCGAGGAGATGGGGAAGGCTGTTTTCGCCCTCCCCAGATGCATAGAGAGGATCTGGAGCCAGGTGAGAAACGGGCCTACTGGGCCATTGCATGCCAGGAGCGGGTGGGGGAGGGGGGTCACATGCACAGGGGCGGGCAGGGCGCATAGAATTATGGATGTGGGCATACACACGCGTGAACCTCCTCCATCCCCCCCCTTCCTGGCACGCAATGGCAAAAAGGTTAGCCATCACTGCCCTAGATTATTTCAGACAAATGATTGTCCAATCTCTTCTTGAAAACCTTCAGTGATGGAGCAACCCATGACTTCTGTTCCACTGGTTAACTGTCTTTGCTGTTAGGAAATTCCTCCTTAGTTCTTAAGTTGCTTTCCTCCTTGATTAGTTTCCATCCGTTGCTTCAGGTGCTTTGGCGAATAACAGAGTTGGGAGGGACCCCGGAGGTCTTCTAGTCCAGCCCCCTGCAGAAGCAAGAAATCCTACACAGTCCTGGACAAATGGCTGTCTAATCTCATCTTTAAAACTTCCAGTGTTGGAGCATTCACAACTTCTGGTGGCAAGTTGTTCCACTGGTCAATTGTCCTCATTGTCAGAAAATTTCTCTTTAATTCTAGGTTGCTTCTCTCCTTGATTAGTTTCCATCTACTGTTTCTTGTTCTGCCTTCTGGTGCTTCGGAAACTAAGTTGACCCCCTCTTCTTTGTGGCAGTCCCTCAAATACTGGAAGACTGCTATCATGTCCGACCCCCTCAATGTCCTTCTTTTCTCTAGATCCTTGGACTTCATCCTTAGGAAAAGGGAAAAGGCAAGTTGGACAATGAGGACTAGCACCTCAGAAGTTGCTTTGGTGGTGGCGGGCATCAGCTGAAAACGGCAGAGATGGAACGGGTGACCGTCTGCACCGAAGGAAGTTGAATGTGGGTCGGAAATACAGGCAGTGTCCTCAACTTACGACAGTTTGTTTAGTGACCGTTTGAAGTTACAACGGTACTGGGGGAAAAAAGTGACTTCGTTTTTCACACTTACGACCGTCGGAGCCTCCCCGTGCTCAAAATTCAGACCCTTGGCTCATACTTATGACAGTCGCAGTGTCCCAGGGGTCACGTGATCCCTTTAAAGGACTTAAAAGAACGGCGTCAAGAAAAGTCGTAGGATGGGGTGAAATTCACTTAACGGCTGTCTCGCTTAGCAACGGAAATGCTGGGCTCGACTGCGGTCGTAAAGCCGAGGACTGCCTGTGTTAAGAAGCTGCTTTCGCTGTTCTCTCTCTAGGCCCATCTCGTTCTAATGTGCCCCGTGGCATCCATTCAAAGTTTCTTCCCATTAGCTGCTTCCTGACTCTTTAAAGGGGAATTGTGCCAGGCAGAGGAACTCAAAATTTTCTCCTACGGGTTCGTGCTTAATTTGCAGGAAAAAATTTTCCAATATGTTGACCTTTGTAAACTGCTCAGAGAGTGCTGTAAACCACGATGGAGCGGTATGGAGTCCTCGACTTACGACCACAACATTTCTGTCGCTAAGTGAGACACTTGGTTAAAGAGCTGATATGTAGGTAGTGTTAACAGCCGGGGACTGTCCTGCTTTACGTCCTAACATCTTGGCAATAAGTCACGGTCTCCTTGGGATCCTCCACTTCCATGAATCCAGAGGGAAAAACATCTGGAAGGCCATGGGGGCGACAGAAGGATAGATAGATAGATAGATAGATAGATAGATAGATAGATAGATAGATAGACAGATAGATAGATGATAGATAGATAGATAGATGATAGATAGATAGATAGATAGATAGATAGATAGATAGATAGATAGATAGAAGGATACAGGAAAGATTAGAAGAATAAGGTAGCAAAAGAATGGGGAAACCATAAGGCCCAGCCATCAACGGGAGGTGCCAATCACAACTTTCTCTTGAGAAAATAATAAAATGAGAAGATATTTTTTTTTAAAAAAAATACTAGAATCTGCAGAAATGGATAATTAACACTTGAAATGAAAGAGAAGGAAGATTCTGAAACATGGGATTCGTTTTATCCATGGTTAAATAACAGAAAGAGAAGTTGGAACGTTTAAAATTGTAAGGGAAGGATTCATTTTACCATGAGGGCTTATTATGATACGTTTATTATTCATATGATTGAGTATTAACAAGTATTAATATTATGTTGAGAAAATACTGTTTATTATATGATCCCTACTAATGGATATGATGGTGATGACTATTGCTCAAATGTAACAACACACTTTTTATATAGACGTGGAAACGGTTGCTCTTTCTTTATACAATAAAATTTAAAAAAAAAATATTTGGAAAAAAAGAAAAGAACTTTCTCTTAGAATAACAAGAGTTGGAAGGGACCTTGGAGGTCTTCTAGTCCAACCCCACAGATCACTTCACGGATGAGAGATCGGCACCACTTTTGATCTCTTCACACCGTCCGCCGTCAAAGGCAGGGATCTGGAGATTTCCAAACCACCTTCCACTTAATCCTTAAACGAACCGACAAAAGAAGCTGGAAATATTGAGAAAGAGGATAAACGGGTTTCTGCATGCCGAGGAGTTTGCTCTATGTTCCCCCGTCCCTTCTCAACGTTTAAACTCTCTTTTCTTCATTTCCCCTGCGTGGCGAGAGAAATTTCTTTCCCCAGAGTCCAAAAATGAAAAGCAGTCTAATATACACTCTGTATTAATATCCCATATTTCTGTCAATCTAATCTAATCTAATCTAATCTAATCTAATCTAATCTAATCTAATCTAATCTAATCATCTAATCTTTCTTTCTTTCTTTCTTTCTTTCTTTCTTTCTTTCTTTCTTTCTTTCTTTCTTTCTTTCTTTCTTTCTTTCTTTCTTTCTTTCTTTCCTGTCAGGGTTCTGACTGAGCAGGTCAGGAATGCTTCACGAGTTGAATCAATCAATCTATCTATCTATCTATCTATCTATCTATCTATCTATCTATCTATCTACCGCGTTTTCCCAAAAATAAGACCCTGTTTTATATATTTTTGAACCGTGAAATAAGCGCTTGGCCTTATTGCCATGTGCTCAAAAGCCCGATTGGGTTTATTATCAGGGGATGTCTTATTTTGGGGGAAACAGGGTATCTATCTATCTATCCATTTGATCTCTCTCTATCCATCCATGCATTTATCTCTATCTCCATCCACCCAATCCATCCATCCTTCCATCCTATCTATCCATCTATCCACCCATATCTATCTATCTATCCATCCATCCATCCATCCATCCATCCATCCATCCATCCATTTATCTCTATCTCCATCCACCCAATTCATTCATCCATCCATCCATCCATCTCTATCTATCTATCATCTATCTACCTACCTACCTACCTACCCACCATCCATCCATCCATCCATCCATCCATCCATCCATGCATTTATCTCTATCTCCATCCACCCAATCCATCCATCCTTCCATCCTATCTATCCATCTATCCATCCATGCATTTATCTCTATCTCCATCCACCCAATCCATCCATCCTTCCATCCTATCTATCCATCCATCCAGCCACCCATATCTATCTATCTATCTATCTATCTATCTATCTATCTATCTATCTATCCATCCATCCATCCATTTATCTCTATCTCCATCCACCCAATCCATTCATCCATCCATCCATCCATCTCTATCTATCTATCTATCTATCTACTCACCATCCATCCATCCATCCATCCATCCATCCATCCATCCATCCGACTTTAATACTGCCCATCACACGTGCGTGACTCTGGATGGTTTACAAATAAATAATATATTTCCTTCAAATTTCCCAAGCACAAAAAAAAGGCCCCCGAATATTCTCCATGATTGGTCCAGAATTACAGGCAGGTATATAGATAGCAACGTGCAACATAGAACGCACCTGTTCTACTGGAAAGGTGGGAAGTGACACAGAATAAAAATACCAATTCAGGAAGGAGGGGGGGAAAAAAGAAAAAGAAAGAACCACCAGCTTTCCTCTCGGAGAAATGGGCTTTGAAGTCGCACCACTTCCTGTAAAGCTTGCATAATACTCCATGGGGGGAAAGGCCAGGAAACACAGTAGAGATATATATATTATTTATATCTGTTTGCTGCTGTGATGCCAAGCGCTCCAAAGGCCGGTGGCCAAAGCATCAGACCACAGGAAGCTTTTGCTGCCGTTTTGTGTTCTCTGACCTGCTCACACTTCTTTAAAGATGCACACCGTTCTCAAAGGTCTCTCCAGAACAAGCCATCCGCGCATCGAAGTTAAAGTTGCTTAGCATGCAAACCAAGGTATTAAAAGGGAGGGGGGGCGCTGACTTAAAACAAAAATCAGGTACATTTCGAGTCACATGGCATACCCAACTGTTGACTGCCTGTCAAGATGGGGGGAGGGAGGGAGGGAAGGAAGGAAAATGAAAGAAAAGGAAGGGACAGAGGGAGGGAGGAAGAAAGGAGAGATGAAAGGAAGGAAGGAAGGAAGGAAGGGAAGGAGGAAGGAAGGGAGGGAGGGAGGGAGGAAGGAAGGAAGGAAAGCAGGGAGGGAGGGAAGGAAGGAAGGAGGGAAGAAAGGGAAGGAGGGAGGGAGGAGGGAAGGAAAGCAGGGAGGGAAGGAAGGAAGGAGGGAAGGAGAGAAGAAAGGGAAGGAGGAAGGAAGAAAGGAAAGAAGGAAGGAAGGAAGGAAGGAAGGAAAAGAGGGAGGGAAGGAAGGAGGGAAGGAAGGAAGGAGGGAAGAAAGGGAAGGAGGAAGGAAGGGAGGAAGAGAGGGAAGGAAAGCAGGGAGGGAGGGAAGGAAGGAAGGAAGGAGGGAAGGAAGGAAGGAAGGAGGGAAGAAAGGAAAGGAGGAAGGGAGGGAGGAAGAGCGGGAAGGAAGGCAGGGAGGGAGGGAAGGAGGAAGGGAAGGAAAAGGAGGGAAGGAAGGAAGGAAAGGTAAGGTCTCTCCCCCTCCCCTTCTATAGAGAGCTTTCAGGATTTTTACACCCTCCTTATAGCTAATGGGTTACCTAGCATCCCTATTTTTTTAATTATTATTTTTTTTACAAAATGCAAATTGCTTCTTGCCACAGAGCTACAGTGACAAGGAAGGTGGGAGTCCTTCTGCCAAGGGACTTCTGCCTTGTTACCATAGCCTGATTTGGCCTCCACGGGGAAGTTTCTGCCGGAGGGGGGGGGGAAACGGAGGGAGGGAGGGAGGGAGAGAGTTGGGCTCCGAGACCATCACAAACAGCAAGCAACAGCCCAAACAAACAAACGATTAAAAAAAAAAAGAGAGGAAAAAAAATCAACTTTTCTCCAAAAGGCTCCCCCACCCCAAACCCTCCGCCTCTCCCACCGCAACGTAAGCTCTCCGAGCTCCTTGCATAACAAAAGATACGTGTTCCTGTAGCTCTTATTTCCAAGCGAGAGATTGCAACGCTTCCATCCCTTAAGGAAGGGTCGAGGGGTGGTGGGGGGGTGGGGGTTGGTTTGCGTGGGGCACCCCCAAAAGCACCTGCCTTACCTTGATCAGGGCTGAGGCACCGGGCGGATTTCAAATCGTCCATATTCCGAAAGAGGGGTCAAAGAGGAGGAGGAGAGCCAAAGTCCAGGAGCCGGGAGTGAGAAGCATCACTGAAACGGCGAGGAGAGCATCTCGGAGGGATTGGCGGCGGCGACGGCGGCGTTCTCAGCCACGCCAAAGGATGCATCTCGGCGGCGCAAAAGCCAAAACTTCCTGGGAGATGGAGCTTTTTCTCTCCTCCGGCCTCATCCTGGTCCCCCCAGCCAGAATGACAAGCCGGGCAGGTAGAAAAGAGAAGGATGGAGAGAGAGACAGAGACAAAGAGAGAGAGAGGGAGAGGGAGAGAGACAGAGAGAGAGAGAGAGATGGAGAGAGAGAGAGAGAGAGAGGGAGAGAGAGACACACACAGAGGGAGAGAGACAGAGAGAGAGACACACAGAGAGAAAGAGAGAGAGAGAGAGAGAGAGACACACACACAGAGAGAGAGACAGAGACACACACAGAGAAAGAGAGAGAGAGCGAGAGAGAGGGAGAGAGAGACACACACAGAGAGAGAGACAGAGAGAGAGAGAGAGACACACAGAGAGAGAGACACACACACACACAGAGAGAGAGAGAGAGGGAGAGAGAGAGACACACACACACAGAGACACACACACACACACAGAGAGAGAGAGAGAGAGAGAGAGAGAGAGAGGGAGAGAGGGGGGGGGAGAGAGAGACACAGAGAGAGAGACACACACAGAGAGAGAAAGAGAGAGAGAGAGAGGGAGAGAGAGAGACACACACACACAGACACACACACACACACACAGAGAGAGAGAGAGAGGGGGGGGAGAGAGAGAGACACAGAGAGAGACAGAGACACACACAGAGAGAGAGAGAGAAAGGGAGGGAGAGAGAGAGAGACACAAAGAGACACAGAGAGAGAGAGAGAGAGAGAGAGAGACAGAGAGAGACAGAGAGAGAAAGAGAGAGACAGAGAGGGAGAGAAAGAGAGGGAGAGAAAAAGAGAGAGAGAGAGAAAGGGACAAAACAACCAGCAGAAGCTTCGGTGATGCTCGGCCCGGTCTCTTGGAAAAGGAGGCAATTCGATCTCTTGACACCGAGCAGCGCAAAAAAAGGAAGGGGCTGCGGTGTGTGGCAACAATCGCTTGGCTTTTCACAATCGCAGGCACAACAGTTGGAAGCAACTGCTCTTTCGCACGTCCTCCGCAGGTGCTGATAGCCCCCCCTGCCCCCCCACTCCTCGCTCCGGAGGCTGGAGATCTCACCTTCGGTCATGGATCTGGGCCGTGTGGCCTCGACGTTTCAAAGCTGTAAAATGGGAAGGGTGGGGGGGGCGTCCTGCTTCTGTAGCGCTTTCCGTAAATAGAGATCCCCGGCGGATAGTACCAAGGCACAACGTCAGGCCGCCGATGCTCGGGGGGGTTACAACTCGGACGTCGCCAAATTCGACGCCGACACCGGATTTTAAAAACTCTTTAAAAACCACCTTTTTTCCAAAAGGCAGCTGGACTTCCTTGGTTGTTTTTTTTTTTCCTTGAAAAGGTTTCGCTTCTCATCGGAAGGAGCTTCATCGGTTCTCCGAGAAGCTTTTTGGATGAGAAGCGAAATGTTTTCAAGGAAGGGAGAAAAAAAAAAAAACAAGAAAGTTCAGTTGACGTTTTTTGGGGGGAAGCAGCTTTGGGACAACCACGACCTGGATGATGGAGGACCTTCCGTAGACAACACTTTGCAAGAGTTCTCAGGATGTAGAAGTCACTTCCATTCGGCCAAAAGACACCCGAGCGATTCAAATTCAGACATTTGAAGTTTTTCCTTAGGAGTAGAGTAGAACAAGAAGCAACGGGTGGAAACTAATCAAGGAGAGAAGCAACTTAGAACTAAGGAGAAATTTCCTGACAGTTAGAACAATTAACCCGTGGAACAACTTGCCACTAGAAGTTGTGAATGCTCCAACACTGGAAATTTTTAAGAAGAGGTTGGATAATCATTTGTCTGAAGTGGTGTAGGGTTTCCTGCCTAAGCAGGAGGTTGGACTAGAAGACCTCCAAGGTCCCTTCCAACTCTGCTATTCTCAAGTGATTAAAAAGTGCCATGGGGTACTCAACAAGCTATCAAAGCTAAGGAATGGTTTCCCACAGTTTTTTTCCCCACCCTGCCAAGTTGTCACAAAAAGGAACTCCACTTCTTCAGGTGTGTGTGTGTGCACGTCTTGGGTGTCATTTCTGTATATTTTGGCAAGCTCCTGCTTTTATGATACAGGCAGTCCTCGGCTTACAACCGTTTATTTAGTGGCCATACGAAATTACAGCACAGCACTTGAGAAAAAGTCTCTACCTAGGGCTGTTTTTTGCACTTACGACGGTTGCAACATCCCCGTGGTCGTATGATTTACATTCGGATGCTTGACGACTGATTTTATATTTATGACGGTTGCAGTGTCCTTGGAGGGGGGCAGGGGGGCGTGACCCCCCCTTTTGCGACCTTTGGACAAGCCAAGTCAATGGGAAATCCAGATTCACTGAAAAGCTGTGTTAACGACTTAGCCGCTGCATTGATTCGCTTAACAACGGTGGCAAGGAAGGATGTAAAACGGGGGCAAAACTCTCTTGACAAGTTTCTGGCGTAGCCACATAAATCCTGGGCTCAGTTGTGTTCGAGGATTATTGTTATCTCTTTTATTCATTAAACATGAAACTCAGTCAACTGAACATTTAAAGAGGCGTCACAAATACCACTGACTGGTGCTAATGGTTGATATGATACTCCGTTGTGTGTGTTTGTTCTTTTTCACTTGTTCCTAATCGTTTCCACGCCTAGCTTTGACCAGTTCTTGGGGGGAATGGTGCGGGTTTTTTTTTTTTTTTTTAATTTGATTTATATGCCGCCCTTCTCCGAAGACTCAGGGCGGCTTACAATGTGCTCAGCAATAGCCTTCATCCTTTTGTATATTTATACAAAGTCAGCTTATTGCCCCCACAACTGGGTCCTCAATTTACCTACCTTAGAAAGGATGGAAGGCTGAGTCAACCTTGAGCCTTGGCGAGATTCGAACCCTGCAGTAATTGCAGGCAGCTGGTCTTAATAACCAGCTTAATAACAGGGTGCCTTAAACCCCTGTACTACCAAGGCTCTCACCTCACAATCGGAGGCTGTGAGTTCGATCCAGGTAGAGGCAGATATTTCTCTTTCTGGGCGCAACGAGAAATATATCTGCTGAACAAAACTCCGTACTGGCGTCAAGAAGGGCATCCGGCCAGAAAACCGCTCTGCTAGCTCCATTCCGTTGCCCAGACTCTACCCTGCAAGGGATGATAGGGTCGTTAAACGATGATGATGATGATGATGACACTCCTCAAGAGGAGTGACAACGAGGTGGAGTGGCCTGATGGAAACGTTTCCACGCCGTTTGAGTGGATGATGGGATGCCACTTTGACGGGACGTCAAAGATCCAACTGCGCTCAACGGGAATTCCCGCCTTCTCGCCACACGGCTGAGAATCTGAAAAGCTGCTCTTTTTTTTTTTTCCCCAATTGGACTTTTCTGGAGAAGAAGACCTTTCGCTTCTCATCCAAGAAGTGTGGAAAGCCATTGAAGTCGCTAAGCTTATTTGCATCCTACAAACCACTGTCCCTATGGGTCACCTCTGCCGTTGTCTCCACAGCAACTCAGAGCTGCAAAAAAATAAAAAATTCTCATGTGCCGGGATCCTTGGGGACCTTTCTTGTATTTAAACAACTTTGGTGGTTGTGTATACTCGGGCTACTGTTCACTTTCAAAGTCTTTTTCGGAGTGCCAGCCTTAAGGGAGGATTTTAAGGAAATGATGACCTTCTCTGCCGTATCAAGAAATAATTAACATTGGGAAAGACGGAAAGAAACGTAGAGGAGTCCCAAGAAGCACCCAAATTACGAGGTTTTATGAAAATTCTGGATGAAAAACATTGCACGCGACAGGCAAGCCGTATTAAATGTCTTAAGTCTCCGCTAAGAGCGAAGAAGAATCATTAAACGGTTTTCTTCCCTTTCATTGGGAATTTTTAAAAACCTGAAATATAAAAGCAAACCGAAGCCCTTCCAGCTACTTCTGGAATTGACATGCAAGTGAAATTGAATTTGGGATCTGTCACCGAGAGAGAGAGAGAGAGAGAGAGAGAGAGAGAGAGAGAGAGAGAGAGAGAGAGAGAGAGAGACGGAGGGAAAGAGATTGAAAAGACAATGACAGACAAGGCAGTCTGACGTATTGACGTGAATAAATGATCGACGCCGTAAACGAAGGACCGGGGCAGGTGAGACACCCCCCTCCCCCCTCCCAGGACCCACTTTAGCAAGCCTTTCAGGGTGATTATTGCCGCAGAGAAATAATTGCTTTTTTTTTTCTTCTTCTTCTTCTTCCTTTCACATGACGGAAGGAAATATTGCTGCAGGTAATTGAACGGGAATGCACGGAGCCCAGGATATATTGTTCTACAACTGTCTCCATAGACAAAGCAGAGGCGGGATTCAGCCGGTTCGGACTAGCTTGCTTGAACCGGTAGCGGAAATCGGGAGTGGGCCCGCTCACCCGCCGTGGCATTCTGCCATTCTATTTAGGCACAATTTTGAGGCTGGGCAAATGCGCGGACGGCGCACGCACCATCAAAGCACATGTGTGGATATTAGCGAACCGGTAGGGAAAGTAAGTGCATACCTACCCCTGCCTCAAAGGGCTTATTCTACGATGCCTGAGGTTGAAGAACGGGTCTCCTTTTTATTTTTTTATTTTTTTATTTTTTTTTTATTTTTTTTTTTTATTGAAAAGGTTTTCAAATACAAATTTTTCCCCCTTTTTCCCCCCCTCCCCCCCTCCCTAACCCCCCCTCCCCACCCTTCCCCCCCTGTGACTTCTTCGTAACAAAAAAAAAAAACCCTAATTCATAACAGATTACTTACTCCCTCCTCAAAATACTGACCTTTACTTACTAAAAGTATTATAAATCCCCCTTTATCCATACATTTCAGAAAAGAAGAAGAGAAAAAAAACAAAAAAAAAACAAACACATTATACTATAACTATTATAAAATAACTTCTAATTTAGCATAATAGTGTTTTATATCTATACATTATTGCAACAATTCAAAACCACCTTCCACTTTAAAACTATACGATAAGTCCTACTTTAATAACATTTCAAAGCGGGCTCCCCATAAAATCTAATTTAACATTTATTCCACTCTATCCATTTCCTCCACTCCCCTAAATGTATCACTTAAAAATCCCTTTTCTTAAACTAATCAGTCTGTAGCTAGCTTATTCTCCTTTTTATTGATGATGGGATGGAGGTGAGCAGGTATCAATCTGGATTAGAATAGAATAGAATGACAGAGTTGGAAGGGACCTTGGAGGTCTTTTAGTCCAACCCCCTGCCCAGGCAGGAAACCCTACCCCACTTCAGACGAAGGGTTATCCAACTTCTTCTTAAGAACTTCCAGTGTTGGAGCATTCGCAACTTCTGGTGGCAAGTTGTTCCACGGATTAATTGTTCTGTCAGGAAATTTCTCCTTAGTTCTAGGTTGCTTCTCTCCTTGATTAGTTTCCACCCGTTGCTTCTTCTCCTATCCTCAGGTGCTTTGGAGAATAGCAACCTGGAATGAAGGAGAAACTTCCTAACAGTGAGGACAATTAACCAGTGGAACTGCTTGCCACCAGAAGTTGTGGGTGCTCCATCATTAGAGGATTTTAAGAAGAGATTGGACAGCCATTTGTCTGGAATGGTATAGACTCTCCTGCTCGAGCCGGGGGCTGGACTAGCTGACCTCCAAGGCCCCTTCCAACTCTGTTTATTCTATGTTCAAACTCCCAGAATTCCCCAGCCGGCAAGGAATTCTGGGAGTTGGAAGTCCACCCGTCTTCAAGTGCCCAAGGTTGGGGAAAAACCCCGCATTAGTTCTTTCTTAGCGCAGAGAATCATGATTTAAAGATGCTGTGGTTTAAGATTTTTATTTATGTACTTATTATTAATTTTTTAATGCAGCCTCCCTATAAGAGGACTCTGGGCCTCCCTAGATGGAGCCATGCAGTTTTCAGGTTGCCACCATGCATTCTGCTCCCGTTCCATCCCCGCATGCAAACCACAGCGAATAAATAGAGCAGCATCTGCATGGGCCAAGCTAAAATAATTCCTCATTTGCTGGCTGGCCATGAGGATGGGGAGACGAACGAGAGAAAGAGAGAGAGAGAGAGAGAGAAAGAGAGAAGGAGATTATCCCTTTTCTGTGCCAGCAACGACGATTAAGGCCTCTCATCTGGATATCGCATGCCGCATTATATTATTAATTCATTTTAAAATTCTGATCCCATCAATGTTCTTTTTTTTGGGGGGGAGAAGAAAAACAAAACAAAACAAGCAAAAACATAACAAAAAAAAAAACACCCACCACCATCGGGGGGGGGGGAGCAAAGTAGATATGCCGCTGGAGAGGCTGAAATGCCATCAATTAATCTTTCTTTGGTGGCCCTAATGACAGAGCTGTTTTACAAAATGGATGGGAAAACAAGGAGCGTCAGCTGGAATGATAACCTGCTGGGCCCTTGAGAATTTTTTTAATTTCTAGTGTCCCAGAGCTTAGTACTGTGGTGCTTCCCAGGCAATGATGGAGGAGGGAGAAGGAGAAGGAGGAGGAGGAGGAGAAGGAGAAGGAGGAGGAGGAGGAGAAGGAGAAGGAGAAGGAGAAGGAGAAGGAGAAGAAGAGGAAGAGGAGGAGGAGGAGGAGGAGGAGGAGGGAGGAGGAGGAGGAGGAGGAGGAGGAGGAGGAGATGATGGAAGAGGTGGCAGAGGAAGGGAAAGAGGGAGAGGAGGAAAAGGAGGAGGAGGGGAGGAGAAGAAGAAGAAGGAAAGAAGAAGAAGATGATGAAGAGACGAAGAAGAGGAGGAGAGAGAAAGGAGATGGAGGAGGTGGTAGAGGAGGGGAAGAGGGAGAGGAGGAAAAAGAGGAGGAGGGGGAGGAGAAGAAGAAGAAGGAAAGAAGAAGAAGAAGGAGAAGGAGAAGAAGAAAAGAAAGATGGAGGAGGAGGAGGAGGAGGAGAAGGTGGTAGAGGGAGGAGGAAGAGGAAAAGGAGGAAGAAGAGGAAGAGGAAGAGGAGAAAAAGAAGAAGAGGAGGAGGAGGAGAAAGTGGTAGAAGGAGGAGGAAGAAGAGAAGAAGAGGAGGAGGAGAAGAAGAAAGGAAATGGAGGAGGTGGTAGAGCGAGGAGGGAGAGGAGGAAGAGGAGGAAAAGGATGAGGAGAAGAAAGGAGATGGAGGAGGAGGAGGAAAGAGATCAAAATAGCCAATTTAACCTCACCGTGGGCACACAGCCGATAAATTTCAAACTCGTTTAACGAGGGGTGTGAGTATCCAGCCGCTTTGCACGAACTTCCATCAGTTGTTAGTTCAATATTAGCATTCTGGGTCTACGCTGTGAGAAATCCACCCAAGGCCTCTCGCAGTAGCAGAAGAGAGAGCTCCCTTGCAAAGTGCAATTAAATCATAGTCGTAAAACAAAAACAAGGGGAAGAACAAATGACATTACGGAATACCTTCGGGCGTGGCTGAAACCTCCCCAATTTCGCCTCGGATAACATTATCTTATTAAGGCTATAAAAAAAAGGGGGAAGGGGAGAGCGAAGAGGCGGGAGGGCTCCAAAATGGGAATCTGTGTGTTTCAAAACAAGGGTCCAAGCCAAGCCATTTTCTCTTCTGCACGCTCATTTCTCCTGCCGTTAGCAAGGGGGCCATAGAGACCAAAAATTCAGAAATAAATTGGAGGTTCACACAGAAGAGGATGATCCGTCAGGTAGATCGCCAAATGGCATCCGAATTGGCAAACCTCCATGATGTTTCGCTCCCCGTCCTGCAAATGTCTTAAAAGCCAGAGCTGTTTGTTTGTTTGCAAATTTATAGAATTTATAGATCAGATCGGTGGTGAAATTCAATTTTTTTTTTACTACCGGTTCTGTGGGCGTGGCGTGGCTTGGTGGGCGTGGCGGGGGAAGGATATTGCAAAATCCCCATTCCTTCCCCACTCCAGGGGAAGGATACTGCAAAATCCCCGTTCCCTCCCCATTCCAGGGGAAGGATATTGCAAAATCCCCATTCCCTCCCCGCTCGAGGGGAAGGATGATGCAAAATCTCCATTCCCACCCCACTCCTGGGGGAAGGATATTGCAAAATCCCCATTCCCACCCCACTCCTGGGGGGAAGGATACTGCAAAATCCCCATTCCCTCCCCACTCCAGGGGAAGGATAATGCAAAATCCCCATTCCCACCCCACTCTTGGGGGGAAGGATACTGCAAAATCCCCATTCCCTCCCCACTCCAGGGGAAGGATAATGCAAAATCCCCATTCCCACCCCACTCCAGGGGAAGGATACTGCAAAATCCCCATTCCCACCACTCCAGGGGAAGGATATTGCAAAATCTCCATTCCCTCTCCTCCTGGGGGAAGGATATTGCAAAATCTCCATTCCCACCCCACTCCTGGGGAAAGGATATTGCAAAATCTCCATTCCCACCCTACTCTGGGGCCAGCCAGAGGTGGCATTTGCCGGTTCTCCGAACTACTCAAACTTTCTGCTACCGGTTCTCCAGAACCTGCTGGATTTCACCCCTGGATCGGATGGCAAAAATCCAGGTTCGCTTAACAGCTGGGTTACTAAATTTAACAACTGCAATGATTCGCTTGAAAAACTTGTGGCCAGAAAGGCAAAATGCACTTAACGATGGCCTCCCTTAACAGCAGACATTTGGGGCTCCATTGTGGTCGTACGTCGAGGACTATCTGTAGTAACGCGAAGCAAATTCCTGCTTGTAAAAGCAATATCGTATTCAGGAGAGGTTCTTTTTTAAGAACCTGCAGTGATGGGAGGTTTTTAAGAAAATTAATTAGAAATTCATTTTAATTAAGAAAATTAATCAGCCTGACTAGGTGGCTCAGGGGCTAAGACACTGAGCTTGTCGATCAGAAAGGTTGGCAGTTCGGCGGTTCGAATCCCTAGTACTGCTCTCCTGGGTGAGCTAGATGGCCTCCAAGGTCCCTTCCAACTTTGTTACTGTTACCTGATGGAGCACCCACAATTTATGGAGGCAATTGTTCCATCCATCCATCCATCCACCCATCTGTCATGTATCTTATCTATCTCAGAATCATAGAATAAACCAAGATAAGTGGAGAGAACATAACATGTTGTCAGAGGAAATCAAGAAATTAGAAGATCAATTACAAACAGATCCGGAGGATGAACAAATTAAAAGCAAAAATGACCCTAGCTAAGCATAAATTGAATATCTTGGACCAAACAGAAAGGGCAAGAAACTTAAAACTTGCAAAACAAAATTATTTTGAACATGCAAATAAACCAGGGAGGTGGCTGGCTTATCAATTAAAAAAGGAGAGAGGGAAAAGAATAGTACACCAACTACAGGATGAAAATGGAATTGTGGAAAGTGATATGGAGAAGAAAAAAGAAATCACACAAGAATTCTTTGAGAGGCTCTATAGACAGGAAGAGATAGAACAGGAAAGAATGAGTGATTATTTGAAAGAAGGGACTGGGTTTTCACTGATGGAAGAAGAAAGGGAAATATTGAATAAGGAGATAGCATTATTAGAAATTAAAGTAGCAATTTGAAAACAAAAAATAATAAGACCCCAGGACCAGATAGGTTGCCAGGGGAAATTTATAAACACTTAGGAGATTCGGTACAATTATTATTATTGGAAGTATGTAACCAACCGCAACTTCTAGTGGCCAGCTGTTCCACTGGTTAATTGTTCTGGCGGTCAGGAAATTCTTCCTTTAATTTTGCTTCTCTCGTAGATTAGTTTCCATCCCGCTGCTGATTTACAACTGGGTGATTTAAATATGCAAATAGGAACCACACACGATTGATGCCGCCATCATCGAGATGGGACAAATTTGCTTCTTCCAAGTTTTGCAAATGCCACTTTAATGTTCTGCTCAGATTGCCGAGGGATTATTTTTGGCCTCGGAATAAGCCCTTGGAGCGGCGTGTGATTTTCTTGCTATGCTTTTGCAACCGCCGACAACTGTTTATGGAGCTAACAATGAGAGGCGTTTCATTTCATTTTTCATTATGCTGCACAAAAAGGGGATGAAAAACAGAAGGAGAATCTTGACGATCGCGGCAACTGCATTGTTTGAATATTTTTCCTCTCTTTTTTTTTTTCTGGGCCTACACAGGATAGCAAAGACGGGGGACGCGCGTGCTGTTAGGGACACAGGTGGTCCTCGACGTACGACCACAATTTCCGTTCTTAAGTGAGATGGTTGTAAAGTGAGCGTCGTCCCGTTTTACGACCTTCCTCAGCCACCGTGGCTAAGCGAGTCTCTACGGCTGTTAAGTTAGTCGGACAGGTTGTTAAGGGAACCTGGCTTCCCTGTCAACTTGGCTTGTGGGAAGGTCGCAAAAGGCGATCACGTGATACCCCAACCCCCCCCACCGGGGACGTGGTGTCGGTCATAAATATGAGTCGGCTGCCAAGCGCCTGAATTTGGAATCACGTGACCAAGGAGATACGGCGACGGTTTTAAGCGGGAAAACTGGCCGTAAGTCCACTTTTTTTCAGGGCCTTTCGAATGGTCACTAAACGAATGTTTGTATGTCGAGGACTTCCATGTGTTTCTGACCAAGCGATTAAAATCACACGAAGTGGTCGGATTTTTATGCCTCCCTTGGATTCAACAGAACTTGCAGGTTTTCCTGCCTCCAAAAAAAACAACAACCCAAAAACACGACATTTCTGTCTTTTCCTACGAAAAGTGGGTTTTAAAAAAAAATCAGCCGTGTCTTCGTTCCACAGCCCCTATTTGATCTTTCTCGTGGCTCGGTGGCTGCTGAGCTTGTCGGTCCGAAAGGTCGGCAGTTCGGCGGTTCGAATCCCTAGTATAGGTCTCCTTGCGTGAGCAGGAGGTTGGGCTAAAATATTCTCCAGAGTAGTTCAGCCTCTTGCCGGTGAATCGGGGATATGGGGGGGGGGCGGTGGGCACCCTGACAGTTTTGTACTCTGTCGCGCAGCTCATTCCGCCACAACCCATTAAGCTCCCTTGCCCGAATTAGGCAGCGCTTCAGTTGAAGCGCCCGAGGAAATAAAAGTGCCAACTTTGCTCCCGCTTAGAAAAAAAAATTGGCTTGGCTTTTCTTTGCTGGAGAAGATGAGAAAAAAGGACTGGAATCATTTCCACCATTCCAAAGTTTTTCGCCCTCCCCGAGCCTCCGTGCGTGCCCTGCACTTACCTGCATCCAAATGTGGGGACCCCTGGGAGGGGAGGGGCACGTTGGGCAGGGCCAGCCAGGAGTGGGATTTGGGGGTTCTCCGACGGCACAGTCAGAATCTTAACTTAAGAATCTTAACCCCCCAGCAGCCCACCCCTGTCTCTTTCTCTCTCTCTCCTTCCCTCCCTCCCTCTTTCTCTCTCCGTCCCTCCCTCCCTCTCTAACTAACTTCACAATTGTGATGATTCACTAAATAACGGTAGTAAGAAAGGTCGTAAAGTGAGGCAAAGCTCGCTTAACAAACGTCTCATCAAGCAACAGAAGTGTTTGGGCTCCACGGTCGTTGTGAGTCCACGACGATCTGCACTAGAATTACACCGATATAATTCAAGCACGGTACAAAATAACAATAACAATAATAATAATCCCCAGGGTGGTATAAAGAAACAACCCTAACAAGCTTTAACAAAGAAACAGCGCAGCAAAACAAAACTAAGTTCTCTGCTTATTATCGAGATAAAACAAAGAATTGCTCTGATAGACCAGTCGCACCGGAGGGGAAAAAAACCCCACTTAATCTCCCCCCTGGTATAGCCGACAAATCGAGGAGAATCTGTGGCTTAGAGGTTAATACATCTACCTAATATATAAGCAGCCCAGATTCAAATCCCAGAAGGGTATGTCTAGCTGATGAAAGCTAAATAGCTTGAAATAGATCTGTACTAAAAGGTAAAGGTTCCCCTCGCACATATGCACTAGTCGTTCCCAACTCTAGGGGGCGGTGCTCATCTCTGTTTCAAAGCCAAAGAGCCAGCGCTGTCCGAAGACGTCTCTGTGGTCACGTGGCCGGCATGACTCAACGCCAAAGGCGCACGGGACGCTGTTTACCTTCCCACCAAAGGTGGTCCCTATTTTTCTACTTGCATTTTTTACGTGCTTTCGAACTGCTAGGTTGGCAGAAACTGGGACAAGTCACGGGAGCTCACTCCGTTATGCGGCGCTAGGGATTCGAACCGCTGAACTGCCGACCTTTTGATCGACAAGCTCAGCGTCTTAGCCACTGAGCCACCACGTCCCATTTAGATGTATACTAGTCTTCTTTGTTGGTAAAACATAGAATGGCTGTTTCTCCATCATTTCTACGTCTCTGGCCGTCTGCCATCCGGATAAACGGCACTTAATGGAATCAACCCGAAGGATCCAATTTCCCTCAACCGGCGCATAATAGGTTGCCACGCTGACGGGTGAGCCCCGAGGGCCTAAAGTGAAAGCTTCCTTTCTTTTGGCCGTTTGCAATTTATCCCGAACGAACCGGCGGCCTCTAAGGGCCCTGCCGAAAGCAGCCAGAAGTAATTGGCTGTGTTGTGTTGATGACCTAAAAGACGAGATGCCCGGTGGTCTGTCACCGGGATGGAGAGAAGAAGGGAAGGGGGAGAAAACTTTTGTTGAAAAGATAAGCTGGCAGAGGTGGAGAGGAATAAAATAACAGAGTTGGAAGGGACCTATGGAGGTCTTCTAGTCCAACCCCCTGCTTAGGCAGGAAACTCTACACCACTTCGGACAAATGGTTATCCAACATCTTCTTAAAAACTTCCAGTGTTGGAGCTTTCACAACTTCTGGTGGCAAGTTGTTCCACGGATTAATTGTTCTCCCTGTCAGGAAATTCCTCCTTAGTTCTAAGTTGCTTCTCTCCTTGATTAGTTTCCACCCGTTGCTTCTTGTCCTGCCCTCAGGTGCTTTGGAGAATAGCTTGACTCCCTCTTCTTTGGGGCAGCCCCTGAGATATTGGAAGACTGCTATCCTGTCTCATTGATTAAACTAGACATACTCAGTTCCTGCAACCGTTCTTCATCTGTTTTAGCCTCCAGTCCCCTAATCTTCTTTGTTGCTCTTCTCTGCACTCTTTCTAGAGTCTCCGGATAGTCGGTCTAGAGTCTCCACCAGCGCTGAAATTCAGCCGGTTCTATCCGGATCGTGCGAACTGGTAGCGCTGGCGGTGGGAGGAATACCACCCCTAATCTCCACATCTTTTTGACATCGTGGTGACCAAAACTGAATGCGGTATTCCAAGTGCGGCCTTATAAAGTGGTATTAAGACGTTACGTGATCTTGATTCTATCCCTCTGTTGATGCAGCCTAGGACTATGTTTGCTTTTTGGGCAGCTGTTGCATATGGCCGGCTCCTATTTAAGCGATTGTCCACTAGGACTCCAAGATCCCTCTCGCAGTTACTGCTTTTGAGCAAGAAGAGTTTGCTCTGAAGTGGACTAGAAGACCTCCAAGGTCCCTTCCGACTCTGTTGTTCTATTCTATTCTCCTAGCCAGCTTGACTTTCATTAGCTAAAATGGAAGAAAGTAGGAAGAAAGGGCTTCCTTGTGGAGAGAGGTCGCGACAGATCAGACAACACAACTCTGCACAGATGAACCTCGGAAAGCAAGCGAGCCAGAATCTTGGTCTACGAGAAAGGCAGGAAGAAATAATAATAATAATAATAATAATAATAATAATAATAATAATAATAATAATAATAATAATAATAATTTTATTTCTATACCGCCCTTCTCCCGAAGGACTCAGGGCGGTGTACAGCCAATTTAAAAACACAAGACACAACAATAATTAAAAATTAAAATAATTAAATAGATTTGGCCGATTTAAAACGCCAAAAATTAAAATACCCCAATTTAAAATTATTATATTGACAGCCCTGCCTGGCGGAACAACAGGGTCTTCAGAAAGAGTCTAATTAAGCAGAAAATCTTTATAGAGGCCCCTGTTGTGGTTAATGACTGTTGTTTATTCCTGTTACTTTGCCTGCTGCTTTATAACGGGGACAAGGAAGGCCAGAAAAAGATGCTAATTTTGCCACGACGGTAGCCACAAATCAAGGCCAAGAGAGGTCTCTTTTGCATTGGGGAGCCGGTAGATGGAAGAGTTAATTGTGTAACGGAAAAATAAAATCATACAAGCCGCTCGATTAGATCCTGCGTGCTAAATTTCTTTTCTTTTTCTTTTTTATTGCCCTGTTCAGAGGCATTGTTTCTTCAACATGTGGCTGTTTCGGTCATTTCTTCTTGAAATGCTACCCCTTGCAAATAATCAGAGATTTTATGGCCTGGTTCTGGACTTGGATTGGAGTCCGGATCCTTGGGATAGTTTCCATTCAGTGACTCCAGGTTTCCTGGAACGGGTGAAGTTCCAAAGAGGCTTTAATTCTTGACTTACAACAGTTTGTTTAGTGACCGTTTGAAGTTATAACAGCACTGAAAAAAAGACCTCCGAGGTCCCTTCCGAGTCTGTTGTTCTATTATTCTGAAAAGCGAAACATTTTAATGGGAAACTGGAAGGAGCCTTGGTGGAGCAGCGGACTAAAGTGCTGTTAAGTAGCACTTAGCTGCCAGCTGCCTGCAATTACTGCGAGTTCAAATCTCACCAGGCTCAAGGTTGACTCAGCCTTCCATCTTTCTGAGGTAGGTAAAATGAGGATCCAGATTGTGGGGACAATAAGCTGACTTTGTATTAAAAAAAAGAACACCGCTTGGGGGGGCCCGAAAGCCCTACTAAGCAGGTATATACAAAAAGTATGAAGGCTATTGCTTAACGCGTTGTAAGCCGCCCTGAGTCTCCGGTGAAGGGCGGCATATAAATCGAACCAATAAATAAATAAATAAATAAATAACCCACCCACCCACTCCCCAGAAAATCTACTTTGAGATAACCATGGCCTGGATGATTGAGCCTCTCCACCGCCCACAAGAAAAATAACAAGAGGGCAATTCAGGGTAGCAAGAAGGGGTGGGCTTTAAAATTTTAGCAAGGGGTTCTTTGCCTGGTTGCCGAGTGGGTATGACCATGGTGGGCGTGGCCTAGTTGGACCACAGTGGGAGAGGGGCCTTTTTGCCCTCCCTGGGCTCCGGAGGCTTTCTTCGAGCCTCCGGGAGGGCGAAAATGGCCTCCCCAGGCTCCGGAGGCCCTCTGGAGGCTGGAAACGGGCCGGAACTTCCCGTAGGCCTGTTTTTCACCCTCTCCGAGTCTCCGCTCGTGCCCTGAACTTACCTGCATCCAAAATGGGCCACGTGGGGACTCTTGGGAGGGACAGGATAGGGTGGGCGGGGCCAGACAGGAGTGGGATTTGGAGGTTCTCCGAACTGCACAGAATCTTAGCTAGAGGTTCTACCGAACCCCTGCAGCCCACCCCTGGTAGCAAGGCTGAAAAAGCTTTCGGCCTGAAATACTGCGATGGCTCCCATATTTCCAGAACGTTTTGCTTTCCACCAAAAACAAACAAAAAAAAAAGAGACCTTGAAGCCATTCCCAAGATGGATATGTTTTTAAATGTGGCATCACCCGCCACAGCAGACTAACGTTAAGGTCTTGGAAGGAAAAGAAGCTGAAGTGAAGATTTCGAGGATGATTGACAAGGTGTGACAAACATTAATGCCAGACAGACAAAGCTCTCTCCATCTCCTGGCACGGCCCCAGAGCTAATTTTGTCAAAGATCGCGACGTGCAGGGAAAAAGTGCAATATTTACATTCCTTGCCTGTATGCAGAATCTTTCGACGTTCGGCTGAAAACGGGGGAAAAATCATCATCATCATCAAAAACCTTAGGGATTTTTAAATGAAGGTTTCCACGAGAACAACAGCCACATAAAACGAGACGGAGCAAACGGGAGCCACCCTGAGGTGGAATGGGGTCCCTAATCCCGGGGATCAGCCAAGGATCCAAGATCTGTTGAATGGAAGAGAGATGCTCTTTGAGACAATTGATCCAGGAACTCGTGTGGAGCTCTCCGTGGTGCTGAACCTCCAGGCCTACCTTGAGTCTGGAGGAAGACTTCAATCATTGAGTTGGTTTGATTTGGGATTGTTACGTTAGAAGGATCATGGACACGATGTTCCCCTGCTTTCTGTTTCTTCGATGGCAGGAAATTAATACAGCCCTGTTCCTTACTATAAGATGTATTAGTAGTAGCGGTTGCATTTCAGAGCCCATTCTAAAAGCTCTGGAATAGAAATAGGAATAGAAGTAGGAATAGGAATAGGAATAGGAAAAGGAGTAGAAGTAGAAGAAGAAGAAGAATAGTGTAGTGGAAGGGAAGGGAAGGGAGGGGAGGGGAGGGGAGGGGAGGGGAGGGGAGGGGAGGGGAGGGGAGGGGAGGGGAGGGAAGGGAAGGGAAGGGAAGGGAAGAGAATAGAATATTTTTCTGAGATATGTTTCTTGGGTTATCGGAAGATCAGAAGAAACAGTCTCTTCAAAACTTCAGCCGTCTGATAAAGCGTCTTCTTCTTCTTCTTCTTCTTTTTCTTCTTCTTCTTCTTCCTCTTCTTCTCCTTCTCTTCTTCTTTTCCTCCTTCTCTTCTCCCGCTTCCCCCTCCCTCTACCACCACCTTCTCCTCCTCCATCTCCTTCTCCTTCTTTCCTCTTCTCCTCCTCCTCCTCTTCTCCTTCCTCTTCCTCTTCCCTGTTGCTTGGAAAAAGGGAAAGTATCTTTCGCACCAACCTCCTCTTCAAAGATGCCAGGGCCAAGGGGGTCTTCGCGTACTCGCCATTTTTTTCAATCCCCATAGCAGAGAGAAAAAAGAAAATAAAACCACGTATCTGGAGCTACGGATAACTGTTCCTGAATTTCACCAAGCAATGGGCTGATGAATAATTATTGGGGAGCGGCAGAGAAGAACAAAAGGAGAGGCTGGCTCTGCAAGTGAACCCTGCCCCCCGAACAAAGGATAGGAGCAACCGCTTGGCTTTTAGCAAAAAAACAAAAACCAGGAGAAATTGTACAACTGCTGGCTGGTCAGGAACAGGGTGTTGTGGGTGATTATAAGGGGGATTTGCCCGGGGAACAAGGAGAAACAGAGATAGGCATTTACTTCTTTCTTCTTTGTCGTTTAATGACCCCGTAATCCCTTGCGGAATGGAGTCGGGACAACTAAATGGAGCTGAGTGTTTCCTGGCCGGATGCCTTTCCTGTCTCCAGGGCGGAGTTTTGTTCGGCAGATATATTTCTCATTGTGCCCAGAGAGAGAAATATCTGCCTCTACCTAGGATCGAACTCACAGCCTTCTGATTGTGAGGCAAGAGCTCCACCTCTAGGCCACCGCACCGCTCATGTACTATAAGGCCACTGCTCGGCATGAATTCCAAATTTTTCTTCCCCCCCTTCCAGCTCCGTTTCAACTCCATTGCTGTTATTCGCTTGCTCCATCTTGCTCCATGCACCCCACAATAATAAAACCTCCACGAAAATAAGGCCAAGCGCTTATTTCGGGGTTCAAAAAAATATAAGACAGGGTCTTATTTTCAGGGGAACACGGTAGTCCTCGACTTACAACCACGATTGAGCCCAGCATTTCCGTCGCTGAGTGAAAATGCCTGTCAAGTGAATTTTGCCCCGTTTTTACAACCTTTCCTGCCGCCGTTGTTAAGCAAATCGCCACAGTGATTGAGTTAGTCACGCAGTCGTTAAGTGAATCTGGCTCCTCCCTCGACTTTGCTCATCGGGAGGTCGCCAAAGGGGGGAATCGTGTGACCCCTGGAGGGGGAACACTGCAACCGTCGTTGCCAAGCGTTGTGAGTTTTGATCACGTGACTGTGGGGATGCTGCAGTGGTCATAAGTGTGAAAAGAACGGTCGTAGGTCACTTTTTTTCAGTGCCGTCGTAATTTTGTACAGTCGCTAAATGAGCTGTTGTAAGTTGAGAACGACCAATATTGTGCCTTTTAGGCCACGCGAAGAAGGTTGACAGCTGGCGTCTCGGAGTTGTGGCGTCACTGGAGATTTTCAAGAAAAGATTGTTAAATCCATCTGTCCGGGGTGGAATAATAAGGATGTCTCTCTTAATGACCTTTTCTTTGAAATTGAAAGGGGTCACATGAATGAGAGAAATGAACTTTGCTTCCCAGGAATTTGGAGCGCTCCTTAGAAAGCCTCCCCCAAATATCTGGGCAAGAAAGGGATGGATAACTGCTCTGAATTCCTGAAAGGAAGACATTTTCCGACCATTTCTCGAAGGAAAACAACCAAGCTCAGAGAGCACCAGGGACCCTCACAGTCCTCCTCCTCCTCCTCCTAGCACTGATGATGTTACCTAGCTGGGTGTTCTGTCCCCGTCCCACACACACACACACACACACACACACACACACACACACCAACAGACGTTCAAGAGTTAAAGACCAAACCAGCCGGCAAAATCCTTTTCCTTATGATAACGGAACTTGGCAACAACCTAGTGGCTGCCTGCCAAGAGTTTATTATTTATGAAGAGGAGAGATAACTTCTCCCCACTTCTGGTACATCAAAAGAAACAGCTCAATAATTACAGAGTCAATCAAGTCCAGAGATAATCCAGCAAAGTCTATAGCCAAAAGTCCGGCAATGCAGAATGGCGTGGAAGCTTTCAGCTTTGTTCGTCACAAGGTTTGACTGGCCACCACGCTCCCTTTTATACCCTGTGGGGTGTGGTCCAGTGACTCAGCCTAATCTCGGGCATGCCTCTTCTTCTGTTGCGTGCGCTTATCTCTGCGACGCTGGCGTGGATCCAGCCAAGACTCATTACTCTCATCACTGTCCACCTGTGGCTGCGTGGACGTGCTTGGCCCCGGCCCTATCTCTTGCCCTTCGGTGGACAACGAAGGCCTTGCCAGAGAGGAGGGTCCAGGAGAGGACTCACTCTCGGAGTCCTCTCCTGTCGATGACACAGGCTCAGGTAACGGAGCCACAACACTGGGTCAAGAAACGTCTACAAGAAAACAACCAAGCTCAGAGAGCACCAGGGACCCCCACAGTCCTCCTCCTCCTCCTCCTAGTACTGATGATGTTACCTAGTTGGGTCATGAAATGTCCAAGCTCAGAGAGCACCAGGGACCCCACAGCTTGGCCTCCAGAATCAAAGGATGGCAGAAAAGCAATCCAGGTACGGGAACTAGCTAAACAAACAAACAAACAAAGCCCAAGACAAATTAAAGGTTGAGATGTTCTTTCTGCAGCTACTCGTCTACATCTCAAGGATTTCAACGAGCTTGGCCGACGAGGGAGAAATCTCTGCAGAGACAACCGGGCAAAGGCTGCACATGTTCGTAGCTACGACCTCTCCATGCGAAAGCGGCAACAGGCGCAGCAGGAGGCAGCTTACTGAAAGGCGGGGGGGGAGAATTACGTCTATTACATAAGCCTGCCAAGTTATTTTAAAAAAAGGTTAATAATTTATTCCTTCTCTCCGCCCCCCCCGCCCCCCGCCCTGCTCCCTGCCCACAATGCCATATTGGGAGCTAATTGCACCCGGAACCCTGGAGATTTAAACAATAGAAAGACGGCGGGGTTATTCCTCCTGTTTCGGAAACTTCTTGCCAAAAACAGAAGTGAGAGTTTCTTGGGCGATGGATATCGAGCTAATGCAAATGTGACTTTTTTTTAGCCGTATTCAAGCGGTTAGACATGGGAAGCCAACTTCCCGCCCCCCCACGTACGGCAGCTGAGCCACAGGGCTGGTGCCGAAGCGTCTTCGAGGCCCCGCTGAACTGGTTATGGGGTTATTGTTGACTCTGTAAATCCGGAGGAATTACAATAAGGAAAAGTGGGTTGTTGGTTGATTTTTTTTTTTTTTTTTAATAATGTCAGCCACGCTAGTTATAACCACTTGGGGGCAAAGGGCTAAAGGAAATTAGAAAGAGGGGAGTTTAAACCTGGTTGTATGTTCTGACAGTGGCTTGATAAGATGGATGGATGGATGGATGGATGGAAGGAAGGAAGGAAGGAAGGAAGGAAGGAAGGAAGGAAGGAAGGAAGGAAAAGCAAAGGAGGAAGAAAGGGATGGAGGAAGGAAAAGCGGCAAATGGAGAAGGAAGGAAGAGAGGGAGGGAGGAAAAGGGGCAAAGAGGGAAGGAAGGAAGGAAGGAAGGAAGGAAGGAAAAGGAGCAAAGGAAGGAAGGAAGGAAAAGGAGCAAAGGAAGGAAGGAAGGAAGGAGCAAAGGAAGGAAGGAAGGAAAAGGAGCAAAGGGAGAAGGAAGGAAGGAAGGAAGGAAGGAAAAGGAGCAAAGGAAGGAAGGAAGGAAGGAAGGAAGGAAGGAAGGAAAAGGAGCAAAGGGAGAAGGAAGGAAGGAAGGAAGGAAGGAAGGAAAAGGAGTAAAGGGAGAAGGAAGGAAGGAAGGAAAAGGGGAAAGGGGGGGAGGGAGGGAGGAAGGAAAAGGGGCAAAGGGGGAAGGAAGGAAGGAAAGAAAGAAGGAAAAGGGGCAAAGCAAGGGGGAAAGGAAGGGAGGAAAAGGGGGAAAGAAGGAAGGAAGGCAGGGAGGGAGGCAGGGAGGGTTGGAGGGAGAGAAGAAGGAGACAGGAAGGAGGGAGAAGGCATCACTTTTACCCGAAGTGTATTTCGTAGGTAAAATAAACTTGAAAAATGGACATGAAGCAACGTAGCCAATAATAATCAGTCACTGAAGATCCGGAGCTACAAAACTGAACTCTCCCACCATCGCAACCGCAGCCTCTCTTGCCACTGTTAAAACTCCCTGCCCAACAAATCTATGTTGTGGCTCTTTCTTCTCCTACTCTCGGCTGACTTTCTCGCGGGACGCCCGTTATCACCCTGGGTTTTTCGAAAGGGATTTTACGTGCCAAAAAAAAAGAAAAAAAAAGAGGCGAGCCGTTCATTTTGCTGGGCCTTCGTTGTGCGAGCCAAATAAGTCCCTCCGAAAGCCATTACAAAAATTTCGTGCGCGCAAAAGTTCCATCTCGAGAAGATTCGGCCGTTACCGGGAGCTTCGCTTTGGGCATCATTTTGAACGTTTCCAAGAAAGCCGACGGCGGCTGACAGTTATTAGGGCCTGGCCATCCCACGGCTTCAATTTCAATCTGAAAACCTCATCAGGTTAATAACATCAGTTTTCTCAAATATCTAAGATGATGGATGGCTTGGCAGCCGCTGGATTTTCCTTGGGAATTGGGGGACACAGAGAGAGAGAGAGAGAGATCCTCCATTCTGTAGAAAACCAAACCGGAGAGGGAAGAAACTAGACCCAAAATGTGTCGGTGGTAGAAACTGAGGCTAAATGGATTTTCAAGCTGACGCAGGAAGAAAAATAAATAAAAATAAAAACAAAATTGGAAGTTTTTTTTCTTCTTCTTCGTGTGGGCGCATCTTTGAGGACCAAGTTATTTGTCTTCGGCACATGCTATACACCTGGCATCTTGACGGCAGGAGCCCACAATGGTTTTAAATTTAGATTCCTCCGACTCCCAGGAAAATATAAACACGCAATATATATATATATATTAGAGGAAAAACACACATAAATTATTCGAAGAAGTAAGAAAATAGATATTGTACCTTTACAGGGAGGATACATGAGATGTGGGTGTGGCTTACTGATGATGGCTAACGAGCCAGAAATAGATCTATATAAGTCTCTCACCTGGCAGCAAGAACTTGCTGGCTGCCAGAAAGAAGAAAGCCCAGAATCGAGTGGATGTGATTCTACTGAGCTGGGGCTACAGTAAAACCTTGGTTACGTAGGAAAAACCTGGTTAGAGGAGAAACACACATAAATCCTAAGAAGAAGTAAGAAAATAAATAAATAAATAAATAAATAAATAAATAAATAAATAAATAAATAAATAAATATATATATATATATATATATATATATATATATATATATATATATATATATCACACACACACACACACACACACACACACAGGGAGCAGGATACTCTGGAGATTAAAAAATCCCACCCCCCCACCCCCCATCGTTCCATTTCTAGCCTTAAAAAAACTCGGCCTTTTCAAAGATGGCTTAATGAACGCCAGGCAGCAGATTACAAAGGATTATTAAAGGTTGCATTAAAGATGCAAAGTGGTAATTATCTCCCAGATAGGCTCAAATATTACAATCCAATTACGAGAAGAGGGGGGGGGGAAGAACTGAAGTGGAGAGGAAGTTGCCAGGGGACAATGTTTTGCCATCGTTTTGCTTGGAAAACGAAGTTTCTTTTAAAAGGTAAAGTATATATGTGCTAGTCGTTCCTGACTCTAGGGGGCGGTGCTCGTCTCTGTTTCAAAGCCGAAGAGCCTGTGCTGTCTGAAGACGTCTCTGTGGTCATGTGGCTGGCATGACTCAACGCCAAACTCACACGGAACGCTGTTCCCTTCCCACCAGAGGTGGTCCCTATTTTTTTCTACTTGCATTTTTTACCTGCTTTCGAACTGCTAGGTTGGCAGAAGCTGGGACAAGTCATGGGAGCTCACCCCGTTACGCGGTACTAGGGATTCGAACCGTTGAACTGCCAACCTTTCGATCGTCTTAGCCACTGAGCCACCGCGGCCCTGTATTTACCAATTTTCTTTATTTACAGGTAAATCCTCAATTTATGGCCACCACTGAGCCCGACATTTTTGTGGCTAAGCGAGAGGTTGGTTAAGTGAGTCCTCCCCCCCATTGTAGGATCTTTCTTGCCGCCGTTGTTAAGTGAGCCACAGGGTTGTTAAGTGAATCCGGCTTCCCCTATTGACTCGGCTTGTTGGGAAGGTCGCAAAAGGGGATCACGTGACCCTCCCCACCCCGCCCCGGGACACGCCAACCGTCATAAACACGAGTCGGTTGCCAAGCTGACGGATTTTTGGATCACGAGACCTTAGGCACGGGCGTTAAGAGTTGTAAGTGTGAAAAACATTCCGAAGTCCTCTTTTTTGGGGGGGGGGATGTTGTCACGTCAAACGGTCACTAAACAAACCATTGTAAGTTGAGGACTACCTGTATTTAATAGATTTTCGCGGCTGACCCTCGTACGTTTTCTTGGATGGGTTACTACGAATGATGCCAAGCAAAATAGGGGAGCTACACTAGAAAAGAATATTGTGTCTCCGTGAATTTTGGAGATGAGCACCTGGGCAACGGAGGCCCTGATCATCGTTGCACTCGCTGGAGGTTTTCAAGAAAAGATCGGAAAACCATCGGTCCTGGATGGAATAAGGACTCCTGCCTTCGACGGAGGGTTGGACTAGAAGACCTCCAGATGTCCCTTCCAGCCCTATGACTCTAGGATTCCATCCGGGGTCTGGTCAACTTTCTCGAGTTGCAAATCATTGGGACATTGGGAGCATTCTTGAAAGAAATGAGAAAGAAATGAGCTAGCTAACAAAATGAAATTCAGCGGTGAAAAAAAAGGAAGGGTCTACATTTAGGCCAGAAAAACCAAAATGCACAGGTACAGGATAGGTGGTACCTCGCTCAATAGTAGTAACTGCGAGAGGGATCTTGGAGTCCTAGTGGACAAGCAACAGGTGGAAACTAATCAAGGAGAGAAGCAACTTAGAACTAAGGAGAAATTTCCTGAGAGTTAGAACAATTAATCCGTGGAACAATTTGCCACCAGAAGTAGTGAATGCTCCAACACTGGAAGTTCTTAAGAAGAGGCTGGATAACCATTTGTCTGAAGTGGTGTAGGGTTTCCTAAGCAGATGGTTGGACTAGAAGACCTCCAAGGTCCCTTCCAACTCTGTTATTCTATTCTATTCTATTCTATTCTATTCTATTCTATTCTATTCTATTCTATTCTATTCTATTCTATTCTACTCTAATTCTTATTCTATTCTATTCTTATTCTTTTCTATTCTATTCTTATTCTATTCTTCTTATTCTATTCTTCTTCTTCTTCTTCTTCTTCTTCTTCTTCTTCTTCTTCTTCTTCTTCTTCTTTTCTACTCTACTCTACTCTACTCTACTCTACTCTACTCTACTCTACTCTACTCTACTCTATTCTATTCTATTCTATTCTATTCTCTCCAGTTTCTAGTTTGGGATTTTATTTTTATTTATTTTAGGTTTAGGTTTCTTTTTCCCGGCTGAGATTTTTTTGTTTTTTTTGTTTTAAACAGAAAATGGTGTTTTGTTTTTTGGTTTCGTTTCCTGTCCGTAACAAAACGGCGAGCCTGGGACCGCGGGACACGAAATGAGATGCGGCGAAGTAGCTAACAGACAAAATTAGATTGAGAACTCTCTAATTCCCAGTGAAGCTCGCTTGATAAGATTTCAGCCTGCCTCTCCGAGGAGGCTCCGCTCGTTCGGAGGCTGCGGAGATAATTAGCAATGCCACCCTGAACAATTTGGGGAGCGGGGGGGAACGAAGCGAGATGAAAATCTTACACATAATAAAAAAAAAAATACAGTTGACGGCGGCTTCTTCGGATTTGTGGCAGGCAAATTACCCGTTTCTGGATGGTGGAGAGGGGGGGGGGTGAGGACATCACTGCCAGTCTTCTCGCCGGAAAAGCGACACGTCAACCTTTATAAACGGGTGACAAGGACTCGTTTTCTAAAGGGAAGGGCGGACTTTCAGGCTCTCCCATCACCCTGGCCCTGAAATGCAGCTCTTTCGACCACAAAGTCAATTAAAGGATTGGAATAAATGGCGAGGCGACAGCTGATCCATGGGCGAGCTGGCTGGGGAAAGCTCTCCCCTCGGTGCGAAGAGCGTCCCGATATGATAGACAGGTGTAACAAGGTGTGCACGGCAGGCTGAGCAAAATCTGGCCCCGATTTTCCGAGGAACTTCAGACGTCCGGTGAAATAGCGTAAAATAACCATCTCTGCAAGAGCTGAGCCAGCAGAAGGAAGGTGGAATGGGTAAACCAGCCAATCTTTTGCCTGGAAACCATGGTGGCCTAGGGTTAACAGAGTAACAGAGTTGGAAGGGACCTCGGAGGTCTTCTAGTCCAACCCCCTGCTCAAGCAGAAGATCATATCCTCTTTCAGATAGGTGGCTGTCCGGTCTCTTCTTACAAAACCTCCAGTGATGGATAACCCACAATTTCTGGAGGCAAGCAGTTCCACTGGTTAATTGTTCTCACTGTCGGGAAATTCCTCCTTAGTTCCAGATTGCTTCTCTCCTTGTGTTCTGACCTACGCTCCCTTTATCTTCTTTGACACGCTGCCAAAGACCTAATTGGCAATTATCTTGGCCAGGCCACACGGAAACACCGAGTCAAAAACGGAGCTTCAAAGTACAAACTGACACCACCCACAACATTGCTTCCTGCAAAGGCTCACGTGCCTTTGCTCTTCCTTTAAGTCTTATGGATGGGGCCAATCATCTCCAAGCTTTACTCCCAAGTCGTCCCTTTCATTTTAACTGTTCTTGCCTTCTGGCAGCTCTGCGCATGCGCACACAAGGAACCGGCTCCCCTTGTTCCTCTGCCTCTCTGATGTCCAACTCTGGAGGCTCCGGAGTCCGCACATACCTCCCAGATAGCTCTGGTCCCATCTCTGCCTCCAACGCATAGCTATGGTCTGAGCTTTCGCTGGTTCTTCTTTTCATTAAACTAGACATACCCCGTTTCTGCAACTGTTCTTTGTATGTGCTCCAGTCCCCTAATGGGTTGGAGGCAGGGGTGAAATGCTACCGGTTCGCCCAAACCGGTAGTAAAAAAAAAATGCTAAAAAAAGTGAAGCGAACCGGTAGCTGACTTCAGAGCATTTCACCTCTGGTTGGAGGTGGGAATGAGGTTAGGTCAAACTTCATTGGCCACCCCTGTCAGCCACTGTTAGTTGGCTCTCACCTAACCCAGGTAGCACTTAAAAGTCAGCAGCAGGTCCATTGCAGGATGTGATTCAGATGATGACCCAATGCTGACCCAGCAGGAATCCAACCCACGTTTGAGATTGTTCTCGCTGTATATACCACTTTATAAGGCCTTGGTAAGGCCACACTTGGAATCCTGCATTCAGTTTTGGTCGCCACGGTGGAAAAAAAGATGTGGAGACTCTAGAAAGAGTGCAGAGAAGAGCAACCAGAATGATTAGAGGACTGGAGGCTAAAACATATGAAGAACGGTTGCAGGAATTGGGTTTTGTCTAGTTTAATGAAAAGAAGGACTAGGGGAGACATGATAGCAGTCTTCCGATATCTCAGGGGCTGCCCCAAAGAAGAGGGAGTCAAGCTGTTCTCCAAAGCAGGGAGAACAAGAAGCAACGGGTGGAAACTAATCAAGGAGAGAAGCAACTTAGAAGTAAGGAGAAATTTCCTGACGGTGAGAACAATTAATCAGCGGAACAGCTTGCCTGCAGAAGTTGTGAATGCTCCAACGCTGGAAGTTTTTAAGAAGATGTTGGATAACCATTTGTCTGAAGTGGTGTAGGGTTTCCTGTCTAAGCAGGGGGTTGGACTAGAAGACCTCCAAGGTCCCTTCCAACTCTGTTACTCTATTCTATTCTATTCTATTCTATTCTATTCTATTCTATTCTATTCTATTCTATTCTATTCTATTCTATTCTATTCTATTCCTATTCCTATTCCTATTCCTATTCCTATTCCTATTCTATATCAATATAGTAAGTGTAAAAATATATATATATATAAGAATGAGGATGGAATGAGCATGCTTTAAAACAAAATTTTCCTTTGCAAGAAGAGCATCTTTGAAGTCTGTTCCTGACTCTTTCTCTTTCTCTAATGAAGTCCATGGAGGATATATGTAAGTGGGAAAATTGCATCCTATTATGATGATGATGATGATGATGATTCCCGTACACTCACATTTTCTGTAGTTTACAATAAAGAGCGTATGTTTGAATGCGATCATAAAAGTGATAGATTAAAACAATCTAAATCGTTTAATGAAAACGATAAAAGGGAGAAGAAAAATAAAAAATAAAAATAAAAAGAGCTAAGCCGTTTGTCCAACACAGAAATAGATCTTTCGCAGATGCCTTAAATATACAAACACTTCCATTTCCTTTGAGAATCGCTGTTTACTTTGTAGTTTTTCATAAACAAAGAGCAGAGAAACCCTCCCTCGGATTAATCATGTAATAAAAGAAATATTCTGGGAGGTAAACACCAGGAGAGCTTGTCCATAAAATACATATTTGTTTGAGAAGAAAAAAACAACAACGCCTGAACTTAATCATCTACCTGACTTAATTTATCCAGGCAAAGTTTTGTTTTGGGGCAAATTAGAAAAATAATCTTGGGTCAGAATTATAATAACAGAAAAAGAAAAAAGAAATGTGAGACAGGGAGGATCAAGGCTCAGATTATTTGTGGAATCCCATTTCCAATTCCAAACTGAGAAGGCCGGACAAGTAAGGAAAGAATATTCTATTCTTTCTATTTTCTCTTCTCTTCTCTTCTCTTCTCTTCTCTTCTCTTCTCTTCTCTTCTCTTCTCTTCTCTTCTCTTCTCTTCTCTTCTCTTCTCCTCTCCTCTCCTCTCCTCTCCTCTCCTCTCCTCTCCTCTCCTCTCTCCTCCTCTCCTCTCCTCTTATTCTTATTCTTATTCTCTTCCTCTTCTCTTTTCTTATTCTCTTCTCTTCATGTGACTGGCCTCGAAAACATGGCTAAATAGAATGGCAGTCGCCGCTACCAATTCGCCCGAACCGGTCTGAACCGGCTGAATACCACCTCTGGCTTGGATAGATATATATTTTGGAAATAATTCCCCGGTGACTTTATGAAGGGCAGCAAGGTTCTGCCTTCTTCTAAAGTTATTTTCAGCTTGCCTACATTTTTGGAATTTCTTATTCAAGTCCGAGACAAATCCAACCCTACTTAGCTTTTCGACCTTAGCCAATGTCTAGGTTTAAAAGTACTGAGCCTTAAATGTGTGTTTTCCAGTGTATGCTAGTATTTTCAACCCAGGGATTGATTTAAAAGAATGCTCTGGTTTTTCTAAAAAAAAAACCAGGCTGAATAAATTTCACTGTGAAGCGATCCTGTGCAGGTAGTCCTCGACGTACGACTGCACTTGAGCCCAAAATTTATGTTGCTAAAGCGAGCAATTGGTTAAGTGAGTTTTGCCCCATTTTACGACTTTTCTCGCCACATTTGTTAAGCAAATCGCTGCGGTTCTTAAATTAGGAACACGGTTGTTAGGTGAATCGGATTTCCCCCTTGACTTTGCTGGTCAGAAGGGCGCGAAAGGGGATCAGGTGACCCTGAGACGCTGCGACCATCATAAATACGAGTCAGTTGCCAAGCGTCTGAATTTTATTCAGGTAACCACGGGGAGGTGACAGTCGTAAGTGTGAAAAATGGCCGCATGTCCCTTTTTTTCAGTGCCGTTGTAACTTTGAATGGTCACTCAAAGAACTGTTGTCAGTCAAGGACTACCTGTAATGCAGGAATGCAAACTCTCTCTTCTTTTAAAAAAATCCTGAATGCCTAGGCTTTTATTCTGCGTCTGTGGAAATATTCCAAGGGGTTACTGCTGTGACAGGAATGTTAGAAGCGGGTGAGCTGCTGAATTTATCTTCCACCATTAATTTTGTGGTGCCGTTTGCAGCTGTTTTGTCTGATGGCAACGGCGTGCGTCCTGTGGGCTCAGGCAGTTGATAAAAAAACCAGATTTGATTAAGCCACCGCCGTCACGGCCAGTGCTGAGTGCAGTCTGGGACTAATGAATCCAACGCCGCGGATCCGTTCGGCATAACCCACCTGATGAGAACTGCTTAAAAACGTACATAATTTGAACCACAGATATTTTTTTTTTACTTCTTCTTGAGAAAAAGTAAGTTAGAGGAGTTTGCTAGCTTGCATGGCGTGTGGGGTTTGACACCCAATTAATTAGCTAGATCTCTTGCAATGAAGGTTTCCCTGAAATTCATTCTCCTGGCCTCAAGCATCTCTCTGCTCAGGCCAGCTTAGTCTGCGCTAAGAGAGGAGAAAAGAAATCTCATGGGGAAGGGAGGTTTTTTTGAGGGTTTTTGTCGATGGGCTGGTATTTAAGTTCCTGTAAGAATCTTTGATATTACGGGGAGGTCTGTATTGTGTGCAAACTGTGTTGGGTGTTTTCCCCTTCAATACAAGGTGAACTTAGGCAGATAAAAGAATAACAGAGTTGGAAGGGACCTTGTAGGTCATCTAGTCCAACCCCCTGCTCAAGCAGGAGGCAGGCCTAGACCCTTTCTGACAATTGGCAGTCCAGTCTCTTCTTGAAAGCTTCCAGTGATGAAGCTCCTACAACTTCCGAAGGCAAGTTCTGTTCCACCGGTTGATGGTTCTCACGGTCAGAAAATTTCTCCTTATTTCCAGGTTGAATCTCTCCTAGATCAGTTTCCGTCCATTATTCCTTGTCTGGCTTTCGGGTGCTTAGGAAAATAGCTTGACCCCCTTCCTCCTCTCTGGGGCAGCCCCTCCAATATTGGAAGATGCTCTCCTGTCTCTCCTGGTCCTTCTCTTCACTAGACTAGCCATGTCTTCTGTCCATCTATGGTTCATTCAGATGTCTATCTGTCGTCTTTCTTTCTTTCTTCTTTCTTTCTTTTTCTGTCTGTCTTTCTTTCTTTCCCTCCCTTCCACCTTCCTTCCTCTTTCCTTTTTTCTTTCTTTCCTTCCTTCCTTCCTTCCCTCCCTCCCTCCTTCCTTCCTTTTGCTTTGGAAAATAGCTTGACCCCCTTCCTCCTCTCTGGGGCAGCCCCTCAAATATTGGAAGATGCTCTCCTGTCTCCCCTGGTCCTTCTCTTCGCTAGACTAGCCAGGCCCAGTTCCTGCAACCGTTCATCGTATCTTTGAGCCTCCAGTCCCCTCATCCTCCTGGTTGCTCTTCTCTGCACTCTTTCCAGAGTCTCAATATCTCTTTTCTAGTGTGGTGACCAAAACTGGATGCAGGACTCTAGGTGTGGCCTTACTAAGGGTTTTATAGAGTGGTACTACTACCTCATGCGATCTTGATTTCAATCTCTCTGTTAACACAGCCTAGGATTGCATTGGCACAAAGACGGATTGGTCCCCTTGGCCAGCCACTTTTTCACAGCCCTAGGGAGGAGGCAATGGCAAACCACTTCTGAAAAAAAAAAAAAAACCTTGCCAAGAAGACTGCGGGGACTTAGGCAAAACTAACTTGAAGGCGCGCGCAGACAAAAAAGTTACTGCTATAGTTTATAATGAGGGACGCGGTGGCTCAGTGGCTAAGACGCTGAGCTTGTCAGTCGAAAGGTCGGCAGTTCGGCGGTTCGAATCCCTGGTGCTGCATAACGGGGTGAACTCCCGTGACTTGTCCCAGCCTAGCAGTTCGAAAGCACTAAAAAGAAAAATGCGAGTAGAAAAATAGGGACCACCTTTGGTGGGAAGGGAACAGTGTTCTGTGCGCCTTTGGCGTTGAGTCACGCTGGCCACATGACCACGGAGACATCTTCGGACAGCGCTGGCTCTTCGGCTTTGAAACGGAGGTGAGCACCGCCCCCTAGAGTCGGGAACGACTAGCACACAGGTGCGAGGGGAATCTTTACCTTTTATAGTTTATAATAACAAAAATCTTGATAATGTTTTTCTCCCTTCCTTTCCTCGTATACCGAAGACAGTCAAGATGGGGCAGGCTTGAGTTGCTTTCTAACATGCCTGCAATGTGAAATCATTTTCCGGAGCTTCTAATTTTCCCCATCTCTTCTTTTTTTCATGTCGCCGAGGGACATAGCTTAAAAGACAACATCCCAAACTTGCAATTTGAACGGTCCTCTCTAATCCAATCTCCGCCAAGGCTCCTAAGTGGTATGCCAATAACCTGGCACCATGCCCCAGTGCCCACGTATTTGAAAGCAAAGTGACATTATTAGCTTTCCGTTAAGAAACCCCGCTGTCCAAAAATAATAATAATAATAAAAAAAACCACCACTATTTCAATTAAAGATTGGGAGAAGGTATTAAGTAAAACAGCTTGGCTGAAAGGCTTGGAAATTATACTAATCTGATTTGGCTGTGAAAAAAAGCCAGATAGTTATTACACGCTATTGTTCGCTGGGAGAGTTGTATTAAAGCAGATTGTGATATGGCTTTTATTAAAAAAAATAATAAATCATCATAATCCGGAAAACAATTCTCAGGTCTATAGATGGCTGAGGGTTTTCAGATTATACTGGAGGACAGAATATCTTCATTTACCAGAGAATTTGGGACGGGTCAATTTTCCGCCTGCCAAACCCCCAACCCCACGCCAGGGGTGAAATCCAGCAGGTTCCGACAGGTTCTGGCAAACCGGTAGCGGAAATTTTGAGCAGTTCGGAGAACCGGCAAATACCACCTCTGGCTGGGCCCAGAGTGGGGTGGGAATGGGGATTTTACAATATCCTTCCTCCAGGTGTGGGGAAGGAATGGAGATTTTGCAGCATCCTTCTCCTGGAGTGGGGTGGGAATGGAGATTTTGCAATATCCTTCCCCTGTCACACCCACCAAGCCACGTCCACAGAACCGGTAGGGAACAATTTTGGATTTCACCCCCTGCCCCCATGCGTTGCGTTTTTGCCCTCCCCGGTTCCCAGGAGCACTCCGCAGGCCTCCCAAAACTTCTGCGCATCCTGTTTTTGCAAAAAACGGGATGCGCAGAGGGTTTGGGAGGCCTGCGGAGTGCTCCTGGGAACCGGGGAGGGCAAAAAAATTATTTCTTTTTCTTGTTTTCCTCTGGAAATCTTGGTGCGTCTTATATTCCGGGGCGTTTTATAGTCCGAAAAATACGGTAGATGATGGGAAGGGAGGGGGGCCCAAATCCATAGATTTGAGAGCCAGATAAACACAAGTCTGCAATCCGTAAGGGCAAATTCGGCTTTGATTCTGCGCAGAAGGGATACACAGACAGACCAAAAGATGTAGACAATTATCTGTCTATATCCCTTGGTATCATTAGGAGGGCTTGGCAGCGTTACATAAGCAAGCAATGCGCAGTATTGCAGAATTTACACTTGGAGTGTGAAGATACTGTGGGGTTTTTTTGTTTGTTTGTTTTGAGCTCACAATTTCGGTGTGACAGACTGCAGATGCCGATTCATTGCCCAGATTTTTCGGATGCTGAGATCGGAGGAAGGTGGGACAGGCTCAGCGGATAATAAAGCCAGCCTTCGCCTAGGGGAAAAGTTCCGGGAAGATCCTCTAAAATGTCATCTTAGATCTGGGCTTCCGGTTTATAAAAAAAACCCGAAAAACCTAATCTGAGCTAGCCAAAAAGAAATCCATGTAGGAGCAAAGAAGGGAAGGGAGTTTGTCAAAACGATAGGGGCAATTTCAGAGGTGGTATTCAGCCGGTTCGGGCGAAGTGGTAGTGGCGATCTGTGGGCCCCCGCCCGGGCACAAACCAATCCTATATCGCTGTGTTTTTGATGCTGCACACATGCGCAGATGGCGCACGCGAGCGAATTGCTGTGTCAGTATTTTGATGACTGCCAGGGTCAGTGGGCGGAGCCTCCCGCCAGTTTTACTACCGGTTCTATAGAATCGGTCGATCCCTATTTGCAAGTGCCGGGAAAGTATCCGTAGCTTGCTTTTTTCCGTCTAAGGGGGAACCTACAAAATAATGCAGATATCTATTTTGTCTGCTCTTGAAAACATAATGGATGGTGCCTCTATTTTTCTCTGCATGGATTTTCATAATTTAGAAGGTCAGCCGTGTCGAAAGCAATAAGGGGCAGATTTTCCGGCTTTGGAAAATCATTTCTCATTAGTGGAACCTATGCACAAGGCTCCTTTCCCACTTTGAGAGGGAAGTATATTAGGAGAAACAAGACAAGGCAATCTCTCTCTCATACACACACACAGATACAAGCACACATACCTCTTGGTGCATTTTTAAAATTAGAACTGCAGAAAAAAACAACGGCTACCAACCTGCCTTCCATTGAGGACCTGTATACTGCATGAGTCAAAAAGAGGGATGGGAAAATATTTACAGACCTCTCGCATCCTGGACATAAACTGTTTCAACTCCTGCCCTCAAAACGACACTATAGAGCACTGCACACCAGAACAACTAGACACAAGGACAGTTTTTTCCCCGAATGCCATCACTCTGCTCAACAACTAATTCCCTCAACACTGTCAAACTATTCACTAAGTCTGCACTACTATTACTATTAGTCTTCTCATCGTTCCTATCACCCATCTCCTCCCACTTATGACTGCATGACTATAACTTGTTACTGTATCTTTACAATTTATATTGATTGTTTCCTAGTATGATTTGATTGCTTATTTGTACCCTATGACTATCATTAAGTGTTGTACCTTATGATTCTTGACGAATGTATCTTGTCTTTTTATGTATACTGAGAGCGTAGGCACCAAAGACAAATTCCTTGCGTGTCCAATCACACTTGGCTAATAAAGAATTCAATTCAACTCAACTCAACTCAACTCAACTCAACTCAACTCAACTCAACTCAACTCAACTCCACTCCACTCCACTCCACTCCACTCCACTCCACTCCACTCCACTCCACTCCACTCCACTCCACTCAACTCCACTCCACTCCACTCCACTACTCTACACTCTACTCTACTCTACTCTACTCTACTCTACTCTACTCTACTCTACTCCACTCCACTCCACTCCACTCCACTCCACTCCACTCCACTCCACTCCACTCCACTCCACTCCTCTACTCTACTCTACTCTACTCTACTCTACTCTACTCTTTGCTCTCCAGCAAACATTACTGGAGATTTTTCTTACATTTGTTTTGAATTTTGTCCTATATTGCAAAAAAAAAAAAAAAAAAATCAAGGAAATGCCAAAACAGATAAGATTGTTGTGCTGCCCCTATGGATTGATCTAGGATAGGTAAAAAAAAAAAAAACTCCAGCATTTTATATCTGAGCATGGGGAAGCACCATCCCCAAAGCCTTTTACTCCTTCTATTCTTTCTTGATGTCTTGCATCTTGGAGCGGTGTTTCTGCTCTCCATAGTACCAGAAATGGTCTAGGGCAGTGATGGTGAATGCGCTGGAATGCCGGAAATCCAAAGAGAAGCTGGCTGGCGCACGCATGCCTGTTTTTGGGCTGTTTTTCAGGCCATTTTCAGGCAGTTTTCAGGCTGTTTTTGGCCCAAAAGACGGCCGGAAAACGGCCTGTTTTTTGGCTGTTTTTTGGTTGTTTTCCGGCACTCCGGCACCCGCGAAGACCAGCTTGCCAGCGCGCATGTGTGCACTGGAAACAAGAGCAGCTGGCGATGGAAAGGGCTCTGCGTGCCACTACTTCCTTTAGTTCTTTTTAAGCTGAAAACCTTTGGAGAGAATTAGGATAACTGGATTCCAGTTATTTTATATTTAATCCCTTAAGAGACTTCTGCTTTCTGCTTTCTTTCCGTGCCTGCAGGGGAGAGAAGCTCCTTTTAACTAAGGTAGTAGCTTTTCCCTGCCTCTTAATAATATCAGGAGTGCTTTATCAAGGGATTATCAAACTTTTGTGCCGCGTCGTTTGTCTGATCGATTCAAATCAGGTTGAATTTCAGGGCTGCCTTGCAAGAGGCAGAATAGAGGGCCAGGATAGGTGGGGGGGAAGAGGGGAGAAATAGAGTTGTGGGGATGGGGTTTCAGTCTCTTTTCCTGATTATTTTACAAACTTTCAACATTTAAGCTGCAATTCGGGAGCGAATGGCTTCTGGCGTTGCATAAGATCTGTTGCACAAGTTTCCCTTCACGTAATAGAATAGAATAGAATTCTTTTTTATTTAGTCAAATGTGACTGGACACACAAGGAATTTGTCTTTGGTGCATATGCTCTCAGTGTACATAAGGAGAATAAAATAAATTCATCGAGAATAAAAAGATACAACACTTAGTGATAGCCAAGGTATCAAATCGTACTAGGAAACAATTAAATATCATATAAATTGAAAGATACAAGCAACATGGTTATAGTAATAAGTGGGAAGATATAGATACTAGTAAGGAAGAGAAGGATAATAGTAATACAGACTTAATAAATCGTTTGACAGCGTTGTGGGAATTAGTTGTTAAGCAGAGTGATGGCATTCGGGGAAAAACTGTCCTTGTGTCTAGTTGTTCTGGTGTGCATTGCCCTATAGCGTCGTTTTGAGGGTAGGAGTTGAGACAGTTGATGTCCAGGATGCGAGGGGTCTGTAGATATTTTCCCAGCCCTCTTTTTGCCTCGTGCAGTAGACAGGTCCTCCATGGAAGGCAGGTTGATAGTAATTGTTTTTTCTGCAGTTCTAATTATCCTCTGAAGTCTCTGTCTCTCTTGTTGGGTTGCAGAACCAAACCAGACAGTTATGGAGGTCCAGATGACAGACTCAATAATTCTGTAGAACTGGATCAGCAGCTCCTTGGGCAGTTTGAGCTTCCTGAGTTGGCGCAGAAAGAACATTCTTCGTTGTGGGTTTTTTGATGACGTTTTTGATGTTAGGTGTCCATTTTAAGCCTTAAATGAACTGCAGGTTGCGAGAGATAGATTTCCAGTTTCTAATCGTCTCCCCACACAAACACACACCTCCAGTGACTAAGTGTCTTTTGATGTCACCCAACTAATCATAAGAGTTGCACGGCTCTAGGAAATGTTGTAAGTCAATGGTACGGCAGCTCTCAAGAATGCTTCTTTTCATAACCCAGGCCTCTCGAAAAATTAATTAAAACGATGCATTCAATCAACGCAGGAGATCAACGTTTCTGACAAATGGCAGTCCAGTCTCTCCTTGAAAGACTTTAAAAGGTTCCTGTTTTACCGACCTCGGAAGGACGGAAGGCTGAGTTAATCTTGAGCCGGCTAGGCTCGAACTCACGACGGTGGGCAGAGTTTGCTTGCAATACTGCATTTTAACCACTGCTCCACCACGACAGTTAGGCGATGCTTACATGGTATTTTCTAAATCACGTGAACTTCAATCCATCGATCGGATTGAAGGGCCTTCTTACAGGATGCTTTGAATGGAGTTTCAGGCAATTTAGATATAAGGGAGTAATGGATGAACCGAGTCGGAAGGGACCTTGGAGGTCATCTATTCCATCTAGTCATCTACGCCATTTCTGACAGGTGGCAGCCCAATCTCTTCTTGAAAGACTCCAGGGATGAAGCTCCCCACAATTTCTGAAGGCACAACTTCTCTCCCATCGGTTGATCGTTCACACACTGCCAAAAAAATCCTCCTTATTTCTAGGTTGAATCTCTCCTTGGTCAGTTTCCATCCGTTATTCCTTGTTTGGACTTCGGGTGTTTAAAAATGGCAAAAGGTCCAGGGGGAATTCGATTCCCTCCTTCTGGCCACCGAACCTCAGATATCCTTGGCCGGGGATAAATTATGAATACGGTCTCTCCCACCCCGCATCTCCATCCTGCCTGCCTGATGGTCGCAGGTGACTCAAATCCCAGGTTAAATAATATATGAGCGAACCAGGTATCTCTGGCAAGGACTGAAATTTAAGGCACGAACAGGGAATGGAGGTCATCGTTTTGCTGCTCCAGTTGACTTCCTTTGAGCGACAGGTGAGGGTAGGAGGGCGAGAGATAGATCTGGAAGCAAACATTCAGAAATGGAGTCAGCCTTCCTTGGAGTTTCACCGGAAAGCAGCGGGAGGATGACAGCTGCCTCACAAACCCAACGCGGAAGAGATGGGTGGGAGAGGAGAAATGAGATATGCAAGGAAGGGGGAGTCACGCAGGGATGAAAGACAGCTGGCATCCTGCGTTAAAAGAGAAGAGAAGCAGGTCGCTGGAGTTTTCCTATGGAGGGAGATAACCTGCCCGGAAGACCCGCCACTCAAAAGGGTTGACACGGGAGCTGTCGGTTCCCAGGTATGGAGGACAAGATGGGTATCAAACCGAGCGCGAGAAAGATCCTTAAGTCAGGCCGCAGCGGGAATCGCACATCCAGTTTTGGTGACCGCGTTGCCAAAAAAGAGGTTGAGGCTTTGGAAACAGAGAAGAGCAAATAAGAGCAAATAGAGAGTTAAATAAGAGAAACGGGAGTTAGAACTTCTAAAACATACTGTAGGAAGAACTGAATATGTCTAGTTTAATGAAAAGAAGGACCGGGGGGGACATGATAGCAGTCTTCCAATATCTCAGGGGTTGCCCCAAAGAAGAGGGAGTCAAGCTATTCTGCAAAGGACCTGAGGGCAGGACAAGAAGCAATGGGTGGAAACTGATCGAGGAGAGAAGCAACCTGGAAGTAAGGAGAAAGAAAGAATAGAAAAAAAATAGAATAGAATAGAATAGAATAGAAATAGAAATAAAAATAGAAATAGAATCGAATGCAGAGTAGAGCAGAGCAGAGCAGAGCAGAGCAGAACAGAATAGAGAATGGAGTAGATAATAGAATAGAATAGAATAGAATAGAATAGAATAGAATAGAATAGAATAGAATAGAATAGAACAGAACAGAACAGAACAGAACAGAACAGAATAGGAGTAGAGTAGATCCCGTCCTTATTGTCTGTCACAGATTCTTTCAATTCAAAGCGGGATTTTTCCCCCCCTCCTTCCCTTAAGGTTTGCTGTGATTGAATATGCATCCCACATCAGAGGCTCTCTAGGAAGATCCCAGCGGAATAACGACGATAAAGGAAGACAAGTTATATAGAGTTCGCAGGGAAAAGGCTGGCGCATCACAGAGGGGGGGAAAAAACCCCCATATAAGGACAAATTAAGGCAATGCAGGTCTGTTTGGGAGAATGACACGATCTCAGCAGCGCCGTTACATATTCACATATTTATTATGTATTAAAAAAAAATAGTGTGAGTGTGAGATGGCTCATCCTGTCCCCATCGGGGTGGCAAAACAGCATTTTCCTTGAATTATGCAAGGCCGAAAGTACATTTTCCCAATTATTTAGGTTACTCTCTTGAATCGGAAGCCAGTTCCAACCAGCCGTGCGTGCCTTTGGAGGGAACATGCACCCAGGGAGACAAAACTGGGTCTCCGGCGTTCCTGCCCGGTGAATGCCGACATTTCGGAAAAAAAGGAAAGCTGGCTTTGTAGGCTCCCCGGTCTACGCAGATGAAATACCGGATCTGGAATTTCCAAGTCCAAAATTGTCGTATCGTGTTCTGATATGACAAACCGTCTGTAGTTAAAGCAATGATTCCTTTATTAGGAGCGCCGGCAGCCCCGTCAAAAAGTTTCTCTCTCACCGCAGTCTAATAAGTCCGTCCGTCCATCCGGGAGGTGAATCGTTGTCTGCCACATCTATTCATCTCCGCCACCTGCCTTTTATCTCCAGAGATAGGGGGAGGCCCTTCGCTAGCAGCAGCGGTTCTTCCGTCCCGAGGACCGGCCCATAGATTTCCACTGTTCTCCTCTCCTCTCTGCCTTCTGCGCATCCACGCGTCAGGCACTGGACTCAGCTGTTCCTCCTCCTCCTCATCAGCCACTCCAGACCTGGGGGCTGTTGGCTCTCCATCTGAGGGCTGACGGACGGCCCAGGCTCCGCCTCTATCTCTCCCTCTCTGCCAGCTCCGTTCCCGCTTCCACCTCGGAGCTCTCAGGTTGCCCTGATGCTGACCCTGATTCCCACGCTTCCTCCTCCTCCTCCGATTCGACCACTCAGGGGCAGGCGGCCGACAGGCTACAACATGTCCCAACTCAGTTTGAAGACCCTGGCTGTTGAATCTGAGCACAGACTCAGCAAGGGTCCTACAAGGCTAACTAACTAGAGGTAGTCCTTGACTTACAGCAATTCATTTAGTGAATTGTTCTAAGTTACAACGGCACGGAAAAAGGTGACTTACGATTGTTTTTTACACTTAAGGACCGTTGCAGCATCCCCCGTGGACACGTGATCAGAATTTGGAGGCTTGGCAACTGATTCATATTTATGACGGTTGCAGTATCCCGGGGTCACGTGATCCCCTTTTGCGATGAGCAAAGTCAATGGGGAAGCCGGATTCACTTCACAACCGTGTTGGTAACTTAACAACTGCAGTGATTCACTTAGCAACCATGGAAAGAAAGGTTGGAAAGATGGAGCAAAATTCACTTAACCCTCTCGCTTAGCAACAGAATTTTTACGGCATATGGTCATAAGTCGAGGACTACCTGTATATGGAAGGTATTTCTGCAGGGTAGGGTCAAGAATACCGGAGGAAGAAGTAGTAGAAGCCATAGGAGAAGACAACCACGGTGTGACTCCTCCTTCCAGCAACAGCATTGAGAATTTGGTCAGACCATGTTGCATGGATGATCACCGGCCGAATTTGAGTGCGCCACTGCAGAATTTTAACCGAGTGGTGCAGTGGCCTAGAGGTGGAACTCTCGCCTCACAATCAGGAGGCTGTGAGTTCGATCCTAGGTAGAGGCAGATATTTCTCTCTCTGGGCACAATGAGAATATATCTGCTGGAAAAAAAAAAAACTCCACACCGGCAACAGGAAGGGCAACTGGCCAGTAAACCCTCGGCTTCATTCAGTTGTCCCAACTCCACCCCGATGCAAGGGATTACGGGATCATGAAAAATGACAAACTGCAGAATTGTAACCCACAACGTGGAATCCTCGTCTGTCAGGACGTTCTGACCCACACAAACCACTGAGGGTGGGGGGATTAACAAGCAAGCTCTGCTTTTTCTTCTTCCCCTCGACCCCGTCCTTAGCGAAGGACCAAAAAAAAAAAAGAAAGGCAAAGAGGGACGCCGTGCAGTTTGCAAAATCCTAAGGGAGCCGCCGGAGCTGCGCAAGCAAACTTGCGCTCCGTGGCGAAGGCTGAGCAATGGCCTACCGCTTCTTAATTAAGAAAATGTTTATTTTATGCTTTCATAAAGCAAAACGAAGAACACACACACACAAAAAAACAAACCCCATACTCAAACAGCGTCCCCGGGGGGTGTCTTATTGGCTTAGCGCCTGGGGGTCATGTAGATCTTTTTCTTGCTGCGAGCCATTTTTAAAATTAATGACAAATTAAAAAAGAAAGAAAGAAAGAAAGAAAAGGCTGAGCTATAATTTCAAGAAGTAGCAACTGGCACGAAAAGTTAAATACGGAAAGGTTGAATGAAGGACTCCCGGCTGAACCTCGCGTGAACTGGGATCTGTGTAGTGGAATTGACCCATTTTCTGGATATAGAATAGAATAGAATAGAATAGAATAGAATAGAATAGAATAGAATAGAATAGAATAGAATAGAAATACAGAAAATAGAATAGAATAGAATAGAATAGAATAGTATAGAATAGAATAGAATAGAAATACAGAAAATAGAATAGAATAGAATAGGAATACAGAAAATAGAATAGAATAGAATAGAATAGAATTACAGAAAATAGAATAGAATAGAATAGAACAGAATAGGAATACAGAAAGAATAGAATAGAATAGAATAGAATAGAATAGAATAGAATAGAATAGAATAGAAATACAGAAAATAGAATAGAATAGAATAGAATAGGAATACAGAAAATAGAATAGAATAGAGTAGAATAGAATTACAGAAAATAGAATAGAATAGAATAGAATAGGAATACAGAAAATAGAATAGAATAGAGTAGAATAGAATAGAATAGAGTAGAATAGAATAGAATAGAATAGAATAGAATAGAATAGAATAGAACAGAACAGAACAGAACAGAATAGGAATACAGAAAGAATAGGATAGGATAGGATAGGATAGGATAGGATAGGATAGGATAGGATAGGATAGGATAGGATAGGAATACAGAAAGAATAGAACCGAACCGAACCGAACCGAACCGAACAGACTAAGAGAGACCTTTTGTCTGAAGTGGTGTAGGGTTTCCTGCCTAAGGAGGGGGTTAGACTAGAAGACCTCCAAGGTCCCTTCCAACTCTTCTCTTCTCTTCTCTTCTCTTCTCTTCTCTTCTCTTCTCTTCTCTTCTCTTCTCTTCTCTTCTCTTCTCTTCCTATTCCTATTCCTATTCCTATTCCTATTCCTATTCCTATTCCTATTCCTATTCTCAAGGAAAGAACAGAAAGACTCCATAATGGATATGCAAATTCTCCTGGAAAAATAAAGAAAAAATCCACGTTGCTTGTATTTTCCTTCCAAGCGGCTGTGAGCAGCAGAGATCTGTTTACGAAGGAAAAGCGACTGTCCTAAATTCAAGGTGAGATTGCCGCAGCCTCACCAACAGAGAGACAGGGCTTCACCCGAAGTGAGAAAGCCAGACGCGCCCAAAATTGTCTTCAGATACTGTCTGCGTTAAATATATAGATTGCACCGGGCTTCCAATTATTACGCTTCGGTGGGCAAAGAAAGAGAGACAGGAGCCTTGCTTTACTCAATATTGTTTCTAGGCATGCATTTCGGCTCCCAAACGCACGAAAGGAGAAAAAGGCCTCTCCAAAGCGAGATTCAATCTATCCCCAATAATTCCAGTTAAGAGTCCTGGCAGATTCATTTTCTTTCTTTCTTTTTTCTGGGAGTGGGGCGGTGGGGGAAAGAAACTTGAAAGGTAGGGGTGAAATACTAGAAAAAGGAGAGGAAGAAAAAAAAAACCTGAACTCGTTTCAAGATACCAAGGAAGGAAGGAAATTTCAGAGCGAATTAGAATAGAAAATAGGATAGGATAGGATAGGATAGGATAGGATAGGATAGGATAGGATAGGATAGGATAGGATAATAGGATAGGATAGGATAGGATAGGTCGTTAAGTGATCGAAAAAATGGTTGTAAGTCACTTTTTCCCACGCCGTGGTGACTTCGAACGGTCACTAAACGAACTGTCGTTAGGTCGAGGATGACCGGTGTTTGCTCAGGCAGAGATGAGACAATTGAAGGTCGTTCTAGGGAAAATCAGGTAAAACTTGGGTGTGTTTTTTTTTTTCCAAGAAGAGTAAGGCTCAATCCAAGGTGTTTGTAAGTTATTGTCTATAGCAGGAGTCGGCAACCTTAAAGAACCACGAAGCTCCTAACCGGAAGCCCCCCGTTCAATTCTGGAGCCGACCGGAAGTCCGGTTTCCCCACCATAGAGTCTCCTCCTAGCGCGGGGGATCCTTTTTCCTCTACCTGTCCTAACCGAAAGCCCTATCAATTGTGGAGCCGACCAGCAACAGGGAGCCGCAGCAGAGGGATGGAAGAGCCACATGCGGCTCCAGAGCCACGCGGGTTACTGACTCCTGGTCTATAGCTTGGAGCAATTGATATGAGAGGATAGATTTTTTTTTGCAGGACAAATTTCCTGGGTAGCCGATTTGCGGGATTTACGGAAAGGCCTGGGGAAAGTTTATTAAGCGATGACTTTGAGCAGACCCCCAACACGCCACCCTCCTTCCAAAAGAGCAACAAGCGAAAGGTATATTTCCATCCATCATTTTCCAACCTCAACCTCGGGGTTCGACCTGAGCCACGCTCTTGCCTTCTGACAGAAGGCGCACCGGCTTATAAACGTAAGGCGCGCTCGAGCATGAAAAATAACATTTAACTTGGTATCAATAATTACGATTCAACCGGGGCCAAAGGAAGGAAGAACCCAACACACACACACACACCACTTTCAGCCTCTCTGAAATCTGGCTCGATCAATTACGGAGACAATTTCATGATCCATGTGTCTCCTGTAAATGCATTAAGAGGCTGATTCCCCCCACCCCTACCCGTCCCACTCCTCCCGTGGGTGAGCTAACATAGAAGAAGTCTGTGGCTGAGTGGTTTATAGTCACAGAATAGACATTATTTACAGGGGCAGTTAGTGGCACTATCGCAACACCAGGAACACAAAACACGGGGGGGGAGATGGGGGGCTGGCAGTTCATGGGGCTTTGCACGACTCTCTCTCTCTCACTCTCTCTCCATCTGTTGCTCACGCTTTCTTTCACCTTTTCCCTTGACAAAGTCTCGTCTTGCAGAACGTGTCACAAATAAAAATGCAAAATAGAGAAATCAAGGCAACGGACGGTCTTAATTCCTTGCTGATCGCAAGCTGGGCTCACTCCTTGTTTGACAGCTGAAAGCAGCTGACGTTTGATCAGCCAACTCCCTTCCTCTTGCTTGGGGTACGGGGGAGACGATACTAAGACTCCCGTGTTTTCTTGTGAACTCGGATGGATCCGCGGAGTCCCGCAGAACTGAAGGGGTTTAGAGCCAAGCCACATGGTTTCGCCCACCCCTCACAAACTCTTAAAAAGGTCTTTCGGTTTGAAATTCAGGGCTCCGGCCACTGTGAATTGTGGGAATCGCAGTCCAGGACATCTGGAGGTCATCATGTCAAGCTCAATTCATCGGGGATGACTCGGAAAGTTGAAGAGATTTAACAAGAGTGGGAAGGGACCTTGTGGGTCATCTAGTCCAACCCCCCGCCCCCGCCGGCCCGCCCGAGCGGTTCCAAATCCTTTTCTTTGCAATTATTTCAAATCTCTTTTCTCGCCAGCCAGCTCATTTCCGGTCCCACTGGAAGTCAGGAAAAAGGCTGTTTCTGGCGTCCGGGGGGCCTCCAGAGAGTGGGGAAGGCTGTTTTAGTCCTCCCCAGGCTCCAAGAAAGCCTCTGGAGCCTGGGGAGGGTGAAAAACAGGCCTACCAGGCCCATCAGGCCATCATGTGCCAAAAACGGGGAGAGCACGCGGGGAGGGGGGGTCACGCGCGCATGCGTGGGGGGTGGTTGGGGCACATTGAATTATGGGTGTGGGCACGCATGCGCGCGACTCCCCCACGCTCCCCCCGCTTTTGGCACCTGACGGCAAATCACTGGCCTAGATTGTGCAACTGAAGGATAGGCAACGATTTTTGTGGCTCGGCCGCTGCTCTTTTGATACTCCTCTCGGAGCCTGCTGGGAAATTCTCGCTGGGAGAAAATGCATTTGCTATTATGGAGAAATCCTGCTCGGGAAAACGCACCCGATATTACAGGAGGCAGAGAGAGCCTGGCTTAGCTCGTTCCTGGGTTTTCATCCCCTCCCTTAATAATCTCCAATTACCAGCCTTGGCTTTTTCTCCACCCGAGATATTCTGTGATATGAAAAAGCGGAGGTGTCCTGGCAGCTGGAAGAACCAAACCCAACCAAACTTGGAGTACGGCTTCCCGTTTTCGTCGCCACGATGTAAAAAAAGGTGTGGAGACTCTAGAAAGTGTCCAGAGAAGAGCCACAAAGAGGATTAGGGGACGGGAGGCGAAAACATATGAAAAACGGTTGCAGGAACTGGATATGTCTAGTCTAATGAAAAGAAGGACCGGGGAGACATGATAGCAGTCTTCCAATATCTCAGGGCTGCCCCAAAAAAGAGGGAGTCAAGCTATTCTCCAAAGCACCTGAGGGCAGGACAAGAAGCAACGGGTGGAAACTAATCAAGGAGAGAAGCAACTTAGAACTAAGGGGGAATTTCCCGACAGTGAGAACAATTAATCCGTGGAACAACTTGCCACCAGAAGTTGTGAATGCTCCAACACTGGAAGTTTTTCAAGAAGAGGTTGGATAACCATTTGTCTGAAGAGGTGTAGGGTTTCCTGCCTAGGCAGGGGGTTGGACTAGAAGACCTCCAAGGTCCCTTCCCACTCTGTTATTTTATTTTAAACCTGGGGAGAATTTGATTAATCGCCAACTCCTAACAGGGAACGTTTCCAACGGCACAGTTGATGCCAAGGGATTAATTCCATACGACGCAGGAATCTCGGCTAATCATTTGCGCATCCGTTACATGGACACGCAGGCTGGCACACAAACCGTACCCTTGTTATACGCCCCCCTCCCCAATTCGGATCTTTCCTCTAGTTGCCTCTAGCAACTTCCTCCCCGTCGCTTGATTTCCCGCGTAGTAAACTCACGATACAGTGAAAGTGCTCTGTGACTTATTGCCGGCTTCGTTAATAATAACGCGTCGTAAATCGTGGACTTGCGTTCACGTAGCTGCGAAAGTTACAACGGCATGGAAAGAAGCGACTCACGGCCTGTTGGCGGTTGTAGCATTCCCCCCCCCCCACTGTGGTCAAAAAATTCAAGGGGCTCTGCAACTGGCATGTACTTATGACGGTTGCACCATCTCGGGGTTACTGGCTAGGTGGCTCAGTGGCTAAGACGCTGAGCTTATCGATCAGAAAGGCCGGCAGTTCGGCGGTTCGAATCCCTAGTACAGGTCTTCTGCCCTCCGCGTGGCTTGTCCGCGATGAGAAACTGCCTCGGAGGTGGCGGGGGGGAGCTTGGGGAATGCAGGAGGACTCGATCCCGTCGAGATTTGCCGAGCGATAACCTCTTCTTAATAGAGAGACGATCCCCGCAAGGCCTCGGAAACAGCCAGCCAGCTTTCCAGCCAAGATTGCCTCTCTCTCTCTCTCTCTCTCTCTCTCCTCTGTTTTTTTTTTCTTTTCCTTTTTTCCCTGGAGGGGTGGTGTTGGTGTTGGTTGCAGAAGCTACATGTGTAGGCCGCTCAAAAATTAGGACAGGGAGGAGGGTTTGCCCATCTGCTTTGGAGTTCTGCTCGCATCAGAAAAGGCCAATGCAGCCAAGCATGCTATCCTCATATGCACGTCAACAAATGTATGTGCTTTACACACACACACAGACACACAAAGAAACTGTCTTCTTCTCATCAATTACAGCCCAAATCTGCTTATACGAAAGTATGAAGGCTATTGCTTAACGCATTGTAAGCCGCCCTGAGTCTCCGGAGAAGACTCACCAACCCCTCGGTCCTTCGGCCTTTGCAGAGCAGGTCAAAACATGGCAAGGAGAGGAAAAAGAGGAAGGAATATTTTACAGATACAAACAGCACTGGATGGATTTGTTTTGTTTCTTTTCCCCCCCCCCTCTTCTCCTGCCAACAACAAGTCCTGTTATTAATGGCAGGCTGGAAAGGACATGTTTTATTTCCTCTACGGAGGTTAGAGAAATTACCCAATTAGTAAAGGCAGATAGAGACAACCAGACAGGGAAAAACACACAGGCGCGAGACTCCTAGCTGGATTTGTTAGCCTGTCCAAGACAAGTAGGCTCAGAGTAAGGTTCACAGCCAAGATTATTGTTGTAGGATCCAAATCAGCCGTGGGTTTCACATTATGTTACTATCTATCTATCTATCTATCTATCTATCTATCTATCTATTTATTTATTTATTTATTTTAATTTATTGGTTCGGTTTATATATGCCGCCCTTCTCCGGAGACTCAGGGCGGCTTACAAAGCGTTAAGCAATAGCCTTCATACCTTTTGTATATACCTGCTTAGTAGGGCTTTTGAGCCCCCCTCCCAAGCGGTGTTCTTTTTTATACAAAGTCAGTTTATTGCCCCCACAATCCGGGTCCTCATTTTACCTACCTCGGAAGGATGGAAGGCTGAGTCAACCTTGAGCCTGGTGAGATTTGAACTCGCTGTAATTGCAGGCAGCTGGCAGCTAAGTGCTACTTAACAGCACTTTAGTCCGCTGCTCCACCAAGGCTCCCTACTACCGGTTTGCGCGCCTGCCGCACATACACCTAGCCTTAAAAACTTTCCTAAATAGGATGGCATGGAGCCGGGGCGAACCCACCCAAGATTTCCGCTACCGAACCGGATGAATAGCACCTCTGATCCAAATCGACAGCGAGGGGTGGAATTTGCACAGCTTTCGGAAAAAGAAACTACGATTTTTTTTTTTGACTAGGGAGTTAAGAGATTGGAAGTTCAGCGTCCAAAAGCATGGACGTAACACTGAGCCGCGTACATATTTTTGGGGAAGCGGAGGTGGGGGCCTGACTTACTTCGCAAGATGGTTGTTCCGGGGACTAATTTCAAAGCAGAACTAAAACATAAGGACATTTGTTCTCTACGCATTCATCTGAAGGACGGGTTTTGGTCTTCCAAAAAAGGAAGGGAGCAAAATCGCATCCCTCATTTTTACCAAGCGAGCCAATCCAAAAGTGAGACTCGCGGAGTTGAATGGTTTACAGTCGCTTTATAGAAAAAGTGGAATTTGGGTTTACAAGCCTTTGTAAAGACTTGGAGGGACGCAATGGCACAGTGGCTGAGACGCAGAGCTTGTCGATCGAAAGGTCGGCAGTTCAGCGGTTCGAATCCCGAGTGCCGCATAACGGGGTGAGCTCCCGTGACTTGTCCCAGCTCCTGCCAACCTAGCAGTTTGAAAGCACGTAAAAAAAAATGCAAGTAGAAAAATAGGGACCACCTTTGGTGGGAAGGTAACAGCGTTCTGTGCGCCTTTGGCATTTAGTCATGCCGGCCACATGACCACGGAGACGTTTTCGGACAGTGCTGGCTCTTCGGCTTTGAAACGGAGGTGAGCAATGCCCCCTAGAGTCGGGAACGACTAGCGCATATGTGCGAAGGGAACCTTTACCTTAAAGACTTGGAAGCAGCCAGCAGGATGAAAAATAGCTGATTTTTAGGGTTTTAAAAAAAAAAGGCGGAATTAAATGCTTCCTGCAAAACAACCACGGTTACCAACTCGCTACCAGCCGCGCTGCTTCTTCATTACGCTTGTAGTAATAATGTCTTTGCCTTAAAAACAGATCCATTAGGAGCGTTTCATCCAGCATCCCAGATCAAGAGGACATCCGTTAAGGGTGACTAAAGGAGCTCCAAAGCTTTTTACCAGCGTGAGCCCGAAATGAATGAAGTTTTGGGGCTTTGATACTTTCCGCCCCCGAATCAGAAACGAAAATGTTCACCTTCTACGTTATTAAAGCTCTCTTGTCACAAAGGTTCAAAGGACTAGGCCACGATTTCAACGGCAGCCAAGGTCGAGTCAAGAGGCATCCCAATTCCGTTCCGTATGGCAATAGGCCGTTTATTCCTCTGGGAATTGACGTCCGCCCATCTTAAAATCGCGAAGGTTGGGAAACACTGCAATAGGCCCCCCTCAATGGGGCTGGGAGGAAGAGGAAGAGGAGGAGGAAGAGGGAGAAAAGGAGGAGGAGGAGGAAGGAAAGAAGAAGAAAAAGAAGAAAGAAAGGAGAGGGAGAAGGAAGAGGGAGAAGAGGAGGAGGAGGAGGAAGAGAAGAAGAAGAAAAAAGAAAGGATGGAGGAGGAGGAGAAGGTGGTAGAGGGAGGAGGAAGAGGGAGAAGAGGAGGAGGAGGAGGAGGAGAAGAGGAAGAGGAAGAAAAGAAAGGAAGGAAGGAAGGAGATGGAGGAGGAGGTGGTGGTAGAGGGAGGAGGAAGAGGGAGAAGAAGAGAAGGAGGAGGAGGAGGAGGAAGGAGGGAGATGGAGGAGGTGGTGGTAGAGGGAGGAGGAAGAGGGAGAAGAAGAGGAGGAGGAGGAGGAGGAGGAAGGAGGGAGATGGAGGAGGTGGTGGTAGAGGGAGGAGGAAGAGGGAGAAGAAGAGGAGGAGGAGGAGGAGGAGGAGGAGGAAGGAGGGAGATGGAGGAAGTGGTGGTAGAGGGAGGAGGAAGAGGGAGAGGAGGAGGAGGAGAAGAAGAAGAAGAAGAGGAAGAGGAAGAAGGAGAGAAATCTCCAAGCCCCCCCAGGACGGAGGGTTTATTTTCATGCTGAGGGCCAAGCTCCTTGCCTTTATTTCTGTTTTCTTTTGAGGTCACCGAGTAGCAAAAAAATAAAATAAAATAAAATAAAAATTGCGAGAACGAGAAAGCGCTCAGAGGCACCCTGTTTGTCCATTCTGGTTTAAAACCTCTCTGCTCAAAAATAAGATAAGATAAAAAAAAAATAAAAGAAATAAAAAATAAAAATAAGGAAAGGTGGTGGTGGGGGAGCCGACCTGGTTTTTAAGATTTCAGCATAACGCAAAGAGACAAGAGTGGATCCCCGAAGCAAAAACAAAAAAAAAGCCAGCTCTTTCCTTACGCTAGAGCGGAAATGAAGGCACAACCACGGGCAACAACCCACAAAAACAACAACAGGTGTCGATGTCTCACAGTGTATTATCTCAACCCGGAGAAATAACAATGGGTGACAAAAAGAAGAAAAATGCAGCCGGAATGGACAGAGAAGGAGTGTGAGGTCCCCATATAATCTACTGTGGACAGTCCATCGAAGGGCAAACTTCTCGTCTCCAGATGTGCAGACTACAGTTCCCAGAGTTCCTTGCAGTGGCCATGCATGCTGGCTGGGACGCTCTAGGATTCATGGCCTACGCGCCTGGAGAAGGGTTGGGGAAGCTGGCAACTCGATTTCCAAAATGCACACTGCAGGTACCGCCCAGGAGTGTGTGTGTAAGAATTAGCAGGTGGCTTTGAAACCAGAAGGGACGCGGTGGCTCAGTGGCGAAGATGCTGAGCTTGTTGATCGAAAGGTCGGCAGTTCGGCGGTTCGAATCCCTGCGCCGCGTAACGGGGTGAGCTCCCGTGACTTGTCCCAGCTTCTGCCAACCTAGCAGTTCGAAAGCAGGTAAAAAATGCAAGTAGAAAAAAATAGGGACCACCTTTGGTGGGAAGGGAACAGCGTTCCGCGCACCTTTGGCGTTGAGTCATGCCGGCCACATGACCACGGAGACGTCTTCGGACAGCGCTGGCTCTCTTCGGCTTTGAAACGGAGATGAGCAGCGCCCGCTAGAGTCGGGAACGACTAGCACACATCTGCGAGGGGAACCTTTACCTTGAAACCAAAGGAACAATTTATTGGCCGTCCAGAGCCCATGGAGATGGGTGGCCAATCCATCGATCCATCAATCAAAAATCTTGGAGAGAATCTAAGTCCATCAATATTAACTGATGTGCTTGGCATCTTCTTTGGCAAAAGTTCAAAGGAGAGCAACTGAGATGATCAAAGGCCTGGAGGCTGAAACACATGCAGAACGGTGGCAGGGTTTGGATCTGGCTAGTCTAAAGAAAAGAAAGATTAGGGGTGACAGGATAGCAGTCTTCCAGTATCTCAGGGGCTGCCCCAAAGAAGAGGGAGTCAAGCTATTCTCCAAAGCACCAGAAGGCAGGACAAGAAGCGACGGGTGGAAACTCACCAAGGAGAGAAGCAACCTAGAACTAAGGAGAAACTATTCTATTCTATTCTATTCTATTCTATTCTATTCTATTCTATTCTATTCTATTCTATTCTATTCTATTCTTTCCAACTGTTATTCTATTCTATTCTATTCTATTCTATTCTATTCTATTCTATTCTATTCTATTCTATTCTATTCTATTCTTTCCAACTGTTATTCTATTCTATTCTATTCTATTCTATTCTATTCTATTCTATTCTATTCTATTCTATTCTTTCCAACTGTTATTCTATTCTATTCTATTCTATTCTATTCTATTCTATTCTATTCTATTCTATTCTATTCTATTCTTTCCAACTGTTATTCTATTCTATTCTATTCTATTCTATTCTATTCTATTCTATTCTATTCTATTCTATTCTTTCCAACTGTTATTCTATTCTATTCTATTCTATTCTATTCTATTCTATTCTATTCTATTCTATTCTATTCTTTCCAACTGTTATTCTATTCTATTCTATTCTATTCTATTCTATTCTATTCTATTCTATTCCATTCTATTCCGTTGGTTTCTCTTCCCGAAATGCCTTGACCCACATATCTCTCCGCTTCGGATCTGCATTATGTACATTTATTTGGTCATATTTCTTTTTTTCCCCGGGAACGTTCCTCTTTTTAATTGAAGGCGATTGGGGGGGGGGAAAAAAGGCAAACCAATCGCTCGAAAGCGAACGCGAAGATGCGAAGGCCGGTGCTGGATTTGAGGAAAAAAGCAAGCTCAAAAAAAGTGTGTGTGTTTCTTGTTTTGTTTTTGTTTTTTAAAAAATGTGGTGTTTTTTTTTTCCCCATCTGTATAAAAAGATTTTCTTTTCTTTTCTTTTTCTTTTTGTGCCCGGCTTTGTAGTCGATCTTCAAAGGTTCGAAATCCTGCAGGCTGGAGAAGCGACGAGCAAAACAAGTGGGGTCGCTCTGTGAGAAGTAATGCACTGATCTTGGTTTTTTTAAGGGAGGGGAGGCTATTTTAAACGGGGAGGGGTTTGTCTTTTCATAACACATAAATGTAATGGAGTTGGAAGGGACCTTGGAGGTCATCTAGTCCAGCCCCCTGCTCACACAGGAGACCTGTACTACGGATTCGAACCGCCAACCTTTCCGATAGACAAGCTCAACGTCTTAGCCACTGAGCCACCTACCAAGAGCCTTGGTGGCGCAGCAGACTAAAGCGCTGTTAAAGTAGCACCAGCTGCCTGCAATTACTGCAAGTTCAAATCTCACCAGGCTCAAGGTTGACTCAGCCTTCCATCCTTTCTAAGGTAGGTAAAATGAGGACCCGGTTTGTGGGGGCAATAAGCTGACTTTGTATTAAAAAAAAAAAGAACACCGCTTAGGGGGGAGCCGAAAGCCCTACTAAGCAGGTATATACAAAAGGTATGAAGGCTATTGCTTAACGCATTGTAAGCCGCCCTGAGTTTCCGGAGAAGGGCAGCATATAAATCGAATCAATCAATCAATCAATCAATCAATCAATAGGCAGGAAAGGAGGGTCTTCCTGCCCCTCAGCCACAGGGACCCCATAACACTTCCCAGGCACTGGATCCTTCCTTTCCAAGTTGCCCCCCACCCACCCACCCCCCGAGATTTGACTTTGGACAGCAAATCCAGATAACCGATAGTATTTGTGACAAGAGAGTAGGGGGAGAATGTCACAACAGCAGTTACATTATAAATCCTGGGGGAAAAAAAGATCTGTTTCTAAGCTTCTTTTTTTCCCCAAAATCTCTCTGCAGATATGTGGGGAGTGGGGAAGTGGTCAGGCTGGGGTTGACATCTCCCATCCTCGGAGCCCGTTAAGTCCTCCTGGATTTTTCTCTCCTCTGCGGTATTTTTTTCCTTCCCCCTCTGGAAAGGAGGGGAGGGCTGGTTAGGTGACGGGCAGCTGCGACTCACTTCCCAGGTGCGTCGGAGGCTCCTTCCTAAGGTACACCTGGTGCCTTGTATGACAAAAAAGGCTGGGGTAGGTGGGGGGGAAAAGATGGCCAAGCTGTAAGGCAGATGTTCCCAAGCGAAGCCCTCTGGACAAAAAGCGCTCTTCTCCCATTGTCTCACACAGGGACACCCGTTCACACAAGCACACACAGGACCCACGTATAAAAAACGCAGAGGAAGAAAACTCATTCGGGCATCGGAGACGGAGAAGAACTGGTCCCCACCCCGACTCAAAAACAGCATCCTCTGCTGCAGTAATTTGGCTCCTCCTTGCCCCCCCCCCCCAACCGTCACACTCAACGCAACGAAAGCGAGGATAAAGTTTGGAAGGCACGTCTCTGCACTTCAAAGCGAGCCCCATCCCCTGCCCCAAACATGGGGGGAAGTGACAGCTCTCTGTCACTGCCTTCCCTCCACCCTCCAAAAACACACCCTGTTTTGTTTAAATTTCTCCCCCCCCCCTTGTTTTCCTCTTTGGGGCCAATAGATTCGTCGTACAAGAAACAAAAAAACTTTGGACGACGGGTGGTTGGGACGACGGGGAGCAAGGCAGCCCGTATTCAAAACCAATGACACCCCCACCCCCCCACCCCCACATCTCTGAATGGGAAAGGAAACCTTACCGGTATCTATAGGGAGGGATGGAGGGAGGAAGGGAGAAAAGCCAGCTCACATGTTGATGGCATGAATAAATCAGCAGAGCAGCCAAACGCACGCCTGTACTTTTAATGATGTGCTCGGATAACGTATGTAGAGAAGCGGACGGTTGGAGGGAGGAAGGGATGGGGAGAGAGAGAGAGAGAGAGAGAGACGGACAGACTGACACTCATCCTGTTCACCGACACCAAGAAGAAGAAGAAGAAGAAAAAAAAAAATAACCAAGCCAAAAAAAGCCAAACTGGCAAGCTTTTCTGAGCACGCAAATAAATAAATAAATAAAGGCAGATGGCAGCAAAAGACGGTTAAAGGAAGATTAAATCCACCTACTGTGTTTTTGGGGAAGGGCTGCTAATTCCATGTCTTCTCCCAAGATCGGAGTTTTATTCTTTTTTTCTTTTCTTTTTTTTTTTGGGGTGTTCTCGCTCAGTTGCTTAGGTTGGAATATAAATACTCCTGCATTCTCCTCTTTCTCTCTCTCTCTCTCTGTATCTCACACGCTCCCTCTCTCTCTCTCTCTCTTGCTGCTCTCTCATTCCCCTGTGCCGGAGAGCTCGCGAGTCAAGAGCTGGCACGGTGTGAGAAGGTAGTTTTAAATTTCATCCCGTTGATTTAGCTCGGACGCTGAGGAGGTCCCCGTCAGCAGCCTCTCGATGGGAGCCTTGCGAGGAGCGGCGGACAGGACCCTTACAGAGAGGAGAAGGGGTGGGGTAAGGGGGTGACTTGGCAAAATCCATCTGTGGCAGCTCTTGATTCTTCTTTCTTTATTTCTTCCTCCTTTTGGGATGATGGATACTTGCCAAGGGGAGAGCTCCTTCCCCCCCCCTCCGTCCACAGTTCGGGACGTAACAGAGTTGGAAGGGACCTTGCAGGTCATCCAGTCCAACCCCCTGCTTACGCAGAAGACCTGTACTAGGGATTCGAACCGCCGAACCACCGACTTTTCTGATCGACAAGCTCAGTGTCTTAGCTACTGAGCCACCTGGTCAGGTTAACTAACGGAAACTTAAAAATACCCCCCCAGGGGGGGTTCACAGCCTGATGGGAGAGCCACAAAGTCCGTAAACTTTCTGAACGACAGGTGTTAAAAGAGATGGAAGGGACTCAACCATGGGGAGACATTGCGACCATCCAGGCAGGTGGGTCGACAGGTGGTCCCTGTCTGTCCGTCCGTCCGTGGCAGAGGCCAGAGACCATGGCTGGCACTGTGTTGGGTAGCCAAATGTGGCCACTGGAGGATGAGCGAGACTCCGAAAATGTCATTGAACGCCTGTCCTGACACAGGTAGGAGGAACCGAAGCTGGGGCTTCATTTTTCCCAAGAGGCAAATGGATTTTCTTGTGTTTTTTTCTTTCTTTGAAGACGTCTCGCTTCTCATCCCAAGAAGCTTCTTCAGCTCTGATTGGATGGTGAGGAATGGAAGGATTGATACCCCTTGCAGAGAGATCTGGTTGTTTGCATCCTTTGAGAGAGCCGTAGAGGCCACTTGGGGGTTTGTCTGGATCCTGTGGGTGACCTGAGGGGAGCAAATGGATGCGGAGCCGTTTTTGGAACTGCCGAAAGGAGCTGTGTGTTGTGGAGTTGTGCTTCCTGCAGGATGTTTTCCGCCCTGCTTTGTCCCTTCACTGTTGGACATCCTTCCATTCCTCGCCGTCCAGTCAAGAGCGGGAGAAGCTTCTTGGATGAGAAGCGAAACGTCTTCGAAGAAAAAAACACAAAAAACCCCCAAGGAAGTCCAGTTGCCTCTTGGGAAATCACCTTTGCGACAAACCGTGACCTGGAAGCCGTGAGAATCTTACAAAGCTAGAAAAGTTTAGCTTGGACCAAGAAACTCCCGTAGAGGATAAATTGGCCTATAAATTGCTATGTGTATCCAGTGATGGGATTCAGCCGGTTCGCGCGAACTGGTAGCGGGTGACTGCAGGAGCCCACCCGCTTGAACGCAGAGCATGCACTCACATTTGCGAACCGGTAGGGAAGGTAAGTGAATCCCACCTCTGGCGTATACCCCGATTTCTACTGAGAAGGCACTCCCTGCTGGCCCTCTCCCCTTGCAGATTTTTGCCTCCCTCTGATACCATTCCATGGGGGCAGTTAGTTCTCCATTTTCCTCCCTGCCCTGTTTCCCTTCTACGCCGCGCCTGGGTTATAGACCGAAACCGGTAGAAAACTATCGGTTTCTTCTAAAACAAGACTGACACATTCCCAAATTAAATCATGGCTGGCAGTCTGCTGTGACTTTCCAGGTGCTTCTTTGCATCTCCTCCCATTGGTGGGGAGAAAGAAATGAAAATCAAGCTTGGGCTGATTACATAATCCTCCGTTGACGCCGCTCGTTTTAACCAATTCATTAAGAATCCGTCGCGAGCAATGGCATTTGCCACGTTCTCACTTTCACGGCTTAATTTAGCCCAACTCGACGGAGGAAGCCTGATTGGATATATAAAGAGAGGAGGGGACCCATTTCCAGGTGGGTACGAAAAAGCAACGGCAGCAATGCGCCGTGTGATTTTGGAAGAAGGGAGCTGTGTATTGCCTAGAGACTGAAGTTGTGGGTCCTACCAGATAACTTTGCATCGGGTTGCCCCTGGGCTTGAAATGGTCTTCTACGATCCACCGGAGTGACAGGCTTACTAAATTTATGAAAAGAATAACAGAAGTTGGAAGGGACCTTGGAGGTCCAACTCCTTGCTCAAGAAGGAAACCATAGACCAGTGATGGCTAATCTTTTTTGCTATCGCGTGCCAAAAGCAAGGGGAGCACAGGGGGGGTCACGCAAACGTGCGTGCCCACACCCATAATTATATGTGCCCTGCTCCCCCCGTGAATGCATGCGTGACACACACACCCCGCGTTCCCCCTTTTTTTGGCATGCAATGGCCCGATGGGCCCGTTTTTTGCTCTCCCCAGGCTCCAGAGCCTTTCTAGGAACCTGGGGACGGTGAAAAGGGCCTTCCCCACCTTCCCGGAGACCCTCCGGAGGTCGGAAACGGCCCATTTACCGACTTCCGGTTCCACCTGGAGAAGCTCTGGAACCTGGGGAGAGCAAAAAATGGGCCTTCCCCACTCCCCCCTCCCCCAGGCACTCCGGAGTCAGGAAACGGCCTTTTTCCCCTACTTCTGGTGGACCTTCTCTTCCATCTCTTCTTCGTTTTATTAGGAAGAGCAAGATATTTTAAGCCGCAGGAGACAAAAAATAAATAAATAAATGCAGGGTTCTTCTAAAATTAGATTGGGTGCCATGTGTTGATTCGGTTTGAACAGACTGATTGCATTCCAGCAATTACTATTGTCTAATATGTTTATTTAAAGCGACGATGAGCTTCGTGCTTAGATGCAGTTCGTAAAGAGCGGCTTTGGAGATGGATACCTGCTTTTGGCCGTGACCGGGGTGGGGGGTGGGGAGAGGGGGGGATGGGCTTGCAAAATTGCCATGTTCACTGTCTCTACTGGAGCACCAAGTTCCTGCCAGGAATGGATTCGGCTGAGGAATTTAAGGCCCCTCCCGTTCCATCAAAGCCCCTCCCACAAAGCCTCATTTATTTATTTATTTTTAGCATTCTGGGAGTTGTGAGCTGTCCCTTTTCTCTCTCTGCCCCTTGCTCTCCTTCTAGAGCAGGGGTCGGCAACCCGCGTGGCTCTGGAGCCGCCTGTGGCTCTTTCATCCCTCTGCTGCGGCTCCCTGTTGCCGGCTCCATAATTGATAGGGCTTCCGGTTAGGACACGTAGAGGCAAAAGGACACCGTGCTAGGAGGAGACTCTACGGTGGGGGAACCGGACTTCCGGTCAGCTCCAGAATTAAATGGAGGGGGGGCTTCTGGTTAGGACCCAGAACTGTGTTGGCGTTTTTGGCAGCTGCCGCACACGGCTGGCTCCTATTGAAGTGATTGTCCACTAGGACTCCAAGATCCCTCTCACAGTTACTACTATTCAGCGAGGTACCACTTATACCGTACCTGTGCGTTTTGGTTTTTCTTGCCTAAATGTAGAACCTTCTTTTTTTTCACCATTGTTGTTGGACTAGAAGACCTCCAAGGCCCCTTCCAACTCTGTTATTCTGTTCTGATCTCCCAAGGCATCCCGGGTAGGACCCGAACCTGGTTAAAGCGAGTGATCCTTGAAAACGCTGCTGTGTTTTGGTTGCCCAAATTTCTTCGGGAAGTTCTTTCCCAGAGCCTAAATGCAAATTTAGGAATTGGTCCCACATTACAAGGCCGAGTTGCTAAGAATAGCTCAAATTTGGAGAGAGGAGGAGAGAAAGAGACGCTGGGTTGAAGCTGCCGGAACTCAATTCACTGAATTATCAGCAAGGCAAATATTTCACGGGTTAAACAAAACATTAAGACATTCTGTACCACAGGATAGAGATATCTCCTCTGTTTAAATGCTTATTCTTTTACCCGCCAGTTTGATTGACAGCGTTGTTCATATTTAATGACCAAGAATTTCACAACTCCTTAGAGATAATGCTAGCCGAGCAGAAGTTTGTGAAAGGAGAAAAAACAGCCTTCCTCGGTTTAGGCGCATTAAGGAGGATAATTCAAATAGCGGGTTTCAGATCCTCGCAGCCTTTCTGCACCCGTCTCTGGGATTACAGATCGATGGACGCAATTTCTTACCTTTCGGAAAAACAAAACAAATAAAAGAGTTTTTGTTTGATGATCTCGTGGTCAGGCAGGTTGAAATTCCCCTTCAGATCAAACCACTGAGATCATTGAGACTGGAACTGGAAGACTGGGCCCTATCTTTAAAAAAAGTGGAATTCAGCGGTGAAAAAAAGGAAGGGTCTACATTTAGGCACGAAAAACCAAAATGCACAGGTACAGGATAGGCGGTACCTTGCTCAATAGGAGTAACTGCGAGAGGGATCTTGGAGTCCTAGTGGACAATCATTTAAATAGGAGCCAGCCTTGTGCGGCAGCTGCCAAAAAAGCCAACACAGTTCTAGGCTGCATCAACAGAGGGATAGAATCAAGATCAGGTGAAGTGTTGATACCACTTTATAAGGCCTTGGTACACTTGGAAGCCTGCATTCAGTTTTGGTCGCCACGATGTAAAAAAGATGTGGAGAGTCTAGAAAAAGTGCAGAGAAGAGCCACAAAGAGGATTAAGGGACTGCAGGCTAAAACATATGAAGAACGGTTGCAGGAACTGGGGATGTCTAGTTTAATGAAAAGAAGGACCAGGGGAGACATGATAGCAGTCTTGCAATATCTCAGGGGCTGCCCCAAAGAAGAGGGAGTCAAGCTCTTCTCCAAAGCACCTGAGGGCAGGACAAGAAGCAATGGGTGGAAACTAACCAAGGAGAGAAGCAACTTAGAACTAAGGAGAAATTTCCTGACAGTTAGGACAATTAATCAGTGGAACAACTTGCCACCAGAAGTTGTGAATGCTCCAACACTGGAAGTTTTTAAGAAGAGATTGGACAACCGTTTGTCTGAAGTGGTGTAGGGTTTCCTGCCTAGGCAGGGGGTTGGACTAGAAGACCTCCAAGGTCCCTCCCAACACTTGTGATTATTGACGAATGTATCTTTTCTTTTATGTACACCGAGAGCGTATGCACCAAAGACAAATTCCTTGTGTGTCCAATCACACTCGGCCAATAAAGAATTCCATCTATTATTCTGTTCAATCCTGCCAAAAATGATTGCAAATATTTAGACCAGAGTCTTGACGGGACAGTAAGTTTTACTGGGCTTCTGTCAAAAGTTTTGTAAAAGCAAAAACTCGGTAGTTCCACTCACTCTTAAACATTTCCAAATTTTACAGGTAGGGAAGGGAGAAGGAGCAGGCCTGATGAATAGCATTAAACGTCATGGAGCTGAAAAATGGGGGGGAAAACCGACTAAAAAAAGATTATTATTATTTCTTGTGTAATGACAGACTGAACTACTCCTTCTGGTTTCACCAAATACGTTTGCCAGCATCTTCCTTTTACTGTAATCGGTATGATTTATCTGGCAAAACCCAGGTAGGATGTAAGTATATTAAACATTTTTTCTTCTGTGGCTTTAAGTTTTCGTTTATTAGCTCATCTCTGGTTAATTACTTTGTAATTATGTTATGCGTTCTCATATAAAACACAATAGACGAGGGCTTGCCTATTGTGTTTTATATGGGAACACAAAAGATAATTACGAAGTGATTAACCGAAGATGAGCCAACGAGATAATTTTAAGCACAGATTCAGTCAGCTCCCACATCTAGGACTCTCTCTCGTTCTTTAAAACGGTTGCTCTTTTTATAGGTTATTTGATTTACTGGTATTCCTGGGTGACTTCCGCATCGAAGAAATAAAATAAGTGCAATGTTATAATTATAGCTAGGTTTAATATGCTTTTTCTAACTTTGAAGCAGCGAAGTGTGGAACGTGTTGGTCTTTTTTAAAAAAACTGTACAGTTCTAGCACTGGAAGTTTTTAAGAGGATGTTGGATAACCATTTGTCTAAAGTGGTGTAGGGTTTCATGCCTAAGTAGGGGGTTGACTAGAGGACCTCCAAGGTCCCTTCCAACTCTGCTATTCTATTCTATTCTATTCTATTCTATTCTATTCTATTCTATTCTATTCCTTCCATCTGTTATTCTATTCTATTCTATTCTATTCTATTCTATTCTATTCTATTCCTTCCAACTCTGTTATTCTATTCTATTCTATTCTATTCTATTCTATTCTATTCTATTCTATTCTATTCTATTCTATTCTATTCCTTCCAACTCTTGTTATTCTATTCTATTCTATTCTATTCTATTCTATTCTATTCTATTCTATTCTATTCTATTCTATTCTATTCTATTCTATTCTATTCTATTCTATTCCTTCCAACTGTTATTCTATTCCATTCCATTCCATTCCATTCCATTCCTTCCCATGGCTTGTTTTTGGTCCCAGGAGGCTGCAGGGAGCCCTACTAAGGCTCAAAATGGGGAGGGGGGGGTCGTGCGTGCATGCACGGGAGGGGCGGGGGAGTGCAGGGAGGTCCCACGCGCATGCACGAGGGGCGGGGCACGGGGGAAAAAAAATCACATGCGCATTGCATTATGAGTGCAGGCACGCATGTACTTTCGGCACACGACGACAAAAAGCTTAGCCATCACTGGGTTACGGGGAGGACCTGGAATCGTTTCCTTCTCAAATTTAGGCTCCTAAAATCAGAGGTAGACCCACAACGATGCTCTTTTCTGGCATCTTACACTGCCCTAACCTCTTCCTCCTCCTCCTCCTCCTCCTCCTCCTCCTCCTCCTTCCTTCCCCGCACACAGCCTGAAGCACATATAACTAACTACATGTGGGCTCACCTTTGAGCAGACATCCAGAAGTTGCAACTGGGGCATCGGCTAGATTACTCACCCGGGTGCCAACTGCTTACTGGGCACAATTTAATATCTCTGGGTTGACCTTTTAAGGTTGGCCTTACAGACCTTAAGAGAGCTGGACTATTTGAGGGTCAGCCTCTTCCATTACAGGCCTCTCCAGATTTACTAACGGCCAAAGAAAAATATAAAAATGCTCTCAGCCTATCCACCTTTCCCCAACCCACCCCTCTCTCCTCCGTTAGGAAAATCTGTAAAAAAAAAAAACCCACAAAACCTCCTTTTTGCTAGCGTTGCAACTGCGGCTCGATTTGAGTAGGATTTCGTGTGTGTTGAGATTTTTTTTTTCTTTTAAAACTCTTTGCATTTGCATTGAGTCCCTGAGAATTGAAGCGGCCGAGTGGGGAGAAAAAAAAGGGAGCATGAATCATAGAAATGCTACAAATGACATTCCCAAGGGAGCTTTCCTTGCAAATGGACTTTTTTAAAAAAAAACTTCGCTGGTGTTATCTAAATTGTGGCATCTTCGAGACACACCAAGTTACAGGCGCCGCAATTTTTTCGGACGTTGAGCGATGACTTTATTTTGAGGAACGATTCGGGATTGATTGATGGGTTGTTTTTTGTGCCTTTGAGCCAATCTTGACTCCGTCCCGATGCCCGGAGAAGACAGGTTTAACAGTAACCGAGTTGGAAGGGACCTCGGAGGTCATCGAGTCCAACCCCCTGCTCACACAGGAGACCTCTACTAGGGATTCGAACCACCGATTTTTCTGATCGACAGGCTCAGCGTCTTAGCCACTGAGCCACCTAGTCAGGCTCTGCAGTTTTTCTTGACAATATTTCTCAAGAAGTGGTTTGCCATTGCTTTCTTCCTAGGGCTGATAAAGAGGGGGCTGGCCCGAAGTCACCCAGCTGGTTTCGGATCTAGAGTGGGACTAATAATCACCATTGTCTGGTTTCTAGTCTGAGACTTTTAACCGTTACTGAGTCTCAGAAGACAGTTACAGGAATGTGGGGTTGGACTAGATGATCTACGAGGTCCCTTCCGTTAATCTGTATCTGTATCTAATTAACCAAGGAAAACTCATTCTGATGTTTTGATGGACCAAGAAGCATCAAGGACTCCTCATTCGAACCCCGGGCTACAAATATTCTCCTTTAAAGCTACACTATTTCGCAATTTATTCTTCTTCTAAGCCACACGAGAGGTCTTTTTAAAGATGGCCATGAAGCTGGGGTTATCTTATTAAGGTTTCCCCCTTTAAAATCCACTCGCCTTTCTTTAAAAAAAAAAAAAAAGAGAGAGGTTTTTTTTATTTTTTATTTTTTATTTGATTTATATGCCGCCCTTCTCTGGAGACTCAGGGCGGCTTACAATGCGTCAAGCAATAACCTTCATACTTTTGTATATTTATACAAAGTCAGCTTATTGCCCCCACAAACTGGGTCCTCAATTTACCTACCTTAGAAAGGATGGAAGGCTGAGTCAACCTTGAGCCTGGCGAGATTCGAACTAGCAGTATTTGCAGGCAGCTGAATGATAATAACAGGCTATTAAATCATTTAATCATTAAATCATGAAGGAGTTAAATCATTCCTTCCCACATTATGCTAACCTGAGAATTGTGGGTAGTAGTGGCTGTATTTGCATTTTAGGTGATGTTATGGAATCCTTGCTTTCGCCAAAGGAAAAGCCTATTTTATTAGCAGTAACTCCCAATTTATCAAACCTTAGATCTTCCTTAGAATGCTACCTTTTCTTCTCGCGTTCTATTAACTCATTCCCGCAGTCTGTCAAAGGAGGAGACAAATAACTTTGATCCAATGCCAATTCTTATATGCCTGATTATCTCCGCTGCTTTAATTTGTTCCATCTGGCATTTCTTGGGTTTGATGATTTATTGATCAGGGGCTGTCAACCACTTTGGAAAAAAGAAAACTTTTAAGGTGTACGTTATTTAAATAAATGTGTACACAATTATTATCCATAGCCCCCACAAGCCCCCCCCCATAAAGGGGGTGAGTGGGGAAAAGATTAATCCCCAGGAGGTTGAAAAGAAAAAAAATAAACTATTGCGCTTTTGATGGAAAATGGGAAATCGTATTTTGGAGACTCGCCTCCTCTTTACTCAGACCAAACAAACTCAGCAGGTAACTTTCCTGGGTTTAAATTTGGATTTGAATCTTTATATTCGTCTCCTCCGCAGTGCAATTGACTACAGATTTCCTAAGGTGGAAAAGCCCATTAAATTCTTTGCTTAAGAAGTCTGGGTTTTCTTAAGGGTTAACAAGGCACTACCTACATCCACAAGAAATTAAAAAGACGCTTGCTCCTGGGGAGGAAAGCCATGGCAAATCTAGACAGCCTATTAAAAAGCAGAGACATCACCCTGCCAACAAAAGAGCGTATAGTCAAGGCGATGGTTTTCCCAGTTGCAACAGATGGCTGGGAAAGTTGGACCATAAGGAAGACTGAGGGCCAAAGAATGGAGGCCTTTGAACTCTGGTGCTGGAGAAGACTCCTGCGAGTCCCTTGGACTGCAAGGCCATCCAACCGGTCAGTCCTAGAGGAGATCAACCCTGACTGCTCTTTAGAAGGCCAGATCCTGAGGATGAAACTCAAATACTTTGGCCACCTGATGAGAAGGAAGGAGAAGAGACGAATGCTGGGAACGATGGAGGGCGAAAGAAGAAGAAGGGGACGGCAGAGAACGAGGTGGCTGGATGGAGTCACCGAAGCAGTCGGCGTGAGCTTAAATGGACTCCAGAGGATGGTAGAGGACAGGAAGGCCTGGAGGAACGTTGTCCATGGGGTCGCGATGGGTCGGACACGACTTCGCGGCTAACAGCAACAACTTACATCCAAACGTTTTGCAGTGATTTTTTTTTTTAACTTGTTCTGTTCTCGATGCTTTAAGCCAATCCAACTCGGGTTCTTTGCAGAAAAAATCGACTTTCTTTTTTCACCGCCAAACCTTCCATGCCCCATTTTTCTTTCAGAAATTTAGCACTGGAATGTTGCACCTTCGTTTCTCAGCCCCTTCCAAGAATTTCTGGTTACCATGGTACACCTCGGCTGCAGTGCAGAGTCCCAAATATTTTCATAAACGCAGCGGAGAATTTCAAAGCCGAAACGAGGAAGAGGGAAGGGCAGCCCCTCTCCCTTCCCCAACCGACCCAGCTCTCCCCTCCCCGGTCACGTAGCTATGGAATATTTCTATGGGCAAGAGAGATGTAAAATACTTCTGGGATTCTGCATGCCGTTAATTAAAGTTATTTACAATTCCTAAACCCTTTCAAATCTGGAGGATGGGGGGAGAGAAGCAAAGGCGGACTCTAGACAGAAATGAAGGAAACAAGTGGGAGGGAAGAAAATTTATATCAATCCTTACCCCCTCCCACCCTACAGAGCTGCGTTAGGAACGCTAACTCCCAAGTGCTTCTCCGGTAGGAATTCTATTTGGAAATATTTTAGTCAGAAAAGGAGCATTATTTCTGTTGAGATAGTTGAAGAGCTGATTGTCTATGGCTGATTTAATTACAGCGTTTTAAGAGATCAGATGAAGTGGGATCTGATATTCGAATATCTCAGGGGGCTGCCACGTATTCGCCAAAGCACCTGAAGGCAGGAGAAGAAGCGACGGATGGAAAATAATCAAGGAGAGAAGCAACCTAGAACTAAGGAGAAATTTCCTGACAGTTTAGAACAATTAATCCATGGAACAAGTTGCCTCCAGAAGTTGTGAAAGCTCCAACACTGGAAGTTTTTAAAGAAGAGGTTGGATAACCATTTGTCTGAAGTGGTGTCGGGTTTCCTATCTAAGCAGGGGGTTGGACTAGAAGACCTCCAAGGTCCCTTCCAACTCTGTTATTCTATTCTATTCTATTCTATTCTATTCTATTCTATTCTATTCTATTCTATTCTATTCTACTGTACTCTACTCTACTCTACTCTACTCTACTCTACTCTACTCTACTCCCTATTCTATTCCATTCCATTCCATTCCATTCCATTCCATTCCATTCCATTCCATTCCAATATTCTATTCTATTCTATTCTATTCTATTCTATTCTATTCTATTCTATTCTATTCTATTCTATTCTATTCTACTGTACTCTACTCTACTCTACTCTACTCTACTCCCTATTCCATTCCATTCCATTCCATTCCATTCCATTCCATTCCATTCCATTCCATTCCATTCCAATATTCTATTCCATTCCATTCCATTCCATTCCATTCCATTCCATTCCATTCCATTCCATTCCATTCCATTCCATTCCATTCCATTCCATTCCATTCCATTCCATTCCATTCCATTCCATTCCTATTTCTTTCTATTTCTATTCTTCTAAACTAGGTTCATAATCCTACTTGGTCTTGGACCGTATGAGGTGTCTTTGGACCTGACAAACCTTCCAGGGAAAACTCCGCAGGGCTTGTTGGAAGAGTTAAACTGGAAGATGGGAGCTATCCATAAAGTACCATCGGCTTTGGATATTGTAAAAATAGTTGCCCTTCGACGGGACATGGAGAAACGCATTTACCGATCGTGATAGTGGAGGCAGCTTCCGAACGACCTCGTTCTCTTTAGAAAGGAACAAGAACTTCCTGGCCAATAAGGTATGGTCTAAATAAAAGACCCGAGAAGTTTGCCACCGAAATCTTAGCTCGGGGGTGGGTGGGAGGAGAGACACTGAATCTTTCCAGAGCTAGCTCTCCTCGCAGATAACAGAAATGGAGATTTGTTACAGCAAGCTGTGAAAATTGCACGCTTATGCAAGGCCTGAGAAAAATGGTGCAAACAAAAAGTCTTACTTATATGCATAGGTTGGCTTTTGCGTTGGGTTCTGTTTTTGCAATGTACACAGTGCTGCCTCCTCCCCAGAGTTCTTGGCGGCCGTGGCAGGGGAAGGATACTGCAAAACCCCCCATTCCCTCCCTACTCCTGGGGGAAGGATACTGCAAAATCCCCATTCCCTCCCCACTCCAGGGGAAGGATATTGCAAAATCTCCATTCCCACCCCACTCCAGAGGAAGGATATTGCAAAATCTCCATTCCCACCCCACTCCAGAGGAAGGATACTACAAAATCCCCAATCCCTCCCCACTCCTGGGGGAAGTATATTGCAAAATCTCCATTCCCATCCCACTCTGGGGCCAGCCAGAGGTGGTATTTGTTGATTCTCCGAACTGCTCAAAATTTCCGCTACCGGTTCTCCGAACTGCTCAAAATTTCTGCTACCAGTTCTCTGAACTGCTCAAAATTTCTGCTACCGGTTCTCCAAACTGCTCAAAATTTCCGCTACCGGTTCGCCAGAACCTGTCAGAACCTGCTGGGTTTCACCCCGCCTGTAAATGCAAGCCAGCTTCAAAAACTGACAGATCTGGTGCCAGATCTGTTCCGAGACATGAGACCCGTTAGAGAGAAGGCTACATGTCATCTCCTGCTCTACGGTTTCAAAACAACATCGCCCTTTTCCTGTAATTTGTTGTTTATATACTGAACTGACTCTCGATGCAGAAGTGGGACAGAGTTTTCCTCCAAGGAAATGCGATCGGCAATCCCAGGGATGCTGCTGCCCTCTGCAGTCCTTCCCAAAGCACGTCTCTGATGCATTGAAGAAGCTCGTCTCCATCGGCATCCGAAACCCGTGTCTGTCCTTCAACACCTCTGAACGGTCACCCAAAGAGTTCATGAGGAGCAGGGGATTCTGGAGAAGTGGAGAAGAGGGACCGACGCAACCTCTGCGGAGGTCGAGAAAATGATTTTAGAGGCCTTCAACTCTAACGGCAACGAGGTCTCCTAGCTGGGGGAAGCAGATAAGACTTTCTCAACCCAACCGTGAGGATCTGAAGACTTTGCCAGTTCTCCGGCCTACTCAAAATTTCCGCTACCGATTCGCCAGAACCTGTCAGAACCTGCTGGATTTCACCCCTGCCCCACTCCCTTCTTGGGAATTGGTGAAGAGAACCTTCTAAGTTACAACTCCTCCATGAGTTGTAAATAGTCATTGATGGAGAGCTTGTATAACTTGTCAGCTTGCCAGACAGTTTTTTCAGGATGGAGGGCTGGAAGTCACACCAAAACCTTGACAAACATCAACAGATTGTTCTCTACATTCTTAGACCAGCTTCTGTTCTGTTGCCCCCCCCCGTCCCCCCCCCGCAAAAAAAGTCAATTCAACAGCTCTAGATGATAACAGCTTGTTACCTAGGATACATGGCCATGCAGTCTAAGCCACATCTCCGTTCCCAGAAAGAGTTCTTTGATTACTAAACTAAGGTTGGGATCTGCTTTCGATGCGACGGGGTTAACTGTGGGTTAGCGGGAACATCCTATTTGACGGGTAACTCACACAGGCTGACATCTTACGGCTTCATTGATGCGATATTAAGGGTCTGGAGATTTCTAAAGAAGAGCCAAGTGAGATTTCACCAATGCAAAGCCAGAGACAAATAATTATGTCAACTAAAAAAAAAAAAAAAGAAGAAGAAAAAAAAGAAAGCTATTTGATGAGCACATGTAAAAACATCAAAGAACTTGAAACTACGTAAATCAGAAGGCGATTAAGTGCTTCAATTTTTCAGTGGTAATTAGATCTTTTAATCCATCAATTGTGATAACTCTTAAGAGTCCTTGACAATTTGGAGGTATATAAATGTAAGAAATAACTATAGTAGGGGATGGCTATGAATGCCTTAGAACTGCAAAGCTTGTAGCATCCATCGGGCACCCTCTTTTTAGAGTAGAGTAGAGTAGAGTAGAGTAGAGTAGAGTAGAGTAGAATAGAATAGAATAGAATAGAATAGAATAGAATAGAATAGAATAGAATAGAATAGAATAGAATAGAATAGAATAGAATAGAATAATCTCCAGTAATGTTTGCTGGAGAGCAAAGAATAGAGTAGAGTAGAGTAGAGTAGAGTAGAGTAGAGTAGAGTAGAGTAGAGGAGTGGAGTGGAGTGGAGTGGAGTGGAGTGGAGTGGAGTAGAGTAGAGTAGAGTAGAGTAGAGTGTAGAGTAGAGGAGTGGAGTGGAGTGGAGTGGAGTGGAGTGGAGTGGAGTAGAGTAGAATTGAAATGAAATGAATTGAATTGAATTCTTTATTGGCCAAGTGTGATTGGACACACAAGGAATTTGTCTTTGGTGCATACGCTCTCAGTGTGTACATAAAAGAAAAGATACGTTCGTTAAGAATCATAAAGTACAACACTTAATGATAGTCATAGGGAACAAATAAGCAATCAGGAAACAATCAATATCAATATAAATCAGAAGGATGCAGCAACCAGTTACAGTCATGCAGTGGGAGGAGATGGGTGATAGGAACGATGAGAAGACTAATAGCAATAGTAGTGCAGATTTAGTGAATAGTTTGACAGTGTTGAGGGAATTAGTTGTTGAGCAGAGCGATGGCGTTCGGGGAAAAAACTGTCCTTGTGCCTAGTTGTTCTGGTGTGCAGTGCTCTATATAGCGTCGTTTTGAGGGTAGGAGTTGAAACAGTTTATGTCCAGGATGTGAGGGGGTCTGTAAATATTTTCCCAGCCCTCTTTTTGACTCCTGCAGTAAAGAGGTCCTCAATGGAAGGCAGGTTGGTAGCCATGATTTTTTCTGCAGTTCTACAGAATAATGTGATTATTTGGTCTATCCCCAAATGGCTGCCGTGCTTAGGGTGCCACAAATACTTATTATGCCAGTGGGAACCCGGCAGTAAGTAATTGCGGTCTCAGAGCTGGTGTTTTCCTGTGCTGTGCCAGGCAACTCCCTATTTAAACTGGCTTAATTAAAAGATCCTTTGAGAAAGTAAAATGGGTCGGGGAATATGATGTCTAAGGGTATGGCTTAGTCTTGGCTTGGTGTGTGACTGGAGTTTGAGGCAGCTGCGATGTGTTCAAGGAGACCAGCATTGGGCCAACGAATGATGGTGCGGGATAATAAGAATTTTTCTTAGAACAGAATAGAGCTGGAGGGGATCTTGAGGCCTTCTAGTCCAGCCCCCTACTCAAGCAGCAGAACCTATGCCATCTCAGACAAGTAACTGTCTAGTGTGTTAGGAAATGACTATTACCGAACTTGTTGGGTTGGCCATCTATAAACCATCAATATAGCTTTAAGATTGCTGTATTGCATCACACTGCGTCCTGATTGGTTAGCTCTGTAGCCAATGTCCTTAAGAGGGAGCTAGAAACATGGTTTGTTCTCTTTGCTGATCTTGCTCTCTGATATCTCTGTATGCTACTTTTTGCAAATCCAGAAGAACTGTTTATTGTGAATGACTACGACGACTGGTAAGAAGACTTTGTTATTGGATTATCCCTGGACTGTCGTTTTGGCTATCTCCTGCTTTACATGTGTATGACCTGGACTGTTTAGTGTACTGTGCCTTACTGTTTCCTGAAAGTAAACACAACTCAGTGTCTCTGTGTGTTGACTGTGTTTATTCGTAACTACTCTCAATCGCTTTCATGTGCACACCCTTGCTACTCAAGGGTTACTCTGTGAATTCCTTAACACGGTGTCTTCTTAAAAACCTCCAGTGAATTAAGAAGATACGGAAGATTACCAAACACGGAATCTATTTTATCAGAGGTTGGGAAAAAAGAGGTGGCGATTAAGAACGGAATATGTATTGTTAAGCAAATCGAATACCCGGACAACACGAGGTGTATTAAGCACTAAGAAATGTAATTAATAAAAAATTAATAATAGTTATAAAAAACCTCCAGTGATGGAGCCACCCACGATTTCTGGGAAGGAAGCGAATATCTGAGAATAAAGATAGAGAATAAAGTTTGTTCAGTGTTTCTGGTCGCTCAGCGATATCCCTCCAGGAAGGCGTAAAGACCTTCTACCAAGCACCCACAGCGAGTGAACTTCGGCTGTGTAGACAAAGGAAACTTGGGAACACAAAGGAGGAGTACACCCCACGCCTTGGGAAAGAGAAAATAATGCACAAGGGGTTGTCGTAGGTGTCCCAAATGGGGCAGCCATGTGACATTTGGGTCCCTGCTGAAGGGAACTGCTTGTCCGTATCTGTCTCTGAGCCCACCTTCGGGGAAAGGCCCGGAGAAGGGCGAACAAAGAACTTGATTCAATGCCCCAGCTTCAGTGGGGCCTCCGATGGAGCCTTGTGCCTACACACATCACTCTTTGTAAGCAAAGCGCTGAGAAACCTCCCTGTGTCCCCCCCCCAAAAAAGCCACCATTTCTGCAACGCATTTTCTCTCTCCAGATATAGCAGTAGCCCTTAGACTTATATACCGCTTCACAGTGCTTTCCCGCCCTCTCAAAGTGGTTTAAAGAGTCAGCCTATTGCCCCCAACAATTTTGAGTCCTCACTTTACCCACCTAGGAAGGACAGAAGGCTGAGTTAATCTTGACCTTGTCAGGATCGAACTCCTGGCAGCTGGCAGAGTTCACCTGCAATACTGCATTCTAACCACTGCGCCACTACATTATGTCTGTCTGTCTGAGCAAAATGTTTGTTAAATGAGTTTTGATCCCTTTGACGAATTCTCTTGACAAACTGATTCAGTGGATCGATCGCGGCCATTGTTAAATGAAGAATACAATCGTCACGTTGGGATCTGGTTTCCCTATTTTACGTTGTTTGTCGGAAAGCCGCAAAAGGGGATCACGTGACCGGGGGGGGAATGCTGCAAACCTTCATAAATATGAACCAACTGTCAAGCGGCTGAATGTTGACCACAGAGCGCTGCAACGGTCGTAAGTGTGAAAAATGATCACAAGTCACATTTTTCAGTGTGCCATTGCAACTTTGAACGGTCGCTACCTGTTTCCCCAAAAATAAGACCCAGCCGGAAAATAAGCCCTCGCATGATTTTTCAGGATGCTCGTAATATAAGCCCTAACCCCCAAAATAAGCCCCAGTTGTCAGCCAAATGGATGCATTTAGTACCGTATTTCCCCCAAAATAAGACCTAACCAGAAAATAAGCCCTAGTGCGTCTTTTGGAGCAAAAATTAATATAAGACTCGGTCTTATTTTGGGGGAAATACGTTAAATGTTGCAAGTCAAGGACTCTCTGTATATATTCCATCTGAAGTGTCTACGATCGTACTATCTCTTTTAAATCCCTTCCAATTCAATGTACAACAAGGAGAAGAAATTCAACTGGGGATGAGGGCGAGCTTGGCCACGCTGCAAAAGTTGCAATTGAAAAAAAAGCACATTAAAAAAAAAAGAAAAGAAAGAAAAATAGCTGGAAATGGCAGCTAATGACTTCACCTGGCTTCGATTAGCTAAGTAAGAAGTGATCTTGGAGCTGCTCTTCAACTAATGAAGCCTCTGAAGGGAAGGAAGGCTTCAAAATTTAAACGTCGGCACATGCAGGTTTTGTGAGGTTCTTTTGCAAACCATCCACAGCGCTGACTTTGTGACTGCACCTGTCAGGCTCTTTAACGCCTTCAAATTGCAACCAAACAGGTTGTCGACTTCCACGGCAAACGCTCCTCGGCCAGAGAGAATCAAAGTACTGTCCTACCTACAGGCTTAGCCTCCGATGCTCTTTTATGTTTTGTGTACAATTTTCGTGACAGGTCAACGCAGCTAAGTCTGTGCTGTTTCCTTCACACACACACACATACACCCCGGGGGTTACTGCTACTCATAAACAATCATTTTAGACTGGAATGTTTAAAAGGCAACCTAGCAGACAGGGCTATTATTCCAAAACTCGGCAAAGGGCAGCCGCAATGTGGATGACACATCTCGAACGCATGTCTCTGCTTAATCCCAAGTTACCTAATTTAACTTCTTGTCTGAAAACTTCTAGTCTAGGAATTGATTCGGAGATTTTCATCTGTTGACACAACTCTTCCTTCCTGGTTGCTCCGAAATTCCGATCGCTTCTCTGACCGTAATCCTCCTTTCCTCTAATTCCCCCTTCCAAATGGAAGTATTAGCGTACTTAAGAACAGGATCCGCTTTAAAAGAAAAATAAAACCTGCAGTTACCTATGCTGGGAAAGGCCCAAATGAAGCCTGACTAGGTGGCTCAGTGGCTAAGACTCTTTCTAGTTTAAGAATGTTTAAGGTAAAGGTAAAGGTTCTCCTCGCACATATGTGCTAGTCGTTCCCGACTCTAGGGGGGCGGTGCTCATCTCCGTTTCAAAGCCGAAGAGCCAGCGCTGTCCGAAGACGTCTCCGTGGTCATGTGACCGGCATGACTCAACGCCAAAGGCGCACGGAACGCTGTAACCTTCCCACCAAAGGTGGTCCCTATTTTTTCTATTTGCATTTTTTACGTGCTTTCGAACTGCTAGGTTGGCAGAAGCTGGGACAAGTCACAGGAGCTCACCCCGTTACGCGGCGCTAGGGATTCGAACCGCCGAACTGCCGACAAGCTTGTTCGATCGACAAGCTCAGCGTCTTAGCCACTGAGCCACCTCGTCCCCACAAGAATGTTTTTACTAGGGGTAAAAAAAAAATCCTTAGTAAACCAAGGTTTTTGGCCTGCACAAAGCCTTGGGGCCACGGAGAGGGAAGTGTATCACAGGCGCGCTCAGCTTCTTCAAAGAAAGGGCAGTTTAACTTCCAGGTAGATATAGGGAGGGGGAAATAGTGTGGGAACAGATGGAAAGAAAAAAAGGCACAGAAAATGCAGAGGCATGGGAAGAGCCAAGAAGGGAGACACAGCGGAAGGCAGGAAGAATTTAGTTCCAATGAGATACCCTAAAAATAAAAAATGAAGGGTACATCCAGTGGTGGAGATTGCGGGTGGACCTGCCCAGGCGCTATGCCGTCCTGTTTAGCCACATTTTCAAATCTGTGCGCAAGCGCGAGCAAAGCACATGCACGGAAAACCGGGTGCATGCACTGAAGGTGCGCGTGTGAAGCAAACATGCACACGGCGAACCGGTGGTAAAAATATGTGAAACACACCTCTGCATACATCAATAGAAAACGCGCCCACGGTTACCAAAGTTGAACATTGAACCGTGAGGCCAGGATAGGAGGTACCAGAATCTGGCTGGCCAAAAAATCCACCCAAGAAATATTAAAACTCTCTTCGCAAAACCCGGTGTATTTTTGGAGCTCAAATTTGTTCGCCAAAATGGGAAGGCGGTAACAGCTTCCTTGCTTTCTTAACTGACATTCTTTCTTTGTTGTTTCTTCGGGTTACGTAGCTGAAAGTCAATTTTGTCTCAGCGATGGGCGAAAGACGTTAAGAAGAGAGCACAGGAACTGCCAGATGGCTGCGCTTAAGATGCTGTACTCCAGTCTGTGAGCAGACATAGATATATGGTTTTATGTAAAACAGGTTTAGTTCATTGGGAAGCACCAGTCGAGCATCAAAAGGGCAGAAGCTCCTGGATCAAAGATGGGATATGGCTGAAGCTACCCCTGACTTGGCCTTCTCATTAATCCCACAGCTGTTGAAGCGTGCTAGATTATAACTGCGGGGCGAAAATGTGTCACGGGAAGAGAGAAAACATTTATTTCAGAAGAGGGATAATTGGAAGCTGCAGAGATGTTGAGATCCCGGGGTTAAAGAAGTGCTCCGGAGCAGGTGCGGTGATGCTCGCCAAACCTGTGGGTGCCTCCTTGAAAAAGCTGGGTGTTTGGGATACAGAGACACCGACGGGATGTTTATCTCTCTTCCGAAGTTCGGTCGGACATCTCCGTCACTCCAATGGGCGTTTTCCTGAAAAGACTCAGCTTGTTTACTGACCAGCGGCGATCTCCTTGCCCATGTTTGGCTTAACAGCTGCCACACTAGCAAGATCGATGCTAGACCAAACAACACTATGAGGATCATAAGCGGTTGCACAAGTCCATGTATTTGCCATATGCTAAATACTGTAATTTTTGGAGTATAAGACGCACAGGAGTATAAGATGCACCTTAGTTTTGGGGGAGAAAAATAAGAAAAAAGCTGATTGGCGGGTGGATCGGCCTCCCGGAATACCCCCAATCAGCTGTCTCCAGAGGTGAATTTTAGGAACAGGTTCCTTGGTTGTGAGCTCTGTGCCTTGCTTTTTTTTCTGCCTCTGAAAGTCTCCAAAACAGAGCTTCAGGAAAAAAAGCCTCTGAAACTTTTTGGAGGCTTTTTTTTCTGAAGCTCTGCTTTGAGGCTTTTTTTCTGAAGCTCTGTTTGGAGGCTTTTTTTCTGAAGCTTCGTTTCAGAGGCTTTTTTCAAACTCTGAAACCTCCGTTTGAGAGACTAGGTGGGGCTACATCTGGAGTATAAGATGCACCCAGATGTTCACCCTCTTTTTTGGGGGAAAAAGGTGTGTCTTATACTCCGAAAAGTACAGTAAATAAATCTTTGCCCATGCCTACTCCGAAGCATCTGCTCGGCTTCAAAAGTACAGAAGCACGGACCATCCCTGCGGGGCTGCCTTCCTGTGGGCTGAGACAAATGAGACAGAGGCAATGTCGTACGAACGGAACATAAAAACACAGTTACTAAAAACTGGTTAGAGAGACACGGCGAGCCCTAAAATTTACCACCTGGCGCGTGGAAGGCCAAAAGGGAGGGCTCCTAAGACAAAAAACCTCGCGGCCCACCTCTGCGCTTGGAGGACCTCTTCATTTCTCACCCAGAGAGGATGCTCGGCTGCATCCCTTCTGCAGTCAGTTTCCATGGCAACCTCCACTTCAATGGAGCATTGTCGGGTTTTAAAGGAACAGAGGAGGGGACTTCGAAACGAAGTAAACGTGCTCGCATAGGCCTTTCCTCTACCAGTGGCCTCACGGTGTGGAAGTCACTTTTCGTGGACTGCGTAAACTGCCCAGCGCCTTTCAACTTTCTCTCCGCTTTTGCAAATAGATAGAAGCCCAGGATCTAAAAAGTATGTGACTTCCCTTAAAAAGCTCTCCTATTAAAACAGGGTGGCATGCTGAATCCTCAAGAATGCTCTATTGCTGTTAATTTTGAGCAATTTATACTACACTGAAGTTTTATTTAGGAAAAAAAGGATAACTGGCTTATTGCAAATGCACAGTGGACGGAAACAATAGAAATCCTTTTCAGTTTATCAGCACAATTTTCTAAGGCCCCGTTTCTCTCGATATTGGATTTTACCAACCCGTGCGCGTGTTTCGGTTTCGCATCGCAGGTTTTCCTAGCGGACACACACAGCCGCCTCCGATATAAATAATTTAATAATAATAATAATATATTGTTCTCCATTGTCTTCGTTTCCCAACACAACTTTTAAAATATAGATGCATCATATGGTACTCAATTTTCCCAAGATCATCTATCTATCTATCTATCTATCTATCTATCTATCTATCTATCTATCTATCTAAGGCTTCTCTCACGAATCGATTCTTGGTGCAGATTTTTGACTTGGAAAAAGAGGGCGCTGTAACATACCTCAATATTATTGCCTGAGTCAACAACAAAATTTAATTTGGCCAGATCTGATTACAGGGAGTCGTTGACTTATGATCATAATTGGGACCTAGAATTTTCATTTCTAAGCAAGTCGGTTGGTCAGGTGGAATTGTGCCCGGTTTTATGACTTTTTTTTGCCATGGTTATTAAGCAAATCACAACAATTGTTGGGTGAAATAAGCAAAACCAGCTTTCCCCCCCATTGACTTTGCTGGTTAGAAGCCAGTTAGGAAGTTAGGTGATCGCAGTTACTACTATTGCCACCTATAATGTACCTCTGCATTTTGGTTTTTCTTGCCTAAATGTAGAAACTTCCTTTTTTCCACCATTTAAAATTCAAAGGCAACTCCAACTTGAACGAAGACCCAGGTGAGTGAGAGATGGAATTGTTCTGTTTTACCTGGAGCTTCGGGCTGTCTCTATTAGGAAGCAGCAGGTAAGTTCAAGCGCCTTTAGCGAGGTGCTTCTAGAAGTTGTCTTAATGCTCTTTTCTTGGAAGAGCGTGCAAGACCTCAATAAAGAAAGGTCAGCCGCCATAAAAACGGATTAAAGTTGCTGGATCATAAAGAGGAGTGTTCATCTCTTTGCATGCGGCCACTGCCTTTTTTGAGCCTGGATATGTCTAACCAGAACAAGCAGGTTTTTGAGATTACAGTCAGAGGGCGAATCCGGAAAGTTAAGTTGGGTACGTCTCTAAAAACCAAACCTAACAATATTGGGATCGGCAGCCACGCTGGGCGAGAAAATTATTGGATAAATCCCTCAGCTGCACAAATAAACTTCTTTATTATCGCTCGCCGCGTTATTTGCCAGCCGGAGTTCTTATCAGGAAACGAAAACAAAACCTTGAACTGTCTTCCAGAGATTCTCAGCTATCAAGAAGTGTGAGATTAAAAATAATAATAATAATCCTGCAGACTTATTTACTGCCGACAAGTTCCACGGATTTTTTCCCTGTGATATAAATTCCTTGGTCTGCAAAATCAGGTCAAGCTGTACTATAAATAAATAATAAATAACTTTATTGTCATTGTACGTGTATACACAGTATACCCGCACGACAAAATTCACTTAACACCCAAAGATCAGGTCCAACACACATAACAATCCCCAAAAACCCACCCACCCACCACAATTCTCCACCCCTAAACTACCCAAACATCCACACAACAGACCAAGTAATACTTCCAACAGCTCACTGATGGTGGTCCTTTAGTTCTTGGTTGAGTGCAATTATAGCTCTGGGATTAAAAACTATTCAGAAGACGTGTGGTCCGAGTTTGAATTGTTCTGCATCTTCTGCCGGAATGCAACAGTCCAAAAAGATTGTAAGCAGGATGGGAAGAGTCTCGGAGAATGTTGTGCAACTTTCTCAAACAGCGAGATTCGAAGATGTCGTCCAGGGTTGGTAGCTGGAGTCTGATGATATTCTGGGCAGTTTTAATGATTCTCTGTAGAGCTACAGAGCTGCTCCCATATCATGCAAGAATGTCGTATGTCAGGACGCTCTCAATGGTGCTGCGATAGTAGGACAGAAGGAGATGCTGAGATAGATATATTTTCCTGAGCATTCTCAGGAAGTACAACCTCTTCTGTGTCTTCTTCACAAGCATGTTAGCATTCATAGTCCATGAGATGTCCTCCGAGATATAAATGCCCAGAAATTTAAAACTATTATACCATCATCACCAGTGGTGGGTTTTATGTATTCTTACCACCAGTTTGCCCTGTGTTCGCACACTCGCTTTGTGTGTTAGCTTTCCATGCGTGTGCTTTGCTCGCGCACGGGTCTTTTGCTCATGCGCCCGGCCGCGAAAACGTGGCTAAATAGGACGTCTTTACGCTGGGACGGGTGAGCGGGCCCACTTGCGATCTCCGTGACGAACTGGCTGAATACCACCAGTGATCATCACCCTCAGTAGAGGTCCCAGCTTCTTAGCGTCTTCAGGTCGGCCCTACTCTGAGGCAGCTCTGAAGAACACAGGAGCGTGTCTCTTAAATTAAAATATATAGAAAATCGGCGTCTCCGCAACCATGCCTAGACTTTATTTTGCTTTTTTAAAGAGCTTCGTTCCGACCGTCCAACTCCTACTTGTTTGGGAAGGTTGACCAAAGAGGTATTATTGTTGGGTTCTTGGTGTTCTCCAAGATTGGTGGTCCTTCTTGTAGTTGATTTTGTTAACTTGAGCTGCATGTGGTAGCTGCTACTACTGGGACGGTAGTTTTCTTGGGAATTACGGTGGGTAGTCAAATATAATATGACCTGAAATCGAACGAGATTTTGAAGCTCTCACCAACATTTTAGGCAGCATCTAAGATGTGCCGTAGAATCTATAAATTTCTGACTCCTTAGAATAGGCTAGGGTAACAGAATTGGATGATGTAATGAAGGATGGAACTGTCTGGGAACCGATGCTCTAAATTTAGAAAGTGTCTGCTCCCAGATCCTTACTTTGCCGTTTCCTAGCCTTTTATTAAAATCACCCTGTCTCAAAACACTGGTTTATCCATCAGACTTTAAAATGAGATTTAGTACCTATGAGGCAATCTGCCCAATGTTGTCTTTTAACGACCCCGTAATTTCTCGCATCAGGGTGGAGTCGGGGCAACTGAATGGAGCTGAGTGTTTACTGGCCGGATGCCTTTCCTGTCACCGATGCGGAGTTTTTGCTGTTGGTATATTCTCTCATTGTGCAAAGAGAGAGAAAGATCTGCCTCTACCTAGGATCGAACTCACAGCCTCCTGATTGTGAGGCGAGAACTCCACCTCTAAGCCACCGCACCACTCAGTGAGGCAATTTGCCCAATGAACGTTGTTATTTCCGGCTCGGGGTCTCCGTTCTACATCGTAACAGAAACCAAGCAACAGCCTTGGGTACATAGGAAGCAAAACCAGAGAATTCACTGAGCTACCAAATGCAACAACTACAACAAAATTACAGACAGCGGCACCACAAAAAAAACAAAAAAAAAAAGTTAATATCTAGGAAATAATCTGGGTAAAATCAGCACACAGAGCTATGGATTGTACAGATTTACCTGAGTGTAAACTCCAATATAAATTGAGTAAGTATACCTGGCCTAGGATTATATGATATAAAATTATGCAATTGTGAAACTAAAAGCTTCAAAAAATGACAAACGTCTGCAGAAGAGAATAAAAATGCCATAATTGGGGAGAAGCAAGTGAGGAACCATTAGCTGTGAGTAAGCTGTGAAAAGTATAGTAAACAACACTCTGGTAAAATCAGAACAGCCTTGCTGAGTCAGGCCTAAAGCCGATTATAATGTCTACTCCAAATCTACATCAACCAGATTCCAGTGATGTACAAGTGTAACATTATACTATAAATTAATGGGATATTGGTTAATACATCCCTTTACTTTCCCACGTTCCAGGGCCAAAAATATGCTGTATATAACCAAAATGTCATCCTAAAAAAGAAAGAAAAAAAGAAAGGATGTTTCTATATTATTGTTGCATATATATATATATATATATATATATATATATATATATATATATATATTAGATATATATATTAGATATATATATTAGATATATATATTAGATATAAATCCACCGACTGCAGATTTTACTCAATCAATTCTGACTGCAAGAAGAACTAAAAAGAAAGCAGAGGAAGAAGAAACGGAATGGAGTATTCTGGAAAGGGGCACAACGAACTGCAATGATGAATGTTTGTTGATTTGTATGCCACTTTTCGGCCCCGAAAAGTAGCAGATGACGAAACCAATTGTAAATACAATATTCGTAACACACACACAAAGACACATGTATCTCACAGAGGCGCACCTAAAAACCAGAAGCGAGGTGGAATTCATCCCGGCGGAAGGAAAAACGTTAGTCGCACATTAGAGCAAAAAATCTAGACGAAACAACAGACACTACAATATCTGCACAGCTGGCTGGGGAATTCTGGGAGTTGAAGTCCACCCCACCTTACAAGGTTGAGAAACAACTGCCTAAGGAACAGCTGGAAGGAGGACCTTCTCCGAGCCATGTGGCACCGCAGGGAAGGTTCTGCTTTAACGTCCCAGATAAATTGCGCCTGGATGCTACGTTATAGTGATGAATGGTCCTGAGTGTGCGTGAACAATATTTTTATATCCTGCACAGAGTCAGCTTCTTCGACCTGCTTCTGAGCTTGTAGAATCTCTTGAGGAATTACTCAAACCGTGATAAATTACGGGCGGTTGAGAAATAACACGAGCAAGCCATTCTGTTCCAATCAATTTTTTTGGGGGGGGATGCAATCCTATACCCCAGGATTCCATAGCCCGCCGTGGAATGCAGGAACATGGGCTGTTAATTCACAGGCACAGGGCAGCCCTTGACTTAACGACCACGACGGAGCCCCAATTTTCTGTGGCTAAGCGAGAACGGTTGTTAAATGTATTTTGCTTACGCGTTACAAACTTCCTTGTCGCGGTCACGTTAAGCTGTTAAGTTAGCAATACAGCAATTCGGTGAGTCTGGTGAATCCCCACTGAATTTGCAGGCTGGGAGGTCGTAAAAAGGGGACCTTGTGATCATCCCGGGATACGGCGACCGTCATAAATACAAGCCAGTTGCCTGAATTTCAATCACGTGAGCGTGGGGGGGGGGACGCTCCAAAGGTCGTTAAGCGTGATAAATCGTCATAAGTTGCTTTTTTTCAGTGCCGTCGTAACTTCGAACGGTCACTAAACGAATGGTTGTAAGTCAAGGACTACCTGTCTTTCCAGACCTAAAGGATCATCTGTTATCTCTGTTGACCTCCAGTGAGAGGTTAAAAAAAAAAAAGCAAATTGATTTAATGCCAGAAATGCTTCCTCGTATTTTTCCTCACCCGGATTAAAAACAACAACAAAACACAACAACAGTAATATGGGCGTAATATCGAAACTGATTTACCTATCGTAATGACGTTCGTGGAAAGGAAGGAGCGTGGATGCACGTCCTTTCGGGGTGAGAAGCCGTCCGGTTGTCCCAAATCAGGAAGCATCTTGTCCGAAGTCATCCCACGTCGCAGGTTATGATTTGGTGCCTCTCGAGCTTTGAAAAAGGGATGCATTTATAGAAAGATCTTCAGTCCTGCCCAATCTTTAGGCCACGGTCACAAGAAAGAGACAAAGTCTGTTCTTTGACCCATATTTGTCCGGTACTTTTCCCTTCAGTTTGATAACAGCTGCCCGAGTCATCAATCCTTTCTACAGTTCTGATCTGTAAAAGTCTTTAATAATAGTAATAACTCAAGATAAGGGATTTACGGTTTTCTGCCACTAAGTCAGTCTCCTTTATGCAGTTCCCGTTCAACCTCTGGATTCAGCTTCTCTCTTCTTTTCGCTTTTTTTCAGGATCCCAAGAGATCCGATCAGTGCCTTCGGTCACAATCCGTACGTCAGGAAAAGTACCAGACGGGGCGGAGAATGAAGTTCATATCCATATCGTCTCTCAAAGCGGGGAAACTTCCCGTCGTCGTGTTGCATTTGTGTCGTCTGGATCTTTCTTTAGGAGTTGGTAAATCAGCTGAGGGAGAAAAACAAGGTATGATTAGCAGAGTACTTTCTTCTTCCATTCTATGACATTCAGCGGAAACATGAGAAATATCTATTTTGACAGCTTCTACAACAACTGAGATTAAAGACGTGATGTGCTTGTCACATTATCCTGAGAATTTTTGATCTAACTTTTTTTTCTCCAGCCTACTTACTGTGTTTCCCCAAAAATAAGATCGGGTCTTATATTAACTTTTGCTCCAAAAGATACATTAGGTCTTATTTTCTGGATAGGGCTTATTTTTGGGGAAATAAGGTACTAAATGCGTCCGTTTGGCCGATGATCTGAACTGGGGCTTATTTTTAGGGTAGGTCTTATATTACGAGCATCCTGAAAAATCACGCTAGGGCTTAATTTCTGGTTAGGGCTTATTTTTGGGGAAATACGGTACTAAATGCATCTGTCTGGTTGATGATCTGAACTCGGGCTTATTTTGGGGGTAGGGCTTATATTACGAACATCCTGAAAAAATCACGCTAGGGCTTATTTTCCGGCTGGGGCTTATTTTTGGGGAAACAGGGTATATGGTGAAGTTATGTAATGATTTGGCTGGTTATTCAAACTTCCGAACTGGTTTAGAGGGGAAAAAAAGTTCATCAGAATCGATTCACATCTAATCTTATTCATCCATTCAGTCTGGTTCGCCCTGATTTAATGACTCAATGAATTCACTTTTCAAATGATTTCACTTTTTCTTTGATTTGAGGAGTCAAGTATTTTCCTTCAATGGTTGACATTCTGATGGGATGGGAACAGGGTTAGTTTGAAATGAAAACCACCATCAATAATTTTCTGCCCTGAATTTGACTAGCCTTCCGTGTCCGTGCAAGGACATTCTATTTTTCAAATGACAAAAATTTTCCCTTCCCTCTACTACCTCCCACAAATTTACCATAAATAAAGTTGCTATTATCATCTAAGCAAAATACTTTTCTCGATTACTCACCAAAGCCCTAAATATTCCTTAATATAGCTTTTTTTTTAAAAAAAAGGTGGGGGGAAATGGGTGTAGAAAACATTACAGGGGGTCCTTGACTTATGACCGCAACGGAGCCTAAAATTTTTGTTGCTAAGCGAGACATTTGTTAAGTGAGTTTTGCCCCGTTTTACGACCTTTCTTGCCACGGCTGTTAAGCGAATCACTGCAGTTGTTAAAGCTAGTTGCACGGTTGTTCAGTGAATCTGATTTCCCCAATGACTTTGGTGATCACATGACCCCGGGACACTGCGACAGTCATAAATGTGAATCAGTTGCCAAGCGTCTGACTTTTGACCATGGGGGATGCTGCAATGGTCGTAAATGTGAAAAATGACAATAGCAATAGCCCTTAGATTTATATACCGCTTCACAGTGCTTTACAGCCCTCTCCAAGCGGTTTACAGAGTCAGCTTCTTGGTCCCAACAATCTGGCTCCTCATTTTACCGACCTCGGAAGGATGGAAAGATGAGTCAACCTTGAGCCAGTCGGTCAGGATTGAACTCCTGGCAGTGGGCAGAGTTAGCCTGCAATACTGCATTCTAACCACTGGGAAGGAAGGAAGGAAGCTTCACAATGCTTTACACAATGCTTTACAGCAGGGGTGAAATGCTACCGGTTGCGGCCGGTTCGCACGAACCGGTAGGAAAAAATGCTACTGGTTCGCCGAACTGGTAGTACAAAATGTAAAAAAAAAAAAAGTTCCGACGATCAGCTGAGCGAAGCGCAATCGTTGGAACTTTTTTTCTTTTTTAGCATTTTTTAACTACCGGCTCGGGCAAATAGGTAGTAAAAAATGCTTTTAAAAAAGTAGAGCCTGGTGAGATTCGAACTGCCAAATTGCAGGCAGCCAGCAGAAGTAGCCTGTACTGCACTCTAACCACTGCGGCTCATGGTTGAAGGTCACTTTTTTTCAGTGCTGTTGTAACTTTGAACGGTCGCTAAATGAACCGTTACAAGGCGAGGACTTCCTACATGATTTTGTGGTAGCACTGCTGCATTTGTTTATTATACAGATACAGAGAAAGATTGTACCAAAAAACCCAGACCCTATTAATCAATCACAATATGGTTTATTGATTTTCTCCAAGAGAAAATGTTACCTTGCTTACGATTGTTCGAAGGTCATGAGTCAAGCAAATAAGGAAGCAGCTCAGGAAGAAAAAAGGCGACCGATTTAAACGTTTAATGTCATTTACATAATAAATGATTTTTTGATACGCCCTTCTTCCTGGAGAAAGTCTATCTGGCGGCTCACCCTTGGCACCAGCTTTATGGCATAAATGATCAACGCATCGATATATTTTCTTCTTTTTTTCTGCTTTACTGGGACCTCTATGAGCAAGGGAACAGTTTATTACAGAGGGGAAGCTGGGATACTCTCAAAAGAGGGTGACAAGAGCCGCAATTTTCCTGTTAGCGCTCCCTTCTTTTTTTTTACAAAAAAACCTGGCAAGACATTTGAGCTGATGTAAAAAAAAAACACACACACACACACACACAAAAAACCCGATCCCGTTCAAAGATACGAAGAACCGTCGGAGTATTGCACAACGGGCACTCCCTTTTGCAAGTTTTATTAAGTGCCGTAAAAAAAGAAGGACGCATGAATGAAATAACCTGTCTCTTGCCTGAGCAGGGGGTTGGACTAGATGACCTCCAAGTTCCCTTTCAACTCCGTTACTGTTATTGTCGGGGGTTTTATTTTCAGCCATTGTGTTCTAAATGAACACCTGACGTTGTTTCTTTTTAATAATGCTTTTTGAGCATTTCGGTTGCTATTTGTCCTCCTAGAATAGAATAGAATAGAATAGAATAGAATAGAATAGAATAGAATAGAATAGAATAGAATAGAATAGAATAGAATTAGAATTTTATTGGCCAATTGTGATTGGACACACAATATATTTGCCTTGGTGCAGCAGTCCTGAAGGCAAAGGTGAGAAGGGGGGAGAGAAATATTATAATAGCCGCATTGCATTGTAAAACACATACATACCTGGACCAAAATTGATCTATCATACAGGTTTAATAGCTGAATTACTGGCTCATTCTTAATTTTACTGCTTTGCTTACCTGTGTAAGCATTTATTGGGGTGTTTTTTTTTTTGCCAGCTATCAAAACATCTTTATTCCTTTCTTTTGCATTTCGCAATTCAGTCCCATTACATGTTTTATAAGCCACAGTTACCGGAAAGTCACCGTGATACTTATCTGTCCGTATAATTTTAGTTATCCATCAGAGAGACAGGGAGAAATGATCGTGGCTTGCAAGGAACAGGAGTTAAAGGAGGGAAGGGTGCTTTAAAGCAAAACAACGTAAGGTTTTTTAATATATACATTTAAATAATTGCAGGTTTATTTTCCTGCCTTCTGGCAAATGGCAAAGGACGTATTAAATATCTGTTGGTTTGATCCCCCCAAAAATGGGTCAGGCAGCACCAAAAAACAGACATAATTTTTCTTCCTAATGTTTTAGGATGTAATTTTTTTTCAGAGCAACCATTGTGTCTTTCCATCGGTTGCGACAGGAACTGACCGACAAGCTTGTTGTTCAAAACAGAGTCACTGACCCAGCAGGCTTTGGTGCTTAAGGCAAGCAAAAATTACTTTTCTTCTGGTTTTTCTTTTCCGGACAATTCTCAGCCAGCCAGGTGAAAAACAAGGGAGGAGCCCCATCAATCATTGCAACTCTGTAGGTCCGTCTTCTTTTCTTCTCTTGAATTTTTCCACTTTTAATTCAACGTCTTCGGAGAACTTACCTGTTGAACTCAACGCGTCAAATGGGGAGGGGACAAGGTCTCCAGAGACCCAAAGGTGTTTTAAACAAAAGGCAACTGGACTTTCTTCCCTACCCCCCCCCCCCCACTTAAAGACGTTTCGCTTCTCATCCAAGAAGCTTCTTCGGTTCCGACCGAATGACGGGGAAGCAGGATTTAAATTAAAGTTTAATTCAACTGATTAAAATTCACTGAATTCAATTTCAATGGAAGGATCCACCCTTCGGTCAGAACCGAGGAAGCTTCTTGGAGGAGAAGCGAAACGTCTTCAAGGGGAGGGGGCAAAAAAAAGACAGTCCAGCTGCCTTTTGGAAAAAGATACCTTTGGGGCAACCATGGACGATGGAGAAGCTTCAGAGAGAAGATCTCAAGAGGTTGACCTAGGACCGTGATGGCGAACCTCTGGCACGTGTACCAGAGGTGGCACGCTGAGCCCTCTCTGTGGGCACACACACCGTCGCCAGCTGTTCTTCTGTTTTTTGAAAAATGGCCCAAAACGGCCAAAAAATGGCCCGAAAAATGGTCCAGAAAATGGCCCAAAAAACGGCTGGAAAACAGTCCAAAAAAGGGCCTGAAAATGGCCCCAAAACAGCCTGAAAACGGCCCGGAAAATGGCCCAGAAAATGGCCCAAAAATGACCTGAAAACGGTCCGAAAACGGCCTGAAAAATGCCCCCCAAAATGGCCTGAAAACGGCCCAAAAAATGGCCTGAAAACGGTCCAAAGAACAGCTGGAAAACAGCCCCAAAACAGCCCACAAAATGGCTTGAAAATGGCCTGAAAACAGCCCAAAAAATGGCCAGGAAACGGCCTGAAAACACCGTGGAAAAATGGCCAAAAAAACAGGTATGTGTGGGTCGACCAGCTAGTCTTCGGATTTCCGGCACTCCAGCGGCCAAAAGGTTTGGCCAAAAAGGTTCGCCAACACTGACCTAGGAGAATATATCAGTTCCAACTTTTATTTTATTTTTTTTGAAAATCGCTGTAGTCAAGGCTTTGAGCTCTACCCACTCTGCAACATCCTAGGTCACACGCCGGTTTCCAGCCCGGTATTTTTACTCTGTTGTTGTTTTCCTTGACACTTCGCCATCCTTGCGCGCACTCGGAGCTCTTGTTTTGCAAAGCTGAAGTTCCTAGCTCCTCTGATAAATCCCTTTTGCGGTTCAGTTCCAGCATTATCTTATCGTAGCGGTTACCCAGCTGTGAGGGCACCGAGCACTGAAGGCCACGAGAAGGATTTTCAGCCACCAAAATCTTTTCCCAGTTTGCAAGGCCGACGGTTCGATTTAGAGCCACCGTGCTGGGAGTGGCTAAGAGACGCTGAGCTTGTCGATCAGAAAGCTCGGCTGGTTTGGCAGTTCGAATCCCTAGGACAGGCCTCCTGCCTGAGCAGCGGGGTCGGACTAGATGATCTCCAAAGTCCCTTCCAACACTTGTTATGTTACCCCAGCCGTCAATGAGTTGTCAGGAAGCTGCGACCGCGTCCCACTGATGCTCAGAGGACAGTAGAAGATTCCAGAGGTTGCAAAAGAAGTGGGGGGGGGGGGAACTTTGCAGAGTTTCCTGGGATTCTGCTCCATGGAAGAGGGAATTCTGGGATTTGAAGTTCACACGTGTTTAAAAGTTTCCAAGGTTGAGGGAAAAAAAGAATTTTTTTTTTCCCCTCAAGAACTACCTACACCGTCTCTTCCTGCTGGACTTCACTGCCAGTGCCACGATTGCTCTTCCTTTTTAACAGATAGACAGAGTAGGAAGGGACCTTCGAGGTCATCTAGTCCAACCCCCTGCTCAGGCAGGAGACCTATACTAGGGATTCGAACCGCCTGAACGGTCGACCTTTCTGATTGACAAGCTCAGCGTCTTAGCCACTGAGCCATCTAGTCAGGTCAGGCAGGATGCCGGAAGCTGTTCCCCCCCCCAAAAAAAATTATGGGTGGGGGCCAGCCAGGACCAAAATGATTACGTTTCTTTCCAATTCGCCTACGCTGACGTGTTATTAAAATTAAGAAAGCGCAATTATTCCGGCCAGGTATTTAAAGTAATTTCCCTCTCCCTGCCACAGTAAATATTGCTATTTGGACATTAATTTAGGGAAGCTTATACCTTCCTGCCTTCACAGATCGCAGGCGAGATTTTATTTATCTTCCTTACCCTACACTTCATTCCGAGCTAAAGAGTTCGGACTGCCATAATCTGTCTTTCTAGGGTTGGCAGTAAGTATGTTTTAAAATACAGTTATTACTTTGCTCGGTGAAAAACATAACAAACGATTATTTTTAAAAAAAGCACACAGACACACACACAATCTTGGCAAGCACAGGGAAAAAAATAAAAAACGCCAAGGAACGCCAACATTTTAAACCGTTAAAAAGGTTGAAAGCCTTTCCTGAAATGCTTTCGGTTCACGGAAAAGTCAAGAGCTTCCTTCGATGAGGGGGAGAGGGGGGGAAGAGGTTTTCACGGCAAAGATGCGAATTCGAAAGAGGGCCCAGGCAAGGCCTGCCGTGGGAGTGAGTTCCAGATTTAAACCATGACAAGGGTTCATCCTCAAATCCCACCGTGATAACAAGGGTTGACACGGAAATGTCGATCTCCCTCGAGAGACTGAGTTACAAAGGTCTTTTCCTGGACTTTTCACCTTTTTTGCCTTCACGCATACCCTGCGAGGTAGGCCACTGAAAGAGATAAACTAGGCGAGTCCAGCCAGGGTCTTTTGGGAGCTAAGAAGGTAAAGGTTCCCCTCGCACATATGTGCTAGTCGTTCCCGACTCTAGGGGGCGGTGCTCATCTCCATTTCAAAGCCGAAGAGCCAGCGCTGTCCCAAGACGTCTCCGTGGTCATGTGGCCAGCATGACTCAACGCCAAAGGTGGTCCCTATTTTTCTACTTGCATTTTTTTACCTGCTTTCGAACTGCTAGGTTGGCAGAAGCTGGGACGAGTCACGGGAGCTCACCCCGTTACGCGGCGCGAGGGACTCGAACCGCCGAACTGCCGACCTTTCGATCAACGAGCTCAGCGTCTTAAGCCACTGAGCCACCGCGTCCCCCTAATTTGGGGAGCTAAATGGCTCCCCAAATTTGGGGTTTCCCTGAATGGATCCTTTCTGGATCCTCTCTGGGTCAGAAGCCCAATGGCCGCGACTGGGGTACAGCTAGTACCACAACCGAGCCCAATATTTTCCGTCGTGAAGTGAGACATCGGTTGAGGGAGTTCTGCCCCCATTTTACGACCTGTCTGGCCCTCGGTTGTTAAGTCAATTGGCGCAGTCGATGGTACTAACCCGGTCATTAAGCGAATTTGCCTTCCCTGTGCTTGTCGGAAGGTCGAAAAAAAGGGGATTATGTGATCCCGGGATATTGCGACTGTCCTAATACAAGTCAGTTTCCAAGCATCTGAATTTTGTGATCACGTGACCGACCATGGGGATGCCGCAAAGGTCGTAACTGTGAAAAACGGGACCTAAGTCACTTTTTTTTCCAGTGCCTTTGAATGGTCACTAAATGAATCTTTGTAAATCAAGGACTACCTGTTATTGTTGAACCTTACACAGAAAGTTTCCTTTTTTCCCCCCTAGAAGTCTGCAGTCCTTTCCCAATTCTTCTTCTTCGGAACCCCTGAAGATTCTTCAAACTTGAAAAAAACCCCGAAAAAATTATCAGAAGCCGGGGCCAAGGAAAAAAAAACAACGTTATCGTCTTACCTCATCTCAACTTTGCTCTCTTCTCCTTCTTGGGTTTCCAGGCTCTCCCAGACTTCGAAAGGGCTGGCTTCTCAGAAGAAGAAGACAATGACGAAGAAGGAGGAGGAGAAGAAGAAGAAGAAGGTGGCAGGCCTGGCCTCTTCCCTGCAAAAGAGAAAGAAGATAACAGGTTTAAAACAAAAAAAAAAAAGATTCAAAACCAAAGTTAAAAGCGAACGGGGCAAACGCTTTGTCGAAGTCAAGCAAGAAACGGCAGGCGGGTAAAATACCGAACGGATGAGACATCTCGGCGGGATGCTGTCTTCAGGGTCTCATTTGCTATCAGATCCAGAGCGAAGGAAGGAAGGAAGGAAGGGAGAGAGACAGAGAGAGAAAGAGAGAGAGAGACAGACAGAGAGAGAGAGGCAGAAGTTAAATGCTGTTGCAACCTTCAAAGCGTGCAAAACTCTTCCTGTAGGAGCTTGTTGGAAGTTGCCCAACTCGCTCTGGCTTCAAAGCCAGGAAGGAGCCTGAGTCCTACAAAATTTAGAGGAGTCTGAGGAAGAGGAGGAGGAGGAGGAAGAGTGGGAAAAGCAGGGAGGGCGCGTACCTCAAACTTTCTCAACTCTCTTGGCTCTTCCCTTGGACAGCTGCAACGTCTCGCGTTCCCCCACACCACATCACCACCCCTCCTTGCTCCGTCTTGCGTGCCCATGCAGAAATCTCCAAAAGGCACGGCCCCTCCCACGCACACGCGCTTTTTACATAATGACGGGGGCCCTGAGATTACAGAGAGCGGGCTGCCAGCCGTTCCTGCCTCCTTGTCCCAGCTCCAAGGTAACAAGTTCAAAGGGAGGAGGGCCGAAAAGGCGAAAAGTGGCAGGGGAAGCCCGCTGGCCTTAAGACTGGACTTCGGATGCTGGTGGTTTGTGGGGTTTTTTTGTTTTTTTTAAATAAAAAGAAAAAGCGGAAGGGAACTTGTTCTTCAGGTTGGAAAACAGGAAGAAACGGGTTTATGGCTACGTTTGCACACTCCCTGTTTTTTTTTTTTTCCCTGGAACAGACCGCTGATAGGAAAAAGGTAGGTTCGATGAAACCTTACCTGCCGAACGCAGGTGGGGGTTTGGTTAATTATTAGCGAGCGAGTCGACTGGATCTCTGCTGGCTTCCGGGATGCCTCATCCTCAACCTGTGCAGGGGACAGGTAATGACCAAAGTCTCCAAATCTGTCAGAGAAAGAGAGAGAAAGAGAGAGAGAGGATGCAGTAAGAAGAACGGGGGTTGGACTAGAAGACCTCTAAGGTCCCTTCCGGCTCTTAGGATGCTAGGATTCCGCACCAGGGCGGAATCTGTTATGCACCACAAATAATAATAGTAATAATCTTCTTTTTTTTAATAAGTTAATAATAATTTATTATTATTATTAAATTATTATTAAATTAGATATTTAAAATAACAATCTGTTATGCACACAAAGGTTATCTTTGGTTAAGTTTGAGAACACGTCAAACCAGCGGTGAAATCCAAAATTTTTTTTTTACTACCGGTTCTGTGGGCGTGGCTTGGTGGGTGTGATGTGGCTTGGCGGGCGTGGCAGGGGAAGGATACTGCGAACTCTCCATTCCCACCCCATTCCTGGGGGAAGGATACTGCAAAATCCCCATTCCCTCCCCACTCCAGGGGAAGGATACTGCAAAATCCCCATTCCCTCCCCACTCCAGGGGAAGGATACTGCAAAATCCCCATTCCCTCCCCACTCCTGGGGGAAGGATATTGCAAAATCTCCATTCCCACCCCACTCTGGGGCCAGCCAGAGGTGGTATTTGCCGGTTCTCTGAACTACTCAAAATTTCCGCTACCGGTTCTCCGAATTGGTCAAAATTTCCGCTACCGGTTCTTCAGAACCTGCTGGATTTCACCCCTGGGAAGGCGATTTCACCGCTTAAGCAGTCTGGACCTCAACTTTTGATAACCTCTGGCCGGCGTGATGGGAATGATAACACTACAATGTAAATTTCTCAACCATGCCAGAGTCGTTTTGTAGGGGAGACGGTTGCCCTAAAGGCTTAATCAAAGAAATAAATAGCAAAAGTCTAGACTTGGTACCAGGTTTTTAACAGCTTTAAAAATAAAATCAGATTTCTTTTATGCATTTCAGAGTTTCTCCTCTGGCAGCTGAAAATCCGTGGCGTGGCAAATGTCCTCCAAATTTCACTTGACTTAATAGCGCCAAGAAAATGGGGCTGGCCTGATTTTATATTAGTTTTAAAATTGATACTGATTTTAATTGAAATGTTCTAAATTATGGGCCAAACTTTATTTAATTATTTCAAAACTATTTTAACTTTTGTGTACAAATGTTTTATTTTTGGCTGTTCACCGCCCTGGGTCCGAAAGGAGAAGGGCGATATAGAAATTAAATAATAAATAAATAAATAAATAAATAAATAAAACCTGTGTTGTGTGTCTGGGGGGGGGGGGAGAGAAATTGAAGTGGCCAGGCGTGGAGAGGTTTTTTTTCAAATTCATCCAGGCCTGGCCACTTCAATCCTTCCCCACCCTCACCCCACCCCGCCCCACACACAAACACACACACATTTTGAATTTTGATCCCGTGAGCAGAAGGATGCTGCCATGGTCATAAGTGTTACAGGGATGACGTCGTGGCTTCAAACAGTCGCTAAATGAACCGTTGTTAAATTTGAGGACCACCATTTAAAGAAAAATGACAGCCACCGGAATAAAAAAAAAATCACACGAAAGAACATCGAAGTTTAGGTCTGTCCTCCATGCAACACACATTCAAGATACGGAGAGAGAGAGAGAGAGAGAGGCAGGGAAACGCAGGATGGCGAGTGGAGCGCGTACATTTTGCTTCGTAGATTTCTCCGTAGAAAAAAAATCTGTTCGGAAAAAGGGCAAAGAGGGTACATGAACAATACTGAGAATACTGTACCACAAAACTCAAAATGGCAACCAGAAAACTCAAAAGAGATCACCAGGAAAAAAATAACAATGCTCTTTTATCCCCCAAGAATTTCCCCCGCACATTTTCTTCTGCAGGCAGCGTCTTGCCTACCGAACTTTCGGCTACAAATTCTTAGAACGTCATGCTAAATTCCAACTTAAAACCCCGGGGCAACTCGAGGGTTAGGGTTGTATATAAAGTACAGTGATACCTCGGTACTCATCGTTAAATTGGTGGCGGGAAGTGCGACAAGTAGCGAAAACACCGAGAATTTTTTTCCCCACGGGGGAATAACGAGAGTGAATCACGAGGCAGCCGACAGCGACAAGTTCTAGCTCGCGCGTCGAGTACCAAACAAACGACAAGTACTGGGACCCAATTTTGCATCAAAATGCGTCGAATACCAGATTCGACGAGTTTCAAAGCAGTCGAGTACCAAGGTACCACTGTTATAGATGGTTTTGTTATTTTTCCGTTCAATCAGATACGCCCGGTCTTAATTCTTGGCACACGGAATGCTATTACCTTTCCATCAAAGGCGGTCCCTATTTTTCTACTTGCATTTTTTACCTGCTTTCGAACTGCTAGGTTGGCAGAAGCCGGGACAAGGAACGGGAGCTCACCCCGTTACGCGGCACTAGGGATTCGAACCACTGAGCTGCCAACCTTTCGATCGACAAGCTCAGCATCTTAGCCACTGAGTCCATTTATATATATATATAATTTTAATAAATATAAATTTATATTTGCTGATAAAGAAATAAAGGGAAACTAGTATAGATCTATTTCAAGCCATTTAGCTCTCATCAGCTAGCCATACCCTTACTCGGATTCGAACTTAGCTAGCTGATGAGAGCTAAATAGCTTGAAATAGATCTATACTAGTCTCCCTTTATTTCTTTATCAGCAAACATAAAACACTTTATATGTTTTTCAATCGAGACACCTGGTCTACCCCAACATGTGGGAGGATGCATACTGCTTCCCTTTTGCATGGGGTACCCACATGTTGGGGTAGACCAGGTGTCTCGATGGAAAAACACTTAATCTTTCCCCTGGCTCAAGCTGATGAAGGGAGGAGAACTTGTGGCTCAGAAGGTTAATTCAACTGCCTAACATGCAGGAAGCCCAAGTTCAAATCCGAGTAAGGGTATGGCTAGCTGATGAAAGCTAAAAAGCTTGAAATAGATCTATATTAGTCTGCCTTTATTTCTTTATCAGCAAAATATAAATTGATAGATATATATATATAGAGAGAGAGAGAGATTATGCACATCCCTAAACTGGTTAAAAATATATCATTTTCTCAGGAAATAACTCATGCTAGTGGAACGGATCAAGGGAATGTTCAGTCAAAAGTCCTCCTCCTGAGCCAATTTCGCTATCTGGAAATAGGAAATCAAGTTCCAGACACAACTATGGATCCAGCCAATTTTTTTTTTTTTTTAATCTTAATCAACTCCCAAATTCAACAAAGCTTAACAGCTCGTAGGAATTTGGCAAGGCTAATCCTAATAAATTGGCTCTTACCGCTGTGCATCTGTCAATCCACTTGAGGGAAAGGGGGGGGGGAAGAAAAATCCCTATCAAGCTTCAGTTTCTCCCGCTTTCTAATTTTTCCAGTCTGGAATCGCATTTCCCTTTCACCCACTTTTCACATCTGGTTGCACATTTTTTAAGGCCGCACAAAAATGTGTGTCTGTCTTTGGAGAGCGGTTTTTAATATGCTGGTTGTTTTTTTTTTGGTTTTTTAGCAAGCAACTTTCTCTGATATGTTACCCTCTTGGGTTTTGATGTCGATAGACGTGTTACGGTGACGTTGCATTTTTCTCTAACTTGAGCTCTTTTCTACGCATCCTTTTCATCTGGAATGCTGAGCCTCCAAAGCCCACTTCTCAAAATGCCTCTTTTATTCACATTTTGGTTCAAGGAGAAGGAAGAAAATCAGCTGGAAGAATTCATATGACGTACTGCAAAACCTCCATCCATCAACCTGGCATTCCCCATCTTTGACTCTACAAACCATCACAAAGCTACAAACCGTGCGTTGTTAGCCACCGCAGCTGATTCACACACACACATAAAAACAACAACAACAACAACAAAAAACAACTATGTCAAATCAACACAAAGTACCCTTAAGGCTTGGCCCCAGGGGTGAAATCCAGCAGGTTCTGACAGGTTCTGGAGAACCGGTAGCGGAAATTTTGAGCAATTCGGAGAACCGGCAAATATCACCTCTGGCTGGCCCCAGCGTGGGGTGGGAATGGAGATTTTGCAATATTCTTCCCCCAGGAGTGGTGAGGGAATGGGGATTTTGCAGTATCCTTCTCCTGGAACGGGGTAGGAATGGAGATTTTGCAGTATCCTTCCCTTGGAGTGGGGTGGGAATAGAGATTTTGCAGTATCCTTCCCCTGGAGTGGGGTGGGAATGGAGATTTTGCAATATCCTTCCCCCAGGAGTGGGGAGGGAATGGAGATTTTGCAATATCCTTCCCCCTAGAGTGGGGAGGGAATGGGGATTTCACAGTATCTTTCTCCTGGAGTGGGGTGGGAATGGAGATTTTGCAATATCCTTCCCCCAGGAGTGGGGAGGGAATGGGGATTTTGCAGTATCCTACCCCTGGAGTGGGGTGGGAATGGAGATTTTGCAATATCCTTCCCCCAGGAGTGGGGAGGGAATGGAGATTTTGCAATATCCTTCCCCCTAGAGTGGGGAGGGAATGGGGATTTCACAGTATCTTTCTCCTGGAGTGGGGTGGGAATGGAGATTTTGCAATATCCTTCCCCCAGGAGTGGGGAGGGAATGGGGATTTTGCAGTATCCTTCCCCTGGAGTGGGGTGGGAATGGAGATTTTGCAATATCCTTCCCCCAGGAGTGGGGAGGGAATGGGGATTTCACAGTATCTTTCTCCTGGAGTGGGGTGGGAATGGAGATTTTGCAATATCCTTCCCCCAGGAGTGGGGAGGGAATGGGGATTTTGCAATATCCTTCCCCCAGGAGTGGGGTGGGAATGGAGATTTTGCAATATCCTTTCCCCTGGAGTGGGGAGGGAATGGGGATTTCACAGTATCTTTCTCCTGGAGTGGGGTGGGAATGGAGGTTTTGCAGTATCCTTCCCCTGCCACGCCTACCAAGCCACGCCCACCAAGCCACACCCACAGAACCGGTAGTAAAAAAAAAACAACTGGATTTCACCACTGCTTGGCCCCATGTATGAAGCCGGATGCAGCCACAATTGCAGGCTGCAACTGCCAAAACGATTAGACGGCGGGCAAAAGAACGCATTTAAACTCGGCTGCCGTTTAGAAAATGAGCTGGGAGTTGGCAGCTCAGGTCAAGCAAGATTAATTATTGTTGTCTATTTATTTTATTTTTTTTTGCCCTCACTTCTTTATAAGCTCGGAGGTGAATTGGCACTCCAATATCAGAGGCAGTCTCGTCCTGCTCCTGGCTGGTACTCCTGGTGTCAAACTTCTGTAAAATGGGGCCAATGAAAAATTACTCACTTGCTGCTGCAAGGAGACGCCGAGCCTGTGGTTAAAGGAACACCCTGAGCCTTAAACCTGTTCTCTTGGAAGCACGTCCTTAAAAACACAACTTTTAATCACAACGCACCTTGCTGAAAAGTTTCCAAAAGTTGCAAGGGGAACAACATCTGCAGTGCCCAAATAGGGCTTCCCGTTCTAATCCCTCGGCGTAATCTGGATTTACCAGGGATGGAGCAAGCCACAGCTTCTGGTGGCAAGTGGTTCCACTGATGAATTGTTCTCACTGTTCTCTCTTAGTTGCAGGATGGATCCCTCTCTGACAAATCTGTGCTATTTTTTTTTTTTTCCTTTCTTGTTCCAGCCCCAAAGCCATTCGTAGATGGGTTAGTGAAATTCTCCCACGCCGGGGGGGTTCTCAGAAAATGAAGCGGTTCGGAATCCGTGATTTGAGGCACGTCTGCCACCTAGTGAGATATATATATATATATATATTTGGGAAGGAAGAAAGCAAGTAAATTGTGGAGATTCTCAATCGTCTCAAAGGGGCTTTTCTTTTTCCAAAAAAGCAACTAGATTTTCTTCGTTTTCTTTGAAAACATTTCGCTTCTCAGTATTTTCCCATTCGTGCACCTAAATTAGGGGAGTGGGATCTGAAACCTGGGGGGCAAACACCGAAAAACAACTCCTCCAGAAGATACCCACAGATAACCAAGGTTTTGATATGTTGGCGGATTTTGTGGATTTCCAATGAAAAGAAAGCGCCACTAGCAAGAGCAGATTTATATACCGCATCACGGTTACAGCCCTCTCTAAGTGGTTTACAGAGTCAGCCTATCGCACCCAACAATCTGGGTCCTCATTTTAACGACCTCGGAACGACGGAAGGCTGAGTCAACCTTGAGCCCGGTGAGATTCGAACCGCCGAACTGCAGGCAGCCGAAGTAGCCTGCAGTACTGCACTCTAACCACTGAGCCACCGCAGCTCATAAATGGTATAGTTCTGTTGCTTGAGCAGCGGGCTGGACTAGAAGACCTCTAAGTTCCCCTCCAGCTCTTTTCTATTCTATTCTAAGATGTGCTGTGGTTGAGGGATTCCGGGAATTGAAATCCACACACACTTAAAAGTTGCCAAGGTCAATTAACACGGCTTTGGAGTTACAAAACAAGGTATTTTTACAAAGAGGAATCTGAGAGTGGTGCAGTGGCCTAGAGGTGGAGCTCTCGCCTCACAATCAGGAGGCTGTGAGTTCGATCCTAGATAGAGGCAGGTATTTCTCTTTCTGGGGCACAATGAGAATATATCTGCCGAACAAAAACTCCGCGTTGGTGACAGGAAGGGCATCCGGCCAGTAAACACTCAGCTCCATTCAGTTGCCCCGACTCCACCCCGCAAGGGATTATGTGTGTCCCTTCCTAGCAACTGTTCAGGTCAAAAGGGTCCTCATCAAAGCCAGTAAATCGCCAACAGCAGAGGTGGTATTCAGCCGGTTCGGGAGAAGCAGTGGTGGCGACCTGCGGGCGCAATCCTGTCCTATATCGCTGCGTTTTTGACGCTGCATGCATGGATGGACATTACGCGCGAGCGAATTGCCGTTGTTTTGTGACGCCACACGCATCCGCGGATGGCGCCCGCTCACATTTCCGTTGCTGGGCGAACCGGTTCGCTACAGTATGTGACGCTCACCTCTGACCAACAGTTCGATTTTAGCGTCTCCGATCTCCGCAGGACTCTGGAATTCGGCTCTCCGCATGGCATGCAAAAGCGAAGGATTTAAGGTGTGTGTGAGAAAAGGTAATTTGTCAGGAACACAGCTATTTGCGGATTATGCTGCTGACATAACAATCATCTTCCTCTTTTGTGACTTTTGTCAGTGAGTCACAAGGCAGTGACAAACTGTTCCTCCCCGAGTTCCAGATGGATGCCAAAATGTATAGATAGAGCAAATTTCAGACAAGGGTTGTCTAAGGGGAAAAATGGTACATCCACAGGCTGGCAGGGCCTTTATGAAGTCTGACTGCATCACTGTAGATATAAAACTAGGGGAGACATGATAGCAGTCTTCCGATATCTCAGGGGCTGCTCCAAAGAAGAGGGAGCCAAGCTATTCTCCAAAGCACCTGAGGGCAGGACAGGAAGCGATGGACGGAAACTCATCAAGGAGAGAAGCAACCTAGAACTAAGGAGAAATTTCCTGACCGTGAGAACAATTAATCAGTGGAACAACTTGCCACCAGAAGTTGTAAATGCTCCAACACTGGGAGTTTTTAAGAAGAGGTTGGATAACCATTTGTCTGAAGTGGTATCGCCAAGCCTTACTCCCAAGTCGACCCTGTTTTCTTAATTGTTCTTTTCTTCTGGCAGCTCTGCGCATGCGCACACCGGGAACAGGCTCCCGCTATTCTTCTGCCTTGTTGATGTCAGACTCTGGAGGCTCCACATAACCATCAGATGGCCTTGGCCCCCGCTCTCTGCCTCCGATGCAGAGCCCTCGTCCGAGCTTTTCCCACTTCCCAGGACTGGCCCAAGTTCCTCTCCAACCTCCTCACTGTCCAGGTCTGCTGGCCACCGGAGGGCCACAACAGCCTTCAGCTCGGAGGTCCCTTCCAGCCCTGGAATTCAAGTCTTCGTACTTTCCAAATTGGGAGAATCGGTTACCAGATGACGACATTAAGAGTGGCGCGGTGGCCTAGAGGTGGAGCTCTGGCCTCACAATCAGGAGGGCTGTGAGTTCGATCCTAGGTAAAGGCAGATATTTCTCTCTCTGGGGCACAATGAGAAATATATCTGCCGAACAAAACTCCGCACTGGCGACAGGAAAGGCATCCGGCCAGTAAACTCTCTGTTAGCTCCATTCAATTGCCCAGACTTCACCTCGCAAGGGATTATGGGGTCGTTAAATGATGGCGACGAGTTACCAGATGACGACACCGACTTGAATTGCACTGGATAAAGTTTCTGAGTTTTTAAGACGGTAGCGAAAGCAGTGCAATTTCTAACTGCCACATTGGGGTCATAATGGAAACACCCCCCCTCCACCCCCCAACCCAGCAAAAACCTTGTTCTATACTTAATTATCTGGCAATCCCTTTCCCCCCGGGTGACATGAGTTCTGTCAATGCAAGCGCTTAGCCTTGTACCCCTTCTCACTTTTATGTGCGGCTGAATAAAATCCTTTGGCATTTTATAAGGAGAGGAGAGGTGGTGGTGGTGGGGGGAAACATGTACACACACCCCTCCATTCACCGGGATTTAATTTCCATCTAATAAACATGCTGAGGACTGCAGCCTAAAACATAAAGGAATCCTATCCAAACCTTGGGAGCGCTAAGCAAGTTCTATTTACCGAGAGCAGTCCTGTAATTTGGTCTATTCTTTTCTTAGCTTCAGGAACAAGTTGTGCCTGGTAAGGTTTTTTTTTCCCTCTCCTTTTGTTAAGTGTTCCTTGAATTTTAATTCTTTGGACATGCACTCAGATGTCTCACTGAGCTGAAGTGAGCCGGCCTCGGCTACCTTGCTTTGAAAGGCTTTTCGCTTGGTACGGTTCCATTTTGCCCTTCGGCCAGGATACGAAGATAATCCATCTTTTAAATGCTTAAAGCGGGGGGGTCCTTCGGATTTCTGCAACTTTGCTTTGGATTGCTTCAAACCTCCTAAGGTCAAATTACTCATCTTGTATGTTGAGAATAATTTAACAGCTTTTTTTTTTCTCCCTTTCGCTCTCGCTGAATAAAAAAGGTAGAAGAAAGGAGGAGGAGGAGGAGGAGGAGGAAGGCATAATTGCGAACTGTGAATCAGCTGGGAAGGGTAATTAATTCAGCCTTGGGAAGAAACCTACAGCATTAACTAACCTGGGTTTCCCCCCACCCTCCAAAAAATGGAAAAATAGTAACTTTCTGAGACGGGTAGGAAGGAGATCAGAAATTCTGCAGAATTTCATCATTTTTGTCCATTCAATAAATCTGGTTTCCATTAGGAAAAAACTCCAGGTCTCTAAATCAGGAGGAAAAAAAATGCATAATTGCTCGATTGGTTTGAAGCTCCAAATCTCTAAATCAGGAGGGAAAAAAATTGCATAATTGCTCGATTGGTTTGAAGCTAATGTCTAAATCCAGAATCGTTTCTGAATTGCATCCCCCCAAATCCTGTCCTATGACCGGTTTCTGCCACCCCTGTATTTAGTTGGGTTCCCATAACCCAAGGGTTGGCAATCTTAAACATTCAAAGAGCTGTTTCCCACAGAAAAGAAAACACCGGGAGCCACAAAACCCTTCCCGTGCCTATTTCCTGAGTGGCCACAAAACTAGCATATGTAGTTGAATTAAACGTTCTGTTTTCTTCTGAAACTTTCCTTTTCTTGGATTTATCCAGGGTTGGCCTACCGGGGTCGAAAAGCTCAATAAATCGCATGCTGGCGGGTGTCGCACATTTTGAGTGACAGGGAGCCGCAGCAGAGGGGCGAAAGAGCCACATGCGGCTCCAGAGCTGACCCTTGCCATAACCTCTATGCAGAGAGATAGGGTATTCCCCCAAGCAAATACGGGATAAAATGTGATTGCGATCAAAGTAAAATAGAGCCCGCATGAAAAATAAAAGGAAGGCTTGGAGAATAATTCAGAACCGGCAAGGGGATGCAGGTAGTCCTTGATTTATGGTCACAGCTGAGACCAGAATTTCCATGGATAAGCAATTGTTAAGTGAGTCACGCCTGATTTTACGACCTTGTTTTGCCACAAATTTGGTTGTTCCAAAGCTGATTGGAAGGTCACAAATAGCAGCCACATGACCTTACAACCATCATAAATACATGATGATGGCCAAGCCCCTTAATTCTGGTGAGGTTGTGACCTAGGCTTCCTGAATCATTAAAACTCACGAGTAGTCCCAAAAACCTCTTTGGTTGCAACAGGTGTGAATTACGTTCATTCACAGCTGAGTCACAATTAGTTGCAAAATGTCCTTCAGGAGAAATCCTTCAGGATAATCACCAACCTTTATCTCTCTTGACACGCTGCCAAAGACCTACTTGGCAAAGCTACACGGAGTCCAGAATCAAACAGAGATGCCGACTGGGAACAGAAATAACAACGTTGCTTTCCTGCAAAGGGCCCACGTGCCTTTGCTCCTCTTTTAAGCCTTATGGGAGGGGCCAATTATATCCAGGCCTTACTCCCGAGTCGTCCCTTTTGTTTTAACTGTTTTTGCCTTCTGGTAGCTCTGTGCATGCGCACACTAGGAACAGGCTCCTCCTGTTCCTCTGCCTCTCTGATGTCCGACTCTGGAGGCTCCGGAGTCTGCGCATCACTCCCAGATGGCCCTGGCCCCATCTCTGCCTCCGACGCAGAGCCCTCGTCTGAGCCTTCCCCAGACTCCAGGACTGGCCCGTGTTCCTCCCCAGCCTCCTCACTGTCTGACTCCACTGCCAGCTCACCAGGCTGCTGGCAGACCACAAACAGGTGACATGGTTTGTGGGGAATGCTGCCACGGTTGTAAGTGCGAGGACTTAGTCACTTTTTTCAGGGTTTAACTTTGAAAGGTCGCTAAAAGAATGTTTGCAAATCAAGGACTATTTGTAAGACATAATGTTCCCTTGGTTATCTAATGGATTTATGGATAAATGTAGAACGAATACTTGTGGATCTGGAAGCATATTCAGATGTTGCACTGTTGTTAGCTAAGAACCCAATGTTTCTGCTAAACTCTATGATGAACAATTCAAAAAACTAGGTATGAGCAGTCCAGTGATGGCTAACCTTTTTGCCATCGCGTGCCAAAAGAGGGGGATTGTGGGACGGTCGCGTGTGTGCCCACACCGATAATTTTATACGCCCTGCTCCCCTGCGCAAGTGCACGACCCCCCCTTCCCGTGTTCCCCCCGCTTTTGGCATGTGATGGCACGGTGGACCCGGTAGGCCTGTTTTTTGCCCTCCCCAGGCTCCAGAGACTTTCTAGGAACCTGGGGAGGGCGAAAATAGCCTTCCCCACCACCCCCGGAGGCCAGAAACAGCCCCTTTGCTGACTTCCGGTGGGCCCAGAAGGCCCGAAAATCAGCTGGCCAGAGCGTGCATGTGTGCCGAAGCTGAGCTAGGGCAACGCTCGCGTGCCCACCAATATGGTTCCATGTGCCACCTGTGGCACGCGTGCCATACGTTCACCATCATGGGTCTAGTCCAGTGGTCCCCAACCCCCGGTCCGCAGACCGGTGCCGGGCCGTGGAGTACCTGGCACCGGGCCGCGCAGCGGCCGGGGGACATGAACGCTGCAGCGCAAAGGCTCCTGGGCCGTGCGCAAAAGCTCCTGGGCCGTGCCCCCACCCCTGCGCGCGCTCAGCGGGCCGCGGCGATAAAAAGGTTGGGGACCACTGGTCTAGTCTACTGAAGAGAAGGATTCGGGGAAACATGTCACCTGCCTCCACTACTTGAGGGACTGTCTCACAGGGTAGAGTCAGCTTCATTTCCAAAGCACCTAAAGACAATGGGTGGAAAATCATACTTTCAAGAAGAGATTGAACAACCATTTGTCCGGAATGGTATTGGATCGCCTGTTTGAGCAGGGGGTTGGACTAGAGGACCTCCAAGGTCCCTTCAAACCCCATTATTCTATGTTCTATTTGCAAGAATAATAATAATAACAACTTTTATTCGCGGTCACAGACCAAAATACAAGTATTTGCAAGAAATAGATGGGAGGATAGGCGGCGACTAAGACTGTGGATCTAAAAATCTCTGCTGCCATCTAGTGGCTGCCAGCTTCTTGCACTCAAGACCTGGTAATGAAAATCCTCCAGAAATGTCAAAATTCGATCTCCAAGCTGGCGTGGCCTTTTCATAAAATCTTACCAAGCAGAAATCTTACCCAAAATTTGGAGTAGAACAGGTTTCTCCTCAGGCATTCGACCCAGCGACCTTGCTTCATATCTCGGGGCAATCAGTGATGTGCTTTTGTTATTTTTGTGTCTGTTCTTTTCTCCTGCCGCTGATTGTGTTACTGTTCCATCACCGTCTATGCTTAATTATGCTGAGATGAGAAACGGAAAGGCAAGCACATTTTTCAAATTAATTATCATTGTGAAAAGGCGAGAGGGGCTCAGTTGTGCAATTAATTTGGGGGGAAATATAAATTGGTTTCTGTAAACTATCCTGTATAGGAAGTCCTCAATTTACATTTGCAATGGCACTGAGAAAAAGTGACTTATGACCAGTTATCATACTTATAGGCCGTATTGTAATATCCTCAGGATCATGTGATCAAAATTCACAACTGACTCATATTTGTGATGGTTGCTGTGCTCCAGGGTCACACACAATCCCTTTTTGCGACCTTCTGACGAGCAAAGTCAATGAGGAAGCCAGATTCATTTAACAACAGTTTGATAGATAGCTTTATTGATTAGCCTATAGGCCAGTGATGGCTAACCTTTTTGCCATTGTGTGCCAGGAGCAGGGTGGGGTGGGGGGGTCGTGCTTGCGTGCACCCATAATTCTATGCGCCCATCTGGTCCCACCGGAAGTTGGCAAACAGGCCGCTTCTGGCCTCCAGAGGGCCTCTGTGGGGGTGGGGAAGGCTGTTTTTGCCCTCCCCAGACTCCTAGAAAGGCTCTGGAGGCTTGGGATAGCAAAAAATGGACCTTCCGGTCCCACTGGAAGTTGGCAAATGGGCCATTTCCGGTCTCGGGAGGGCTTCCGAGGGAGGGGGAGGCTGTTTTCACCCTCCCCAGACTCCTAGAAAGGCTCTGGAGGCTGGGGACAGCAAAAAACGGGCCTTCCAGTCTCACCGGAAGTTGGCAAACAGGCCGTTTCTGGCCTCCGGAGGGCCTCCGTGGGGGTGGGGAAGGCTGTTTTCGCCCTCCCCAGACTCCTAGAAAGGCTCTGGAGGCTACGGAGAGCAAAAGATGGACCTTTCCGCCACCGCCCCCCCCCCCCCGCCCGAGGTTCTCCGGAGGCAGGAAACAACTTGTTTCCCTACTTCTGGTGGGCCCAGAAGGCCCGAAAATCAGGCGGCCGGAGCTGAGCTCACGTGCCCACCGATATGGCTACACATGCCACCTGTGGCACGCATGCCATAGGTTCACCATTACGGTTATAGGCCATATCAAAGCACTAAGTTCAAACCAATAAAATCCTATCTAACAACAGTTGGGAGAAATTTAACAACTAGTGATTCATTTAACATCTATGGGAAGAAAGGTGGTGAAATGGGCCAAACTCACTTAACGTTTCACTTAGCAACAGACATTTTGGGCTCAATTTTGGTCATAAGTCAAGGAGTATCTGTAGTTTTTAAAAAAATGCTTTGGGAGCACATTATTCCTCGATCATTGAAGCATTGCTTTTAATACAATTGTAATACAATTTTTTTTTTTTTTTAGAAATTAGGAAGTTTCATGAGCCTATTCGAAGAGCCAGTTTAGTGTAATGGTCAAGGTTTAAAAACCAGGAGATGCGAGTTCTAATCCCACCTTAACTATGAAAGCTAGCTGGATGACTTTGGGCAACTCTCTCAGCCCAACCTACCTCACAGGTTTGGGGTTGTGGGCAAAAGAGAAGGAAGGAAGGAAGAAGAAGGTATTCTTCAACTTACGACCGAAACTGAGCCCAAAATTTCAGTTGCTAAGTGAGATATTTGTTAAGTGAGTTTTGCCCCCATTTTATGACCTTTTTGCCACAGCTGCTACGTGAATCACTCCATTGACATGGTTTGTCAGTTTGCAAAAGATGAAGACATGATCCGGGATGCTGCCACCGTCATAAATATGAGTCAGATGTTGTCAAACATCTGAATTTTGATCATGTAACCATGGGACTGCTGCAACAAGTCCTAAGTGTGAAAAAAATGGTCATAAATCACTTTTCCCAGCGCTGTTGTAACTTCAGTCATTAAACGAACTGTTGCACATCGAGGACTACCTCCATGACCTGTAATAAAGGCAGGATAAAAAAAATCTAATCAATAAATAATAATGGTATGAAGGCAGGATAAAGGGAAATACAAATAAGCCAATGAGCTCAACGTAGCTTCCATGGGGGTTTTAGCCCCACAAAGGGTCCCATGAGGTCAGCATAACCAAGAGAGAGAGAGAGCAATACTGCCCCTCCACAGAAATTCTCTTTTTTTATGACCTTCCATGGAGGAGGCTGAACTCGAACCCAAGACTCCCTGCTCCTAAACCAACATTGTTTTTAGCCCCTACATCAAACTGGCTCTCAAACTGACTCAACTAACCCCATTTTGCTGGCTTCCCAGGCCTTGAAAGCCCAGATAAGCAACGTTCAACAAACCTACATTCCAACTAACCAGGATTAGCTGGTTTAAACCCAGTTTAAAGCCTTCCACAAGACCAGCTCCAGGGAAAGGAGACACAAGGCCTTCTGCTTCAACCTGTTTCTTGCTAGTTACCCAAAACAGGGGTGAAAATGGCTGGGCCCCCCTTCTCTCCCATTCGGCAGCCATTTTTTTTTTGAGGCCCCCAAATGAATATACACTCAAAATAAAACACTTCAATAAATAAAAGTTTGGCGGGAAAAGGACAGCCCCTATTTCTGCAGTATTGGTGAAACTTCATCACCTTGTTGCACTTAAATTTCCCTCCCTTTTTAATTTCATTTCGTTCACATTTTGGCCAACGTGGGGCCTTCTCCGCCTCGGGTACGCCTTCAAATTGGCGGGAATTTTTCAGGTTGCCATGGCAATGAAGCGAACATGCGAGTACGCAGGCGCGTATGTGGTCGCCATGGCGATTAGGGGACTCGTTTGGTGAATTAAGAAAAGAGCGCCGGCTGCGCGTTCTGATTACGTCATCTAGAATCATAGATTTACGAAAATAGATAGATAGATAACAATATAGATAGATAGATAACTATAGATAGAACAGTTTATATAATTATGTTCCGAGTTCACTTAGAGAATATATTTTTTTTGGTCGCAGAGTTTTCGCGCTGGAAATAGTATACTGACTTGTACATTATGAGGATTTATAGGTATTATATACTATGTATTATATTATATAATTCATCATATTCATATGTATTATATGAATGGTTGAACTCGTTAGAACACGAGACCCAATTATTCGAATTTAGAGGGTCTTTTTCGGAATGTACGGGGTCGGGAAAAGTCGACACCGGCTTCATGGGGCACAATTAGCCAATTAATTCCCTAATAGACAGATTGCAATTGATCTGCATTAAAAACAACGCTAAAAACGACGTTGAATGAAATTGACTCCTAATCCCGGAAAGTCGCATTTCTGAACATCTCTCCATTTTCGTTACTCTATAAAGGGGGAAAATAATAATCCGATGACGTCAAAGGCCGCGCCGCGGCGACAGCGGATGACGTCTGAACTCAGCGACGATGACACATAGGAAGAAGCGTCGCGCTGTTTTTTTCTTTTCGCGATGCCGTTGGAAGCCGGGCCGGCTCGCCTCGTCCGCTCGGCCCAGAAGGACGAGCTCTACCGGGGAGCGCTGAAAAGCAGAGCCGGCTCCGTCTTCTCCGGCCTAGCGGGTGAGGCGCCTCCGCCTTCTCTCTCCCCCTCCACCCTCCCCAGAGCCGTTTTCGGGGCTTTTTGCCTTAAAATTCGAATTTAAAATGAATTTATTGAAATAAATACAATATTGATATATATTGATAAGCCAGGTGGGCCTAGGAAACAAAATCCCGGAGAGATTTTGTGTGAGAGAAAGAACAAAGCAAAGACCCTTTTCAGAGTTTCAGATTTTGTCGTTTCATCAATTATAATAAATATATAAATATAATAAATAAATAAATAAATAAATAAAAAATAAATAAATAAACACCCCAAAATACAAAATTATTTTATTTTATTTTTATAAGTAACTCAACATATTCAATACACCTTCCTTCTCTCTCTCTCTCTCTCTCTCTCTCTTTTTTTTTTTACCCACAACAACAACCCTGTGAGGTGGGCAGGGCTGAGAGTGTGTGACTGGCCCAAAATCTGGCTTTCATGCCTAAGGCAGGACTAGAACTCGCAGCCTCGCATTTTCCAGTTAACCACTGGACCAAACTGGCATTATTATTATTGTTGTGATTATTTTGACTCCATATTTTACTTATATTATTTACCTGTTATTAGCCAACATATAAAAAGTTGTATAGTGTGTGTGTGTGTGTGTGTATACTAATCCAAAATATATTATCTGAAAATAATATATATTTTAAGTTCCGGAGATTGCGATGTCTGTCTCTGTGTATGTGTATACATACATACATTGCGATCTCTGGAACTTAAAATATATTATTTTCGGATAATATATTTTGGATTAGTTCCGGAGATCACGATGTCTGTCTCTTCTTTTATAGCTACACCTGGAACTCGTATTTTTAGGATAGTTCGAGATATATATAGAATATATATATGTATGTGTGTGTATATAAATATATACTATATATATACTAAATACTAAAACACTATATAAAGATCTTGATTTACGTAGGAAAAACCTGGCTGAGACTAATACACATAAACACCTACAAAAAGAGAAATATATAAATATATATACATATACATACATATATATGTGTGTGTGTGTGTGTGTATTTTTCCTCTAGCCAGGTTTTTCCTACATAACCAAGGTTTTTCTGCAGCCCTAGCTCAGTAGAATCACATCCACTCGATTCTGGGCTTTTTTCTTTCTGGCAGCCAGCAAGTTCTTGCTAGCTGATGAGAGCTAAATAGCTTGAAATAGATCTATAGTAGTCTCCCTTTATTTCTTTATCAGCAAATATATATACACACACACACACACACACACACACACACACACACATATATACATATATATATATATATATATATACACACACACACACACACACACACACACACACACACATATAGAATGGAACAGTGTTGCTTTTTTCTTGTTGTGTAATTCCATATATTCTGGCTCCTTAGGTGCTAAAATTTGGCTGGAATGGCAGAAAGAGATCGAACTCCTCGCTGACATTGCCTATTTCACCCTTACTACCCTTTCAGGTAATGATTCTACCTACATTTTTGCTAAATTTCTGATCGTTTCAAGTTTACTGAAAATTAGAGGAGTCCCGTCAAGTCTGACCCTGTGCTTGGGACAGGAATCTAAGATTAAAGCAGCTGAAATAGATGACTGTCCAACCATATGTCATAAATACACCTAACTCCTTCTTGTTTCATTTATATCTATTCCTTCTTCGTTCTTGATTGCTTGTCAGGAGCAATATATTTTTAATAAAGAGCTGTGGTGGCACAGTGGTTAGAATGCAGTACTGCAGGCTACTTCTGCGGTTGAGACTCTAGAAAGAGTGCGGAGAAGAGCCACAAAGAGGATTAGGGGGCTTGAGGCTAAAACACATGAAGAACGGTTGCAGGAACTGGGCATGGCTAGTTTAATGAAGAGAAGGACCAGGGAAGACAGGATAGCAGTCTTCCAATATCTCAGGGGCTGCCCCAAAGAAAAGGGAGTCAAGCTATTCTCCAAAGCACCTGAGGGCAGGACAAGAAGCAACGGATGGAAACTCATCAAGGAGAGAAGCAACTTAGAACTAAGGAGAAATTTCCTGACAGGGAGAACCATTAATCCGTGGAACAACTTGCCACCAGAAGTTGTGAATGCTCCAACACTGGAAGTTTTTAATTAGAATTAGAATTAGATTTTTTTCTTATTGGCCAAGTGTGATTGGACACACAAGGAATTTGTCTTGGTGCATACGCTCTCGGTGTACATAAAAGAAAAGATATTAAGAAGAAATTGGATAACCATTTCTTTGAAGTGGTGTAGGGTTTCCTGCCTAAATGGGGTTGGACTAGAAGACCTCCAAGGTCCCTTCCAGATTCTATTCTATTCTATTCTATTCTATTCTATTCTATTCTATTCTATTCTATTCTATTCTTATTCTTATTCTTATTCTTATTCTTATTCCCTTCTATTTCTATTTCGTTCTATCCCTTATTCTACTCTAATCCTATTCTATTCCATTCTGCATTCTATCCTTTCCTATTCTATTCCATTCTAAAGCTGCGTTCGTAATGATCTCTTCAGGGTTTCTGTCGTTGATTGCCTTTTTTCCCCCCTTTCAGGTTATCAAACCCTTGGTGAAGAATACGTCAATGTGATCCAAGTAGACCCATCAAAGAGGAAGGTCCCTTCGTTAAGATGCCGGGCCCTTTCGATCGCTCTGCACTCCGTCTTGCCTTACTTGTTAGACAAGGGACTGACCACGCTCGAGCAGGAGCTCGAGGCGGTCTCCAGCGGGTTACAGATTCCGCACCGCCGAACTTTAAGCGCGTCGCAAAGCCGGGCGCTACTCCGAAGCTGGTTGCAGAAACGGGTCAGACGATTAACCGAGTGGCAGAGATCGTTTCTCGCTCGGGCTGTCCGTCTCGTCAAGCAAAGCATCCCGTTTCTCCGGAGGTTCCATTTAGCTGTCTTTTATATGAATGGCATCTTCTACCATTTCTCTAAACGGACGACGGGGATCACATACGTGAGTCGGTTCCCGCGTGCTCCTGTTTCTAAATTGGGCGCCATCGCGGATGTAGAGAAGGAGGCTTAATCAATTTAAGTCAATGATGCCATCGTGGTGGTGTTTTTTTTCTTTCTGGAATGTTGGGGGGAAAAATGGGGATGATACGTATTCCAGTACTTAACTTGAAATACGTTATTTGCTTCCTTTTCACCGGAAAAGCTCCTAAATCACTTCTGGCATAAAAATTATCGAGGGATGATTTAGAGAGCCAGTTTGGTGTAGTGCAGGGGTCGGCAACCTCAAACCCTCAAAGCCACAAAAGTCCTAACCGGAATCCCCCCTTTCAATTCTGGAGCCGACCGGAAGTCCGGTTCCTCCACCATAGAGTCTCCTCCTAGTGCGGTGTCCTTTTTCCTCTACCTGTCCTAACCAAAAGCCCTATCAATTGTGGAGCAGACTGGAAAACCCACCCCTTGCCATAGAGTCTCCTCCTGGCATTCCATGCTTCCCCCTCCACCAACCGGAAGCTCCTCTCAAAATTGTGGCGCCAACCAGTAACGGAGCCGCAGCAGAGGGATGAAAGAGCCACATGCGGCTCCAGAGCCACAGGTTGCCGACCCCTGATGTAGTGGTTAAGGTGCTTGCTGGTCTTGAAACTAGGAGACTGTGAATTCTAGTCCCGCTTTACAGATGAGAGCCAGCTAGGTAACTTTGAGAACAGTCTCTTTTGCCTCAGCCCACCTCACAGGGTGGGGAAAAGAGGAGAACGGAGGAGTACTAGGTATGTTTCATCATCTTTTAACAACCCCATAATCCCTTGCGGGGTGGAGTCTGGCCAACAGAATGGAGCTACCGTGTGAAAATAAGACCCTGACATATATTTTTTTTGAACCCTAAAATAAGCGCTTGGCTTTATTGCCATGCGCTCAAAAGCCCGATTGGGCTTATTATCAGGGGATAATGTCTTATTTTGGGGGAAACAGAGTATCAGAGAGTTTTAATGCCCGGATGCCTTGCCTGTCGCCAGTGCGGAGTTTTGTTCAGCAGATATATTCTCAAGTGTGCCCAGAGAGAGAAATACCTGCCTCTACCGAGGATCGAACTCACAGCCTCCCGGTTGTGAGGCGAGGGCTCCACCTCTAGGTCACCGCACCCCTCCCTAATATTTTTAATTTGATTTAATTTGGTTTATATGCCGCCCTTCTCCGGAGACTCAGGGCGGCTTACAATGCGTTAAGCAATAGCCTTCATCCTTTTGTATATTTATACAAAGTTGTATATTTATACAAAGTAATATTAGGTATGTTCGCTGCCTATTTAAAAAATAATAAAGGGATTAATAAATAAAAAATAAAAAACTGCTTGATTGGGAGACTTTCCACAAGATGAAAGCGAACGCCTCAAAGCATTAATCTATTTGCAGGCAGCATTTTATAATCTTAAAAAGCGTAGTCTTTCTCACACGCGGAAACATTTGAACAGAGCTCCTTCTGCGACAAAAATCCTTCTTGGAGCATTAATTTACCTTCCATTGATGGCTTGATTCTTCTTTTCCCCAGTTACGCTCTGTGGGTTTCACCGAAGACAACCAAAACATTCGGTCGACTTACAAGCTGCTTGGCATCGTTTCATTCCTGCATCTGGGGCTGACCCTTGGCATCTACGCGTACAACCTCCGACATCGCCAGAGGGCCCAAAAAGAATGGAAACTACACCGTAACCCCTCCTATCAGATGTATAAAGTCTAGATTTTCTTTTAGTTACAGGGAAAGAGAATTGATATCAACAAGTAGCAGCTCAGCGGCATTTGAAATTTGCAGTAGCTTTTAAAATGAGCTAACTAAGCTACGGTAACTTTTAAAATGAACTAACTCCCACCAGGGAGTTAGGTGGTGTTAAGAATGTTAAAAATGACTAAAAAAATACATCCCAGAAATACAGGTTTGTAAGGCATTGTACTTTAAAATGTGTTATTCCGAAAGGTTTTTATTGTGGTGCACAATCTGGACTTTTGGCCTATGGAATGTTGAGTTTTAAAGTATAAAAATACATGAGCAAAGCACCTATTGAAAGAAAGTAGATCAAGGAAATGGCCACATTTATAGATGATCATATTTGTAGATTCTGCCTGGAGGGAGATTCGCAGTTCCCTAAAACTTATATCTTGCAGAGATCAATCTCTCTTTAATCGGTGGAACGACTTGCCTCCAGAAGTTGTGAATGCTCCAAAACTGGAAGTTTTTAAGATGTTGGATAACCATTTGTCTGAAGGGGTGTAGGGTTTCCTTCCTAAGCAGGGGGTTGGACTAGAAGACCTCCAAGGTCCCTTCCAACTCTGTTTATTCTCTTCTTTTGGAATCGCCTTTCTCGCTGCAGAAGAGCAACTGTGTCTAATGTCATTCCTTTCAGAAGCCAACCCGAAGAGAAGATTCTTGGCCGCAATTCGCGTTGCTCTCTGTGCTTAGAAGAACGCCAACATGCCACAGCCACACCGTGCGGGCACCTCTTCTGCTGGGCATGCATCACTGCGTGGTGTAACACCAAGGTATGTGTTGGCCTCTCTCAAACTTTGCCCAAAGTTTGCAACACGACATTTTCTTACTGTTGTAAATTTCTATAGCAATGTATATATACAGGGTGTTAGGATTCTTTCTCCTTGGAGAGAGGCTCAGTGGCTAAGACACTGAGCTTGTCGATCAAAAGGTCGATATTTCAGCGGTTCGAATCCCTAGTGCCGCGTAACGGGGTGAGCTCCCGTTACCTGTCTCAGCTTCTGCCAACCTAGCAGTTCGAAAGCCTGTAAAAAATGCAAGTAGAAAAAATAGGGACCACCTTTGGTGGGAAGGGAACAGCGTTCCGTGCGCCTTTGGCGTTGAGTCACGCCAGCCACATGACCACGGAGACGTCTTCGGACAGCGCTGGCTCTTTGGTTTTGAAACGGAGATGAGCACCGCCCCCTAGAGTCGGGAACGACTAGCACATATGTGCGAGGGGAACCTTTACCTTTAGGGAAAATAATTTGATAGGTGGTATTTTTTACATGCAGAGTGTTTTGATCACTGAACTCTACAGCTAAAACTTGCAAAGTTTATCAGTCAGTCTGAGCAGCCATTGCTAATCGGCTGCAAGACCAGTTTTATAATTTATGACGCTTGAAACGTGAGAGCTACGCTGGTTTATTATACGTTAAATCATGTCAAAAAAAGTGAATTCTCTGATGCGAGGAGGCTGCCTTAAAGACGGGTGGTTTTTAAAGCAATTTGAAGGGTTTGCATTTCCTAATTTTTTTTTCCCTCCCACAGGCTGAGTGTCCTCTGTGTAGAGAGAAATTAAATCCCCAGAAGCTTATTTACCTTCGACACTTCCGGTAAATGGATGCCAGTCGGATTGCAAAGCGTCGAAGAGCCCAACGAGAATGCAAGCTTTGAACGAGCGCGAGATGTTATTTTGACAATAAAGGGCTGTGATCAAATGGAAGCCAAAACATTTTTGACTTTCGCTGCCTCTACAAGAAGAGACAAGCCTACATCGGTTTAAAACAAACTGCTGCTTATCCAGTTTTTGTCTGAGAGGTTTGAGGTCAGGAAGGAGGGCCGTCTCGAAAGCAGTTTCAAGACTTTTAGCCATCCTAGTGAATTTTGAATTCTGCGATTTTATTTTAAGCATACCTTTGGGATGAATAGCAATCTCCGACATCCCTCCACGCACAACATATCTGACACACGCAACTGCATTACCCCACTTATGGTGGAACCAGTTTTTAAAACGTTTCAAATCCAGAAGGGCTGTATAATGTAGTTATTGTGGGATGCCAGTCTCGTTAAAAACACGTACGATGCTTTTGCATTCAATTTTACAGACTTGGCGGGTTTTAAAATTCAGTCACGTTTCCGTCAGCACCTCTGAAGCACCGCGGTGGCAGCTTTCTCAAAAAAGTCACTTGACAAACCTCGAATAGCAGATTCAACAACCAACCCCGAAGTTTACATGTCTTTCTGTATTGCCAACTTCCGAGTTTAATGCAGCTTAAGCTGGATAGAGCTTGAGAGGCAAATTTTGATATGAACAGATCATAAATCAGAATCTTAGTTCCCGAACCCCTGCGAACCCCCATGCTCCTTGTCATCAAGCTGGGAAAAAAGACCATTTTAAAAGGAAGCAGAATTTCCTAGCCCACGAAGAGCCCACAGCCCCACCCCTTAAAAAAATTATGGTGTTGTAAAGGAGAAATGGATTTAAATGGCACAGAATATTTGAATATATTACCCCCTTTGCCAAATATGATGCAAATATTGACTAGTCAATAGCTATTTATCTCTCAAGATAAATGTGTGTAACAATAGTGCAAAGGGCTGTTTTTATTGAGACAGCTAAAATACAATATATGCCACAAGATTAAATGATAACGCATTTTAAAGAGAGCAGGGCGGAGAGAAACCATAATACATAAGCTTTTTACATTTGTTTTATAAAGACGGCTGAATCCAAGAACGGGACAAGGTCTTCGTTTTTTTAATAAACTTTTTTTTTTTTTTTTTGGAATTTAAAAAGTCACTTAATAAAAACTGTCCGTAGCTATATCACACCGAAAATGCTTTTACATGCAGGCTGTTTTAAGATTTCTCTCCGTAGAAAATTAATATAAGCTTGGGCAAAAGCCCCATAAAGTTGTCTGCCAGTTCAATCTAGTTGCAATCTTGGAAAGTTTGCTATGAAGCAAACTTAAAAAAAAAAAAAACAACCCTTTAGCAAAGAAATGTGTCAAAATACTCTTTACCTAATATCATATATATTCCAGGCTTTTTCCAAAATTTAAAAAAAAAAATATCTTGGAATAATTACAAAACGGCTTTTTTGACCGAAAAACCTCAAAAATAATAACAATAATACCAGCCACCCCATCTTCCACCTCTTCATTTTAAAAGCCAAGCTTGATTTCCGTCAGTCAGTCGAGACGAGGTTTAATTTGAAAACGCCCAAGTTAAGTTAAAACTAGCAGGGAGGTATGGATTACTCAAATCTGAACGTGTATCGCTGCATCCCATTCTCGCAAATTACAATTCTCTCGTTTTCAGCAAGCAGATTAGGTTGGAGAATTACAAAAAATAATAATAATAATAACCGATCATTTTTCCTTAACTCTTCATACTAGCTGTCGGCCTTCCCAAAGAATATTCGGCTTCTAATTCCCTATTTTATTCCACGTGGAATACAATGCAAGAGGCGTCCTTTAGATATTTGTGAAGGCCGCCAGCCAAATCTGGAAAGCCAAGATCCCAGAGAGAGAGAGACGTACCTACTGTATGTGTAAACATGTGATAACGTCCGAAGGAAAACAAAATAAAAGGGAGGGGGGGGAAAGGAAGGCCGTGGACGGATAAAACAGAGCCGCAAAATTCAGAAGATGCGGTCGAAACGGCAGAATTCTGTGGACACGGAAAGGCATTAGGAATCAGACACACACAGACGCACGCCTACCCCTCTCGAATCCGCAGAAGAGACCGAAACGAATCCTCCGGATCGCTCATGGACGATCGATGATGAAGGACAGAGAGGCATCGTTACAATGGCTCAAAACCGATTTTTTTTAATTATAACGCTGGGGGGGTGGGAGGGGGGGGAGAAAAGTTGGTCAGCAAGGTTTGAAAGAGGGTTTTTTTTCTAGCTAGCAAAAGTTTTTCCTGGGTCTTCTTTTCCTTTATATCTCCTCTTGCCGTGGGTGAAGGGTATATATCGGTATTTTATCATATGCTGGAAATGAAAGGGGGGGGGAGAGAAAAAAAGAAAAAACAGGTCTTAGAGACGCCGCCTCCCTGTTTTTTTCCCCACCTTCCAAAACGCGAGAAACGTCCCCCTAGGTTGATCAGACAGACGAGGGTTCCCCTTCAACGCACGACGTTAAGCTGTGGTTTTTCCGAGCAACCGGATGAGGGGTCGTAAATTAAGCCGCACATCTTCGGCTTTACGTGCTCTAGGGACCAGGAGTGGGCTTCAAAAATTTTAGCAAGGGGTTCTTGCTGGGTGGGCGTGGCCTAGTCAACCTCTTGCTGGGTGGGGCATGTTTTTGCCCTCCCCGGGCGCCGGAGGCTTTTCTTGAGCCTCCGGGAGGGTGAAAACGGCCTCCTCAGGCCCTCCGGAGGCTGGAAACAGGCCCGTTTCTGGCCTTCTTGAACTTCCGGTAGGCCCATTTTTTCGCCCTCCCTGAGCCTCCACGTGCGCCCTGCACTTACCTGCATCCAAAACGGGCCGCGTGGGGATTCCCGGGAGAGTGATGGGAGGGGCCAGCCAGGAGTGGGATATGGGGGTTCTCCAAACTGCACAGAATCTTAGCTAGAGGTTCGCCCCGAACCCCCAGCAACCCACCCCTGCTAGGGACGATAATAAATAAAGGCTCGCCCAACAGATCGGGGGGGGGGGGGTGTTACAACGATCTGCGGCTTGGGTGTGAACGTGGGCAGAGCGTGAAGAGCAGCTCCAAACAAGCTACTTTTCCGTGATCAAGTTTTATCTTCCCCCGTCACCCTTTGGGCAATGAGCGTCCACAACCTGCTCGGCGTGAAAGCCTAAATTTTTGTTAACTTTTGATATAATCCATCTCTGGCTGCATTCCCACGTTTCTTAAAACAGGACAGCAGCAATGGCACTTCTCTAGCGTGCCAAACCTGGTTAGTTGTATTTATTTTGCTTCCCAGGGCTATGCCAGCCCCTCCCCTCCACCGCCAAAAAAGGGGTGAATTCGGTGACCAGGGATTGTAGCATCTCAACTGTCTTTCCCCCTCGTTTCAGGGTCTAAAACGGGGGGTGTTTAATCTTGGCGACTTTTAAGACTGGTAAGACTTCAACTCCCAGAATTCCCCAGCCAACACGGGGTTGGGTTAGGGAATTCTGGGAGTCGGAAGTCCACCGGTCTTGAAAGCTTGCCGAGGTCGGGCAGCCTTTTCTCTAAAAGGCTTTTTTGTGCTCACCTTGATTTGCCTCTTCATCGTGATGCAGAACAGCATAATGAAATACATCACCAGAATCGGCCAAAACACTGGAACGTTGAAAGCTTCGAAGAATGTACAGGTCATGGCCACCAGGATGCCTTTCGTGGCAGAATGCCTTTGGGGAAGAAAGCCAAATCGGGATTCACAGATTAACAAGAGTCGGAAGGGACCTTGGAGGTCATCTAGTCCAACCCCCCACCCTCCCGAGCAGGAGGCCCTACACCATTTTCTGACAGAGGGCAGTCCACTCTCTTCTCGAAAGCCTCCAGGGATGAAGCTCCCACAACTTCCGAAAGCAACTTCTGTTCCATCAGTTGGTTGCTCTGTCAGAAAATTCCTCCTTATTTCCAGGTTGAATCTCTCCTTGGTCAGTTTCCATCTATTATTCCTTGTCTGGCCTTTGGGTGCCTTGGAGAATAGCTTGACCCCCTTCCTCCTATCTGGGGCAGCCCCTCCAATATTGGAAGATGCTATCATCTTGGTCCTTCTCTTCACTAGACTAGCCCTGCCTAGTTCCTGCAACCGTTCATCCTATCTTTGAGCCTCCTAATCATCCTGGTTGCTCTTCTCTGCACTCTTTCCAGAGTCTCAGCATCTTTTTTTATAGTGTGGTGACCAAAACTGGATGTAGGATTCTAGGTGTGGTCTTACTAAGGCTTTGTAGAGTGGTATTAGTGCCTCCCTTGATCTTGATTGTATCCCTCTGTTAATGCAATTTAGGATTGCGTTGGCTTTTTTGGCTGCCGCTGCACACGGCTGGCTCATATTTAACTGGTTGTCCACGAAGACTCCAAGATCCCTCTCTCACAGGTTTTTTTTTTTAAAATTTGATTTATATGCCGCCCTTCTCCGGAGACTCAGGGCGGCTTACAGTGCGCTAAGCAATAGCCTTCATCCTTTTGTATATTTATACAAAGTCAGCTTATTGCCCCCACAAACCGGGTCCTCAATTTACCTACCTTAGAAAGGATGGAAGGCTGAGTCAACCTTGAGCCTGGCGAGATTCGAACCTGCAGTAATTGCAGGCAGCTGGTCTTAATAACAGGGTGCTTTAGACCACTGTACTACCAAGGCTCTTGAGCAGTTACTGCTATTAAGCCTGGTTTCACCCAGTCTATAGGTGTCCGTTGGGTTTTTCTTGCCTAAGTGTCAAACTTTGCTTTTCTCTACGTTGAATTTGATTTTGTTAGATAAATTAGCGGGTAGAGACAATTGCACTCCATTCCCTGCCTTGCCAGGGTTGAGAAAGGCTGTTCTACATGTATGTCTTTACATGTACGAGAAGGAAGCCCCGGTTCATACGAATTCAACTCACCAGAACTTGAATTCTGGCAGCCTCCGGATAAAAGGCCGGAATTCCTCGTTCTGTTTTGTCGGTAATGAAGGCCCTTCATCTGCAAAGAGGACAAATAATTATTTGGTAATATAGGAGATGCAAAAAAAAAAAAAAATATCTGCGGCTTGCTGACAACAGGCCATTCAAGCAGACGAAAGGACGTGAATTTTTTTAAAAATTGCTTTGCACGACGTACGTCGCACGTCCCAGGACCTCAAAGGTATCTCCCGGGTCGCTTCTCAAGGACGACACGCTACAAAGCGTTAAGGGTAGTCCTCGACTTAAGGCCACAACAGAGCTCCGAATCACGGCAGTGATTTAGTAACAGTGGTTGTTCAGTGAATTTAGCTTCCTCGTTGACACTTTGAAGGTTGCAAAAATTGATCGTCGTAAACACGGGATATTGCAACCGTCAAAAATATACATGCCGGTTTGCCAAGTGTCTGAATTTCAATCACGCAACCATGGAGACGCTGCGACGGTCGTAAGCGTGAAAAACGGACGTAAGTCACTTTTTTTCAACGCCACTTGTAAACCAAGGACTATACCTGTAAATTGAGCTGTGATCTATGGTTTATAGAATCGAGCAGAAGTTGCTGTGATGATGATACAGGACACTAAGCCATAAACCATGGTTTAAAATCCAAGCGGAGGGCCACGCACAAGATACTTAAAAAACAGTGCTAAAGAAAAATCACCTTAGATGAGGTAGCTCAAGGAACAAGCAAGATTTCTAAATTTAATTTAAATTTAAATTTATGCTGGGGCATGAGTGCACCAGCGTGCCTACCGTCCCTGTCCTAATATTCCTTTTTTACTTACTCTTTTCACGTATTCAAATTATGTTTATACTTTTACCTGTTATCTTATATATGCCTGACAAATAAATTTAGGATTATGATTATGATCCGTCCGTAAAAATCAATGGTAGAAAATGCAAGCAAATTTGCCCAAAATTCCAACTTTGACATACCTGAATCTTCCATGAGGGAGGGATCGACCTTTGGCGACAAGAAAGCTATGAAGAGATTTAGGTGGTAGATACCCAAGGCGTACGTCACGATATACCAACCCTGGGGACAAAGAGAGAGATTCAAGAATCAGGTTAGAGGGGAACTCGAGTTTCAAAAAAATAAATAAACAAACACCCAGAAGTTACAGGCCCTGTGGATCCATAATTAGCAATGCACAGGGCGTTAATCAGAAGTCCAGAGAGGTCCTACAAGCAGCATGGCTGTTAATGAGGGATTGCAGGAGTCGTGCTCCAAAATATGGGGAGCCCATGAACCAGGAGAGAAGGATAATAGGTAACAGTGTTGTGGCCTGTCCAGCAGCCGACTCGGAGGAGGAGGAGGTGTGGGAGTCAGAGTCAGCCTCAAGGCAACCTGAGAGCTCCAAGGGGGAAGAGGGAATGGAGCTGGCAGAGAGAGAGAGGTGGAGCCTGGGCCGTCCGTCAGCCCCGAGATGGAGAGTCAACAGCCCCCAGGTCTGGAGGTGGCTGATGAGGAAGAAGAAGAACAGCTGGGTCCTGTGCCTGACGAGCCGATGCACAGAAGGCAAAGAGGAGAGGAGAGCAGTGGAAATCTATGGGCCGGTCCTCGGGACGGAAGAGCCACTGCTGCTAGCGAAGCCCCCACCCTAGCTCTGGGGATAAAAGGCAGGGGGCGGAGATGAATAGATGTGGCCGACAACTATTCATCTCCCTGCCGGACAGACTTGTTTGCCTGCGGTGAGAGAGAAACTTTTTCCGGGACTGCCAGCGCTCCTAATAAAGGAATCATTGCTTCAACTACAGAGGGTTTGTCGTGTTCGGGGACAAATAGCAGGAGATAACAGAAGAACCCAAAGGGAAGATGTCTACGGAGATTCTCCAATATCCAGGTTCACGGCTGTCCCCAAAAAGGGGCTTTTTCCAAAAAGCAACTGTGTTTTTTTTTTCTTTCTTTGAAGACGTTTCGCTTCTCATCCAAGAAGCTTCTTTCGTTCTTATCTACTCATCCAAGCTTCCTGGATGAGAAACGAAATGTGTACAATGTTTTTCAAGGAAAAAAAAAAAGTCCAGTTGCCTTTTGGGGGGTGGGGAAAAAAAAACCCACATTTGGGACAACTCACAGGACGGTGTTTCTCAGCCTTGGCAACTTGAAGATGCGTGGACTTCAACTCCCAGAATTCCCGAGACAACCAGCAAGGTTAAAAATAAATGGTATATGAAAAGTGGATGCAATTTACAAACCCAACTCTGACCCACCCTACAGAGCAATGGTGATATCCAAATTTTTTTACTGCTGGTTCTGTGGGCGTGGCAGGGGAAAGATACTGCAAAATTCCCTCCCGGCTCCAGGGAGAAGGATACTGCAAAATCCCCATTTCCTCCCCATTCCTGGGGGGAAGGATACTGCAAAATCTCCATTCCCATCCCACTCTGGGGCCAGCCAGAGGTGGCATTTGCCGGTTCTCTGAACTACTCAAAATTTCTGCTATCGGTTCTCCAGAACCTGTCAGAACCTGCTGGATTTCACCCCTGCTACAGAGGCAATTCTCCATAGCAAGATAAAACCAAGAAGATTCTTTGTGGACTTATTTTTGGGCTCGTTTTTCCCAGCTTTAAATAGATTTGTGGGGCTTGGAGGCAAGGCCCAAAGATCGAAGTTTAAAAACACGGGCAAGGAAACCCATCTTTTCACTGGCTAATATAAAATAATAAAGATTACGAGGCTAAATAAGAGGCCGCCAGTAATTAGCAACGGGTTGAACCGTCTCGCATTACTGGCAAAGGTTCCAGATGAAGGCAGGGAGCCCCGTTTTTTTTTTTTTTTTCTCCTTACCTGCAGTAAATAAACTCTAATCATGTAGATAAAACTTAAACCCAATGTTGCGACCCATCGGATTGTTGTGTACGGAGTAGATTTGTCTAGCCAGGACTGGTAAATCTAAGGGAAACACAAGATTTTCAGCATATTAAGTGAGGGTTGAACACGGCAAGCCTACAGCTGGGACAAACCATAGTTGTGGAATACAGCTAGTATTAGAGAAATAAAAGAAAGGGAAGGAAGGAAGGAAGGAAGGAAGGAAGGAAGGAAGGAAGGAAGGAAGGGAGAAAGAAAGGGAGAAAGAAAGAGAAGGAAGGAGAAAGAAAGAAAGGGGAAAGAAAGGAAGGAAGGAAGGAAGGAAGGAAGGAAGGAAGGGAGAAAGAAAGGTAGAAAGGTAGAAAGAAAGAGAAGGAAGGAGAAAGAAAGAAAGAAAGGGGAAAGAAAGGGGAAAGAAGGAAGGAAGGAAGGGAGAAAGGTAGAAAGGTAGAAAGAAAGAGAAGGAGAAAGAAAGAAAGGGGAAAGAAAGGGGAAAGAAAAGAGGAAGGAAGGAAGGAAGGAGGGAGGGAAGGGAGAAAGGTAGAAAGAAAGAAAAGGAAGGAGAAAGAAAGAAAGGGGAAAGGGGAAAGGAAGGAAGGAAAGAGGAAGGGAAGGAAGGGAGAAAGAAAGGTAGAAAGAAAGAGAAGGAAGGAGAAAGAAAGAAAGGGGAAAGAAAGGAAGGAAGGAAGGAGGGAAGGGAGTAGGAAAGGTAGAAAGGTAGAAAGAAAGAGAAGGAAGGAGAAAGAAAGGAAGGGGAAAGAAAAGGGAAAAGAAGGAAGGAAGGAGGGAAGGAAGGGAGAAAGGTAGAAAGAGAAGAAAGGGGAAAGGAAGGAAGGAAGGAGAAAGGAAGGAAGGAGAAAGGAGGGAGGGAAGGAAGGAAGGAGAAAGAAAGAAAGGAGAAAAATGAAGGAAGGAAGGAAGGAGAAAGAAAGAAAGGAGAAAAATGAAGGAAGGAAGGAAGGAGAAAGAAAGAAAGGAGAAAAATGAAGGAAGGAAGGAAGGAGAAAGAAGGGAGGGAGGGAAGGAAGGAAGGAATTTTTGTAATCATTAAATAAAATTAAGCAACAGTTAAAAGGATTCATCCTTCCCACATCCCAGCAGAGGCCAGAGAAATCACTTCAGTATCAACTGTTTTAATCAGACCTGATCAAATACTAATTTAATTGGAGAGGCACCAACCCACCCTGGAGAGGTTTAGGGATCCGTTCGCCACCTGCGTGAAACTCACCTGTCCAAGTCTCGTGAAAAATCTAAAGACCACGGAAGGCTTCCCATGGATCGACTCACCGCTACTGTCCCCTTCTGACATTGTGGCTGCAGTGGGGAGGGAAAAAAAATCACGAAGAATTCAGCACATCGCCCTTGCACATACAAGCTGCCAGGAACTGCCCCTTGCCTGATGCGGCGTTACAATCATTCATTTAACAACCGTTTGAAGTTACGACAGCATTGAAAACAGCCACTTGCAATGGGGACGCCAGATTGTTTGGACTAACTTCACAACCCGCAGCAGCGAGAGAGGTCGTAAAACGGGACGGAACCCCCGCTTCGCACGTAGTCGCGGAAATGTTGGGCCTCGATTGCGGTCGTAAATCGAGGACCGCCTAGACAAAACTTTCCCGCTTTGGGTTGTAGGATTGGCATGGATTGATTCTGGGTGGGGAGGAAAATTGCCGAGGAGTTGGGATTGCAAGGCGGAAAAAGCCTCTGAAAGCCAAATAAATCCTGCAAAATTCGCACTGACGGGATAAAACACACTAACCCAATACACCATATTCTATTGCCAGCTATATTTTACTCAGAGGTGTGTTTGTAGAGTACTCTACTTCCTCTTTGGAGCAAAACAAAACAAAACAAAAAAATCTCCTTTTCGTTCAAAAGGGAGACGAAGCTTTTATCTACAACCTCTCCTGAACCTTCGATAATTAAGTCTTTGGACCACAAATAAACCTTCAAAAGAGTTCCAATTTCTACAACGGTTCTTTTGGTGAAAAGCTGCATTTCTCGTTCAGCCACTCGGGGAATCGCTGGGAGGTGCGGTGCCACATCAGCGAAAGCCAGGACACAGCTTCCTCGTACGTCAGGTTTGGGAGGGCGGAGAGAATGGAAATTCAGTTTCGTTCCAGGAAACAGGAAAGCAAAAAAGGAGATTTTCGCGAAGAGGACAGCGTGTGAAGTGCTGCCTAGGAGGAAAATAATGACTGGGAAATCAGAGAGGAGGGCGGAAACAACCTTTTGACCCGTCATTTGGAATCTCCTGGAAGGTCAACAAGAATATTAGTGATATTATTAGCCTAGGAATCGGATTTAGGAATGGTAAGGTTTTCAGCAAAGGTGAAAAATTGACGCCCGAGGAAAAGAGAGCAAGTTTTTATGATGATGAAAGCATCCCAAACGAATTCCCACGCCAGCCACCGGTGAGAATATTCTCATAATTACAGCGACGAAGAACCCACAACGTGGGGGGGATAAAGGAAAGAATTCCAAAATGATAAACCGCAGCAATGCAACCGAAAGTCGAATTTAAAAGATCTTGGCTACGTTATCCAGTGAAACGACGAAGCCTCAAGTCGCCCATCGCTCCAAATGACAATTTAACCGTGATTCTTGCTCCGTCAACCGTCACTCAACGAACCGTGTGTTGCAAACCCAACTTAAAGTTAAACCAATGGCAGAGTAATTTTTAGCCCAGTGGGAAATCACGAAGGATGTGAATAAAACCCGGGTGCTATTCGTTAGCACCCGGAATAATGTTAATGTGAAGTTTCCGAAAGATGCCCTAATTAATTCAAAAGCCATGAGCCGAACTTCAAAAGAAATACAGTCATTTATGAGGAGCACCATTTCGGCAATATTCGGATGCAGTTAGAACTAATCCCACGTAGATTTACGTTCCCCTATGACTCTGTCTCTCCCCTCCTCTCTGGCCATGTCATAAATCACATTCTCCAATTAAGCACTTTGGCTGGCTGTGAAATCCAACACCCTCCTTCTGATTGCGGTCAGGAAGAATGTATGGAATGCACTATAGGGAAATCAATCAGCTCTATCAGTTCTCCCTCCCTCCCTGCTCATGGCAACTTGAAAGCTTTGCAAGTTGACAGTTAAGTTTTAATTCTACCCAAAGGATTTGTCTGGAGGTTACTTTTGACTCCGAATTGCAAAAACGCAACCACGTCAAATCCCAGTAGGTCACACAAGGCAGCTGGGCTGGGGAAAGAGCAAGGAAGGAAGGAAACGAAAGAGGCAATTCTCTCCACCAAGTTCCACTTTTAAAACCAACTGAACTAAAAGCTGAAAGGGCTACAACAGCGTTAGCTTTCAATGAATTCTTTCAATTCAAAAGGCCCAATCCAGACTCTTCAGGTTCTCGATACCCTAATCCACATAAGATTGATCCATAAACCATACAAAAAGCCAAGAACAATCGAACAGCCCAAAAGGGCAAAAATAGAGGAAAAAAATAGAAAGAGAAAGAAAGAAAAGGAAAGAGAGAGAGAGAAAAAAGAAATGATAAAACCAGATCAGCGCAAATAATAATTACTCACTAGTCCAAAACCCAGGTGTTTGCCCAAAATATCCAACCAACTTTAAAACTTATGGACTTCCATTCATTTCATGGCTGGCTGGGGGAATTCTGGGATTTGAAGCCTACAGGTCTTAAAATAGGCAAGATTGGACACCTCTTTAGTCCTTGCATCGTCCAAGGGAAGTCCGACTTTCCATATTAATTTAGAGGCAATTCACGCCAGTGACTAACTAAAGCGTTTCTGCTTTGCTCACCTTTAACTCTTTATTATAAATGTGCCAAACGTTATAATTTTTTTCTTCCCGACCAGACAAGCAAGCTGCAGAAATTGTTATTTGCTCTCCCCAGCCTCCAGAGCCTTTCTAGGAGTCTGGGGAGGGCGAAAACGGCCTTCCCCACCCTCCTGGAGGCCCTCCGGAAGCCTGTTTGCCAATTTCCAGTGGGACCTCCTGCGCACCGGAGCTGAGCTCGCGTGCCCACCGATATGGCTACACGCATTGCACGCGTGTCATCGGTTCGCCATCACGGCCCTATGTCATCGCAGACAAGTCGCTGTCCAGTCTCTTTCAGGAGAAGCTCTCGTGATGATGGAGTACCCACAATTTATGAAGGCAAGTTCTCAAGAAAAGCTGAGCAAAGCTTAAAAGCAGAAGGTAGAAGAATTACAATTTACGAAGATCGCAGGGAAAAAGATTTCGGTTTTGAGGTTTGTTTCAAAGCAATTATTTGAAGTCTGTGAATGCCGGCGGCTGCATTTTCACCTAAAGCGGGTTCAAAAATTTAAATACGGCTTAGGCTGTTACATGAACGCATGTCTCCTAAGGGGAGCAAAGCAAAAAGTATGATTGACAATCTACTAGGCACGCCTCGAAGAAAAATTCAGGGGAAAAAAAAAAACCTTCCACAGGGTTTAGTTTATTTAGTTTAGTTTATTTGATTTGTATACCGCCCTACTCCCGAAGGACTCAGGGCAGTGAACAGCCAAACAATAAAATACATAGATACAAAAAGTTTAAAAACCAGATAAAATCAAATTAAATCATTTTGGCCCAGACAGATTAAAACTGTCCAGGGTGTGTAAACTAAAGAAATCTGTCCTGGTTAATCATGTCTGTCATTCCTATCATTCAGCGACTTGATTAAAGGAGATAATTTTTTTAAAAAAAAATTATACCCGTGTTCAGCCAATTTCTGAATTTCTTCCGTGAAACCCATGGCACCCAACTGGTGGGAAAAATAAGCATTTTCTTAAGAAATTTGTTATCACACTCAAGAAGGCTGGAGATTGTAGTAGTTACACACCTAACCCTAATCTAATGGTTTTATCTCATTCCTTTGAACCCACTAATGTTGGCGGATTTCCTCCCCTTGGGCTAAGCCACAATTGAGGGAAAAGGCACCACCAGGTGAGCTAAAACTTCAGCGCTGGGTGTGAACGGGGATTATCTTGAATGAAAAGGAAATCCACCTCATTTGGCTCTTTGGAAAGGTGGGAAGGATAATGACAAGCCTCCAATCTCCCCATTAGAAACTTAAGGGTGGATCTGGGTGCGAATCTTCACTGGGTGAAGTTGGCTTAACTGCTCTGTCTGACCTAACTCACAAGGGTGTTGTAGGATAAACTGAGGTACAACCCTCCCAAATAGATTGCCTAGACGTCCAAGGTCGAAATGGGGCGCCCGTCCTACAATACAGCTAGTCCACGACGTTACGACCTCAATGGTGGCTCCCGTTGCAAAGCGAGACACTTGTGAAGCGAGCGTTATCCCTCCCCATTTTACGACCTCTCTCGCCGCCGTCGATATTAGAACCGCCGCCGTTGTGAAGTTGGCCGCACATCCGCTGAAGCGAATCTGGCTTCCCCGCTTGATTTTGAAGGTCGCAAAAAAAAAGGGGGAAATCACACGATACCCGGGACGTTGCAACCGTCATATGTCCGAGTCCGTCGCCAAAGCGTCTTGAATTCTGATCACGTGACACACACACCCCAACGGAGATGCCGCAAACAGTTGTCCAATATGGGGGGGGGGGAAGGGTCCCAAATTCTCATATATATTTTTTTCAGCGCCGCTGTAACTTCGGTCACTAAACGAATCGTCGTTAAGTCGAGGACTACCTGCACCACCACTATAGCCAGCTCCCTAATTCAAACCCTGCACTCAAAATACATTCCCTTCCTCCTCCTCCTCCCAGCTCTGGACTACAGATCCCATCGCCCTGGCTGGGGATGATGGAGGCTGGAGTCCAAGAGAATTAATGGAAGCAACGCCTCCTTATCCCAAAAAAGGAGGGGGACACAGAGCCATCCCCTCCCGCCCCCACCCCCACCCATGGCGGGACCCCATTTAGGAAAACTGGGGAGGGGGTAGAAGAGGCCCAGTGGACGACCCCCCCCCATAACACCCACCCGCCCTGAGCCCAGTAATTAAAGTTGGGGTGTCCCCCCCCGTCTCACCCGACCTGGAAGGCCTGGTTGCCAAGGCAACGGCCAGGCCGCGGCCTAGTCGGGCCGGGGGGTAACTCACCAGGCCGCGCCGGGTGTCCCCTCCTTCCGCTTCCCGCCCCGCCTGAACAGGCAGAGGAGCCGCCGCCGCTGCCGCCTCCTCCGACTCCTCCTCCACCTTCCGAGATGGCCGGCAGGAGAGCTTCCGCTACCGGGGCGAAGAGGAGGAGGATGAGGATAGATGGAAAGAAGGCCAAGCAGCCGGGAAACCCCCGCCACACACACACCCCACACTAGGCCTCTGCCTGTCCTGATTTGAAAGAGGCCTAGTAGATTGGACGAAGGCCTAGCCTCGGTTAGAAGGCCCTCAAGTTCGGGGAACTACAGCTCCCACAATGCCTCAGCTATTCCAGGCGTAGAGGCGCACTTTGCCAAGGTGGAGAAACTACTGCTCCCAGAATGCCTCAGAAAACCAAGCCGCGGGCACACTCGCCAAAGTGGGGAAACTACCGCTCCCAGAAGGCCTCAAGCAGCCAAGCCGTTTGAGGCATTCTGGGAGCGGTAGTTCCCTCCTCTTCCCCGCAGAGGTGCATTGGCTTCTGATTTGTGCCCTAAGGATGGGCTCAATTGCAGACCTTTGGCCCAGCTGGCACGAGGGTGGGACAGGGTAATCCCCGTCCGGATTTCCTGCTGTGGTTTACGGGATATGTAGTCCCCCAGTTTGCCAGCAACAGATTGTCCACTCTTACAGGGGTGGGGAGTTGGGCAGACAGATCAAAGGGTTATTGATTGACAAAGACTGCTTTTCTCGGTCCAGCTTGCTCTGGCAGGGATGTTTTTTTTTGGGAGAGCCTACCTCTCAGGGCTGTTGTGTCAATTAAAACAGCTAAAAGAAACTCATACACTTATACAGACATAGCAATTTTAAGTACTCGGGCATCCAAGCTTGCTTTCAACCCCGTGGCTTCGTGCCACGGCCCAGCCTGGGTGGGGGAAAGGAGGGAGGGAAGGACTGCAGATCCCATCATCCCCAGCCTCTATGGTTGGCTCAGCAAGCCATGGTGGCTTATATAGCCTTTATGTGCAAAATCCATCCTGCGTTTTTCCCTAGGTTGGAGAATTCCAACATCCTCTAACTCCCCGGACCGTGCGGGCTGGGGATCATGGGATCTGCAGTCCCTCCCGGACTCCTAAGGCAGGAAAAGCATTAAAACCGCCCCCCCCCACGTGCTTCCTTGCTTCTAGCTCCAGCCTCTCCGCGCATGCGCGCCACGCAGAAGCCCGAACCTGAGGGAGGGGAAAAAAACCCGCACAAAGAAGCCTCGCCTCCTAGCAACGCGACAGCCAATCAGCGGCGGGATCCGATGGCGGCAAAACAGCGTCCCTTGAGGGAGACGGGGAAAAATGGCGGCTGAGGGAGCCGCTTCATACTGTGGGGAGATGAAAGACCAGCGGAGGAATGGTGAGGGGAGGAAAGCCGCGGCTTCGTGAAGGGGTTGGCTGTGCTGTGGAGGAGACGACGGGGAGAAGGAAAAAAAAAAAAAAGGAGGCCGGGAAGGGCGTTCTCCCCGCGAAAAGGGGGCTCGGTGGGCTCCCAAGTGGAGCCTCCTGGGGCAGGAGCAGTCTACCGGAATGCACGTCCGAAGGTCTGAGAGACAAGGCCGTGGTGTCGCCAAGGGGAGGAATTGGATGTTCTCGGAATTTCCTGCCCCGCTTTTCATTTTTTTAAATTATTATTATTATTAATAATATTAATATTAATATTAATTTTATTCATTAAATATGAAACTCAGTCAACTGAACATTCAAAAATGCATCACAAATATAATTGACTGGTGCTAATGGTTGATACGGGTTGCTGCCAGCATCCTAGATATCAACCAAGAAGTATTATTATTATTATTATTATTATTATTATTATTATTATTATTATTATTATTATTAATTTATTTTATTCATTAAATATGAAACCCAATCAACTGAACATTCAAAAAGTACATCACAAATACCATTGACTGGTGCTAATGGTTGATAAGGGTTGCTGCCAGCGTCCTAGGTATCAACCAATTATTATTGTTGTTATTACTATTATCTCTTTTATTCATTAAACATGAAACTCAGTCAACTGAACATTTAAAAATGCATCACCAATATCATTGACTGGTGCTAATGGTTGATACGGGTTGCTGCCGGCGTCCTAGGGATCAACCAAGTACCTTCTTAAAATATACAATGTTCCAAGTTGTTGTTGTTGTTGTTATTACTATTATTTTGAGGTGTACATGTTAGAGAAGCCTACCCTAGGTTTGCCAAGGTGAGCTGCTCTGAACGGCAGAATGAATATCCTATTTATTTATTTCTTCCCTTTCCTTGCTACAGGTAGTCCTCGACTTGCAACACTTCGCTTAGTGACCGACCGAAGTTACAGCGGCACCGAAACAAGGGACTCGGGGACCAACTTTCACACTTAACGACCGTTGCAAGCATCCCCGTGGTCACGTGATTTACATTCAGCTGCTTGGCAACTGACTCACATTCATGACGGCTGCAGCTTCCCAGGGTCACGTTATCCCCTTCGGCGACCTTCTGACGAGCAAAGTCACTAACTTAACAATGGCAGGGATTCACTTAACAAAAGAGGCAAGAAAAGATGTAAAGGGGGGCAAAATTCACTTAAACAACCGAAATTTTGGGCTCAGTTGTGGTCCTAAATTAAAGGCTGCCTGTATTTCCAAAAACTGCCAGATGTTGACATTGTTTTGATGTTTCTCCCTCAATAATTTTCTGGCGTAATCTTTAAGAAGGTTTTATTCAGAAAAACAAAGACTTCCCAAGGGGGATATGTTGGGTTGTGTTCCGTACCAGGGTCAATTTTATAACTATTTTCAGAATTTCATGGTTTAGGGATTATAATTTCATATACAGCTTAGTCCTTGATTTACAATCACAATTGGGATGAGGCTTTCTGTTGGTAAAAGCAAGGCAGTTGTTGAATTGTGCCTTATTTTACAACCCCCCCTTTTTTTTTTTTTTTTGCCATGGTGGTTAAACAAATTGCTGCGGTTGTTAAGTGAATCATGCTGTCATTAAGCGAATCCAGCTTCCCCCATTGATTTGGGCTTGTTGGAAGCCAGCTTGGAGAGGTCACCAATGGTGATCACATGATCTCAGGATTCTGCAGCTGCGGTAAGTACGTGCCAAGCGCCTGGATTTTGATCACCAGGCCCAGGTTAACGCTGTGATGGTCATAAGTGTGAGGACCGGTCATAAGACACTTTTTCCAGTGCTGCTGTCACTTTGAACAGTTGCAAAATGAATGGTTGTAAGCCAAGGACTGCATATATACCTTTTCAATGTAGGCAAGATCTATTTTCTCTCATTCCACAACATCCCTGCGCAGTAGGTTAAGCTGAAAAAGAACGACTGGTCCAAAGTCCCTCCCATTGAACTTTGAAGGGAGACTAACCCCTGCATCTCCCTGGTTCTAATCCAACTTTTAACCATAAAATCACATTTTTTTCTCCATTACAGCTCCTTGCATACAATAAAACACTAGATTACATGAAGGAATGTGAAGGTTAGCTACTTTTTACACACAAAGACTTGTTATATTGTAACCAAACTGGAGATCCAAAACATTTCCATCAGAAAAGTATTCGAAAACTTGCTAGGTTTGTTTTCTCAAAGTATCTTATCAAAATTGTTTCATTATTGTATTTTTAATATTTTTTTACTTCTCTTGCCTTTAGGTTATGGACGTTACATTTATCCCAACTCCTTTTTCAAGTACGAAGGACAGTGGAAGCAAGGGAAAAAACATGGCAAGTTTTCTTTCTTTGTGTTTTATTCAGCAGGCACTTCGGTATTTTGTGACCACCTTTTTAAATTATTTTTATTAATAACCCAAGGCAGCAAGCATACCTAAAACTCCTCCTTCCTCCTATTTTCCCCACAATACAAGCTCTGTAAAATGAATTGTTAGGCCAAGAAATAGCATCTTACCTAAGATCTGCCAATATGCTGATTGGCTGAAATACATTTCTAGACTCCCAGGCAAGTCTTTGAATATTAATTGGATACATCTGCATTTTTACTATTGTTAATTAAATATGGGTAGTCCTCGATTTACGAACACAATTGATTATGGTGATTCTGCAAAGATCGTAACTGTGAAAAACAGTTATAAGTCGCTTCTTTCAGTGCCATTGTAACTAAATGAACTGTTGCAAGTTGAGTACCACCTGTAATTAATACATTTTAATTATTTAATTTAAAAAAATACGGAGAATGACCAGCAGATTAAGGAAAAAAAACCACTGAAAATAAAGCTAAAAACATATTCTGGTTTCTCTGTATAAATCTTTCACCTTTAATATAATTTTTTTGCAGTTGATCAAGATTCCAAATGCCCGTTTTATCCTCAAAGGGAAGCAAAGAATGGCCCAGTCTTATCATTCAATATTTCCAAAAAGAGATGCATTTGATGGAATATATTTATACTCTTGACCAATAGATGGCATCAGAGCGATAACTTTTCACACCTAACAGTATTTCATAATTTACAGTAATGGGCTACGGATAAGGTAGTCTTTAAAAGGCTACAAAAATTCTTTTTTTTTTCCCCCAATAGGCTAATTTGACTCCCTCACTGGCAATTTGGAAAGCAGGTCCATGCAGTATAAAGTATGAAGTATCAACCCACTCCTCTCTGTGGCAGCCCCTCAAATATTGGAAGACTGCTATTATGTCATCCCTAGTCTTTTTGGTCGTTAGATTAGATATATCCAATTCCAGCAACCGTTCTTCCTATGTTTCAGCCTCCAGTCACCTAAGCATCTTTGTTGCTCTTCTCTGCACTCTTTCTAGAATCTCCACATCTTTTTGTGTATCGTGGTGACTAAAACTGGACACGATATTCCAAGTGTGTCCTCACCACTGCAGTATAGAAGGGACCTAACACTTTCAACTTTCTGTCTTTATTGACCATCAGCTATCAGCTTTATTAGTGACTTCATTCATCCCCTGTGAAATAGAGCCTTCCTGAAGATTCTCCTTTGCAAAGAGAGCCCAATAAATTTTAAGATTTCAAACCCATCAAAGGCTCTTCTTTTTACCCAGAATGCACTTAACTGATCTTTCTTTTCCAGGACATGGGAAATTACTGCTCAAAGATGGAAGTTATTACGAAGGTGAATTTGTGGATGGAGAAATTGTTGGCCATGGACTCAGATACTGGGCATCAACAGGTTAGTTTTGTGATCGGTGCCTGTTGCAAAACAACAACAAAAAATGACTAACAAATGTTTTTGTTAGTGTCCCATTCATTGTCTCCAATCCCACCTTGGTATGTTTTGTTCCATTCTCCCCTTTCATCGATTTTCTATTTCTCGCCCTCTTGGTCAGCCGACTTAAACACTTTTTAACCCACGTCCAATGTTTTGGAGTCTTTTCTGTGATTATTGTTGCCCTAAATTTTGGCATTCTGCTGAGGAAGTCAACATTCCCCTCTTGAAGGAGTGATATGATGGGGGTGGGGGAATGGCCTCTCTTATTGCATCAAGTGGATAGAATTATGTGTGATAAGAACCTCCCCTCCAGGTGTGATAGCTAGAAATGGTAGGACATGCAGACCAACAGAACTTGGAGAAGCCTGACTGATATAAAAGGGCTCCAGGGTAAGAGGTTGTGTTGCTCTGAACTAACAATAAGTATTGAAGCACACAATCCTTCCTCAGGTATACATATTGTTCAAAACCAAAACTGAACCTAGTAAAGTCCTTCACCTTTCACACTAAAGACCCAATTTTGTTGCATTCTACCATGTTTCCCCGAAAATAAGTCCTCCCCGAAAATATGTAAATGCCTGCGCAGTTAGTCCCCGCCATTTCCTCTGGTTAGGATTAGGGAGACAGAGCTGGAAATCAGGAAAGACAGCAAGAGGAGCCCCGTCTTGCTCCACGCGCCCCAAAATAATAAGACCTCCCCGAAAATAAGGCCAAGCGCTTATTTCTGGGTTCAAAAAAAATATAAGACAGGGTCTTATTTTCGGGGAAACACGGTAGCTAATAAGCCCAATCGGGCTTTTCAGCGCATGGCTCCCGCTGCCTTAAGAAAGTTCAAACATTCTTAAAGATCCATCTCATCCTTTTTTTTTTTTAACTATTACCATCTGGCAGACGGTACAGGACAATAAAAACAAGGACAAATAAGTTGAAAAACCTCTTCTATCCCAGAGCAGTAACTATCAAATTCTACTGTGTAGTGCAATATTAATGCAATATCGGGGGGTGGGGGGGGGGTTCAATTCAATTGTATAGAATGTGAAGGATGTGTGTTTTGTGTTTTTTATTTTTTTATGTATAATGTACGCTGAAGATGGCATTTAATTTTGCTGTACGAGGACAATAAAAGTAAAACTGTAAATGATGTGAAGTGGCTAAAGCCACCTGATCCTTGTTAGGATTACCTTGAGAGACGTGCCTGCTTTGTCCCAAAGGATTTAGGATTCTCTTTTAATTGTATTCAGCATACCTCCTCCTCTGTAAAGAATTTGAGTGAACGTACGCCATCAAAAAGCTGTTAAGTTGTCTATGAAATAAAAGTACTTGTTCATCTCCTGAATCATAAAAAAAAAAAAACACACAATCTCTGAATCTCTTTTGTTCTTTTCCTTCTTCTCCCCCCCCACCCCCCCGCAGTAGCACTAACGTCTTTTTAAGATACCTTAGTATGAAAGACCTGAAGGAATTGCGGCTGTGATTCCATTAGTTTGTAAGATAAAGACCTAATGAACACTTCCTTTGTTCTTGAAGTTGTCCTGATAATAAAAAAAAAAGCAGCTGGTAATTACTCAGTTGGAATGTCTCATGCTGAGAAAGGCACCATCAAAATCTTTATGGGAATAGCAAGGATTATTAAACTGCATTTGCCACAGCTTCCCCTGAGTTTTTACTGTATTGTATTATTTTTTTTTGATTCAAGGAAATACTTATTCCGGCCAATTCCTCTTCGGAGAACTTCACGGGCACGGAGTTTTCCATTATGGCAATGGTGGCAGATATGAAGGAGAATTTTCTTACGGGATGAGAGAAGGTAAACAGGACAGAGTCCGTGCAGCTAGGGTGGGTTTCATATATCATAGTAAACTGGGCTTTATTTTAACATGGTTATTTAACAAGCTGTGATGCCTAGGTTTACGCACATGGGGAAGCCATTCAAAAATTGGCACATGCCATCGCTGACATTTGACACACCCTGTGGAGCCCGTTCCAGTGGCGTGAACCCAAATTAACTGAAGTGGGAAACCCTGTTGGTTGATCTGGAAGACTGGGAGAGAAACCTCCTGCTCGCATTTATCGGTGGGTTAGTTAATTAGTGGAGAGATGAGAATGTTAATTCACAAAATAGTTTTGGCCTAGGAGCATTGCATTAGCGTTCCAGTCTGGTCAAGATACTGATTTGTAACCAGGCTGCAAGGGAATCAGGGTGGATAAAAATCAATGCTTTTTAAAAAAAAAAAAAAAAAAATTTAAAAATGGGAATTTTTTTATTTTTATCAAATTTATTTTAATAAAATGCTTTTGGGAGTAAAAATCTATCTAGTTTTCTATTTAAGATACATTAATAATTTAGTTTATTCAGGATGAAATGGAGCCTAGTTACGTAGCACGAGGCTGTATATTTAAAAAAAAATTGGGGGGGGCATTGTTTTGGCATCTATATAACGCAAAGTCTTCTTCATAGGCCATGGGTCACTGACGGAGAAGGATGGGGAGACTTACCAAGGAAGCTTTCATGACAACAAAAAACACGGAGGAGGGAAAATGACATTCCCGTGAGTTTGATGATTTTCTTCGGCCTTTATTTGGATTCAGGCTAGCAGACTTTCAGGAAGGAGCAAGAACCAAGATCCATAATTAGTCACAGAGCTCCGGAAGCAGAAGAGAAACTGAATGTGGTGTCTAACCAGTTAACATGGCTTAGTCTAAACTTACTAAAGCAGAGGTCTTCAAACTTGGCAGCTTTAAGACTTGTGGACTTCAACTCCCAGAATTCTGCAGCCAGCATAGCTGTGTCCACAAGCCTTAAAGCTGCCAAGTTTGAAGACCTCTGTACTAAAGCATACTCTTTGCCCTCGGTTCCCCTCATTATGTCTGTCCTAGCACCGTGTTTGACCCAACCTAGAAGGCCTTCATGTGTGAACAGGACCAATATGACTTAAGCAGCTGAACTAGCAGCTAGAGAGACCTTGGCTTTACTTTGTATTCAGATATTGCCAATGTGTTAAAAACAGTACATTCTCCAAGTTAAACTTTTGCTCTTTGTGGACTTCCTGAGGGGGGTGTGTGACTCTCATTTATTTATTTATTTTGCACGATGGGAGCAGATTTCCCCCTTGCCATCTTTCAGGCCAGGTGGGCTCAGTGGCTAAGACGCTGAGCTTGTCGATTGGAAAGGTCGCCAGTTCGGCGGTTCGAATCCCTAGTATAGGTCTCCTGCGTGAGCAGGGGGTCAGACTAGATGACCTCCAAGGTCCCTTCCAACTACTGTTCCTATCTTTTCAATTTCCTAATTAAGCTTACAGCCCTGGAATTTCCTGGCCACCCAAGTCCTTAACTAGGCCTGCTTAGCTTTTGAGCTCAGGTTAAGGCTGGGAATTGCTACTTGATGTGGTACCTAGCTTATTGTCAAGTTGTTTCTCTTTATTTTTAGAAATGGAGATAAATTTGTGGGCGACTGGATCCTGGATCAAAGACAAGGCCACGGAGTTCTTCAGTGCTCTGATGGAACCGTATATGAGGTATAAGAACCTATCTCTTCCCTAGCTATTTAGACATCTTCCCAGTGGCTCCATTGACACAGCATAAACTCCCAGGCACAACTGAATATGGCTACAGAATTTGTGACCCTGTGACGTTACTACAAAGCTAGAAAGTTCAGTCCATTCACCACAATTCAGCTTGATAGGGATTGTCCTGATTCATGAAACCGACAATTGCTTAATCTGCTTTGCGCTTACTTTTAAACTGAACTCCTTGTGGCCCCCTTTTTCTTCCAAAAAGCTAGATTGAAAAAACACTCTTAAATCCCTTGGGAACCCATCACACTGTTCATGTTTCCCAGCCATAAATGAACTGTCCATCTATGCTTTTGCATGTAAGTTGCTTTGCTTCTTAGAATTTGCTGGAAGGTTATGTGTAGGCAGTGAGAGAGAGAGAGAGAGAAAAATAGAGATAGTTAGTTAGTTAGTTAGATAGATAGATAGATAGATAGATAGATAGATAGATAGATAGATAGATAGAATGGATGGATAGGTGGATAGATAGATAGATAGATAGATAGATAGATAGATAGATAGATAGATAGATAGATAGATAGATAGATAGATAGATATGGATGGATAGGTAGGTGGGTGGATGGATAGATAGATAGATAGATAGATAGATAGATAGATAGATAGATAGATAGAGTTGAGCCTGGGTTTTTAATTGATCTGGATTATGCATTATGGTTTTCTTTGCTTCCCGGAGTTCCATTGGTTAGATGGGCAAGTGGGCACATTTGTTGAATAAACCATGAATGAATTCCCTTGACTGATCCTGTAAAACTGATGCTTTAGCTGTAATCAAATCTCAACGCCCAAGTTCTGATACTTTTAACAATGGCGTTTAACTGGACTTGGAATATTATCTGGTTTGGAACACTAACGGGTTCCTGCGATGTAGGCAGCTCTCCTTATCGTAACCGGGGCTGTTCCAGTGTTTATGCTGAGTTAGGCAGCTCCATGCTGTTGCCAGGGTTTGGACTACAACACCCCATCTTCCTAGGCCATTCATCCTGCTGGGTGGATCTGTTGTGAGCTGGAGACCAACGTTTCCTGTTTAGTGCCGAGCGATCCAGAAATTGCCATTTATTTGTGTGTGTGTCTGTGTGTGTGAGGTTAAGATGCCTTTTGCTTTGGCATCCCCTTAACAACACATGGCTTGTCCGGTCTCATTATTCGGAATGTGCATAAATGGCAATCAGGCGTAATAATGCAGGAAATTAAAAAATAGGCTCCCACTGATGATCTGTCTGCTAAGATGTCAGATGCTTTCAGAGCAGCGCTTCCAAGGCCAGCTGAGTATCCCATCGATCGAAGCCGACAGAATTTCACAGCTTGTTGTAAACCCTTTGCCAAAAACAGAAGGGCTTACTCAGCTGATTGGCAGCCCTTCTCCAAATTGCCCCCAAAGAACTGGGCTGAAAACGAGGCTGCTTTTCTCCCTGACAAAAGTCCTCATTTTACCTACCTCGAAAGGATGGAAGGCTGAGTCAACCTTGAGCCTGGTGAGATTCGAACTTGCAGTAATTGCAGGTAGCTGGTGCTAATTAACAGCGCTTTCGTCTGCTGCGCCACCAAGGCTCTAAACCAAGAACCACAAGAGCCAACCATTTTTCACCACAAGCACAATTTGCATGTCGAGTCCTTCTCACTGCAAATGTGCCTACAGACACCTTGCAGGGAAGCATTGGGCTATACTCACACTGCAACCGTTGTGATGTAGGGGTGCCGGTGTTGGGCTAGGAGCAGGGAAGCCAGATTCTAGTTAACTGGAGGGCTTTGACGCAGCCTTTCTCTTACTCTGGTCCACCTTGCAGGGATGTTGCTATGGGGGAAAAACGGGAGAAGGAGGGAGTACTATGGCAATGCTGGTTTTGTGTTCAATGAACCCAACCAGCAACTAAGGCTTCTATAAAAGAAAAATTTCTTTTTCTGTCTTCCAAAATGGAGCCTGTTTGGTTCTTAACAGTTTTCAGATTTTAATTCAGAAAATCAATATGTTGTGCCTGTCAAGAAATCTTAAGGAAAATATTCCGGGTGAAACGTTTTCATGATTCTTTACCTTGCCCCCAAATAAATCAAGGAAAGAATTTCCCAAGAAGGTTGGGAGAAGTCGAACTGCGGTGCCCAATCTCACAAATTTCATTTCACACTTTTGTTGTTATTGTCGTTGTTGTTGTTTGCCTTAGCTCAATATCTGAATCCGTCCGTTGTGATGTATAAGCCATGATTTACGGCTTAGCGTGACGTCTGAAAAGGGTTAAAGGGAAGTTTCCACAGCCCTCAGCGGTGGCAATGAGAAAATATTGTACTGCTCCTTTATCAGGACTGCTTCGGCGTCTGCTTAGGCGCTGAAGCTGACTCATATTTTGTTAAACTTACCTTTTATATCGTGCCTGGTTTCTTCCTGAGCTCCTCACACTTCCTGTAAATTCTCAGACCAAACACCGCCAGTAATTATAGATCTGCTCTTGCAAGATCAATCTACTGACATTTCTTAAAAGGCTGCAACATTTCCAGTTGTCACTGTTCCCGCCATAAGCTGTTAGCTACGCATGAGAAAGAATTCCATTTAGACTCTGTTTTTCTACTTACCCTTAAGAATCCTGAATGTTCTTGCCTTTGGCTTCTCTTTTATCTTCTAATTTTAATATAATGTTATCAAACGTTGCAGATGTTTGTTGGTCTTTTCACAGCCAACCTCAGTGTAAGTAGTTAAGATTGGCTCTATTTATAGCTATGGCTTTCTTTACTTTTTTCTTTTTGGCGAGCGTCTGAAAGTTTCAGTGTCATCGTTCTGGATTTTGGCAGTTTCGTAATAAGTAAATAAAAAGAGGCTGAGGTTAGGCATCAGGAGGAATTTCCTGATTGTATAGAGACTGTTAGTCAGTGGAACGGGCTGCCACAAGATATAGGGAGAGGCTGGACGGTCATCCATCAGAGATGTCCTGATAGATTTTGCCGTAAGCAGGGAGAGAGTCAAGATGACCTCTAAGGTCTCTTCCTATTTATTTATTTATTTATTTATTAGATTTTTAATTCCACCGTTATTACTGTATAAGTAACTCAAGGCGACAAATGTACCGAATATTCCTCCTTTCTCCTATTTTCCCCACAAGAAGAATTCTGTGAGGCGAGTTGGGCGGAGAGCAAACGAGTGGCCCAATGTCACCCAGCAAGCTTTCATGCCTGAGGCAGAACTAGAACTCGCCGTCTCCTAGTTTTTAGCCCAGCACCTTAACCACTAGATCTACCCTCCTGTGTACTTCTAAATCAGTGTTTTGCAACCTTGGAAACTTGGAGATGTGTGTGGACTTCAGTTTCCAGAATCTCCCAGCCCTCATGTTGAGAAACGCTGCTACAAATCTTATTTTATTTTTATTTTTTTCTGTGCCTAGCCTTTTAAATATAACATTGTATGGGTAGGGTTTTTGAAAGCATCATTGTGTTTCTGATTTAAAAAAAAAATATTTTTCTATATTCTTGTTTTCATGGCAGCCCTAATATTGACAGGTGATTCCCCCCCACCCCCCCACCCCGGTTGGCCTTGTACTACTGACATATAATATTTTGTACCCAAACGAGGATTGTAATCCTTATAATCTAGTGAGGATGAGTTATTTGCCAGTTTGAACTCTTGGAAAGACATAATAAAAATAATTAAGAAAATAAAATAAACCAAGGGATAATGATCCCTTGAATGCACTGTTGTGTTCGTGTGTAACACAGCACTGGTGACATTTTATTTACCGAAATACAGAGTTGGCTTGTGGCAAGACGGCAGCAAATAAATGTAATTAATAAATAATGTTGAAGCATTGCTAACTGGCAATGGGGCAACCAGATTTAAACCATCCCGTAAGTGATGCTGTTTTTGTTTTCTACCACTTGGTGGCTCCCTCACAATTTGTTTAAAAGTTTTTGAATAGAGCCAAATAAATAAATAAATAAATGCCATATCTAAATTCCTGGGATCTTTCTGTATTTGAACCTGAGACTGGAGGGCAGGTAAAGCCGGGTGGGGGGGAAAGAAAAGAAGAATAATTTTCTTTTCAAGGAGCTAGCTTAAATTACTACATAGCTTGTACAATTCCGAATCAAAATGATCGCTAATTGAGGAAAGCTAAAGGTAAAGGTTCCCCTCACACATGTGTGTTAGTCGTTCCCGACTCTAGGGGGCGGTGCTCATCTCCATTTCAAAGCCGAAGAGCCAGACGTCTCCGTGGTCATGTGGCCGGCATGACTAAATGCCAAAGGCGCACGGAACGCTGTTCCCTTCCCACCAAAGGTGGCCCCTATTTTTTCTACTTGCATTTTTTTAACGTGCTTTCGAACTGCTAGGTTGGCAGAAGCTGGGACCAGTCACGGGAGCTCACCCCGTTATGCGGCACTGGGGATTCGAACCGCCGAACTGCCGACCTTTCGATCGACAAGATAAGCGTCTTAGCCACCACATCCCCTTGGAGGAAAGCTACATCAAGGAAAAAGAGAACGCCAGGCAACGAATTTGTTTTTCCTCCAAAAAGCTCGGGAAGGCACGGGAAAATCCTATCCTTCGGCATTTCTTTGCCGCTCATAACAATTCCATGAAATAGGTTTTTGGCCAATTCCAGGAGCAGGAAGAAAAGAGGCTGCCTGAGAAGCTTTTTCAACTTTGTTGTCTCTGCCCTCAAACATCATCTTAGGTGCAAACAGGAGGAAAAAAAAACACCAACCAAGTTCACTTAAATTGATTTAATTGGATTTTAATATTGTTTTAAATTTTGTATCTGTGTATTTTATTTGCTGGCTGTTCACTGCCCCGAGTCCCTCGGGAGAGGGGGCGGTATATAAATATAATAAACTATAACTTCTGAAAGCCTCTCCATCCTCCCCCCACCCCCAAAGGCCACCAAGGTCACGTGGCTTTTAAAAGGGTGAATTCCCACGAGATTTTCCTGATCCATCTCTCTCTATCCGTAGCCCAATGGGGCTTCCCATCCGCAGAGGTAGCGCGTTACTGCGAGCGAGCGCAGGGTAGTAGATGGGCCGACAACCCCCCTGTGCTCTGCAGGGGTTTGGGTCATCCGTTTTTGGAAAATGGAAGAGAGGTTTTTTATTATTATTATTTTTTATTAATTTGATTTATATGCCGCCCTTCTCCAAAGACTCAGGGCGGCTTACAATGTGCTCAGTTTTTGGCAGGTGGACTGACCGGATACGATTTTGAGGCCAAGGAAGGTCCAGTCCTCCTTTGGCTGAACAAGCTGGAGGCCCACTAGGCAAAGCAGAGGTAGCTTCCCACGTGTTGAATGTCATGCTCAGTCTACCTGAAGACTCTCTTTCTGAAGGGACCTAGTGCCCCATCTTCCACATCCAGTAGATAAAGAGGGAGCGTTGATGCTGGTAGGATAATAGCAGGATGAAACCCAAGGATCAGTCAGAGAAAGAACAGTCGATTTAAAAACCACTGGAGAACTTCCCAAACTGTTATTTTATCCCATTGATGAGTTCTGTCACATCGTAATGTATGTAAGCTAACTCTGCCAACAGACATACTTGGAGGGTTGCTCACGGGGAGCAGGAGGAGGGAGAGAGAAAGAGAAGTCCTATCCCAGTCTGTTCCCTGAATTCAAAGTCCACAGTAAGGCAGGCAAGGGGGGGGGGGACCCCAGCAAGACTGTCCCCCAGATGCAATGTTTCTCAACATTGGCGACTCTTAAGATGTGTGGACTTCAGCTCCCAGAATTCTCCAGCCAGTGGTGAAAACAGGCAGCGTAAACTCCTATCTGAATTCATCATGTGAAAGGAATCTGAATTAGTTTCCAGTCTCCTGCTTATATATAGGACATATATATATATATGGCAGTTAATTTCCAGTCTCCTGCTTATATATAGGAAATATGTATAAGGCAGTTAGTTTCCAGTCTCCTGCTTATCTATAGGAAATATATATAAGGCAGTTAGTTTCCAGTCTCCTGCTTATATATAGGAAATATGTATTAAGGCAGTTAGTTTCCAGTCTCCTGCTTATATATAGGACATATATATAAGGCAGTTAAAGTGTGTGTGTTTAATATATAAATATATACTGTGTATGTAGACACACACACACGCAGAGTATATGCCTATAGCTAGGCAAAATTTTCAAGGACAACCTCCCTCAATGCCTGAAGAGAAAAATTGTCGATCAGTGTGTGCTACCTGCTCTAACTTATGCCGGCGAAACATGGACACTAACCTCACAATCCATACAAAAGCTCCGAGCGGCGCAAAGACCCACGCTCGGCCTCACAAGGCAAGATAGAAAGACCTGCTGCAGGTGGATTAAGAGAACAACCGAAAGTGTACGATGCCATCCAAAGAGTAAAAGGATTGAAATGGAGCTGGGCCGGACACATAGCAAGAAGAAATGAGGGCAGGTGGACCAAGGCGGTCACAGAATGGATCCGACTTGATCGAAAGCGTCCACGAAAAAGATCTAAATAAAACAAGATGGCGTGTTGGCCATGTCATGCAGGGGAAGAATTCACTGGAGAAAGTCGTTTCTCCTTCCGCTTATGACTGTATGACTGTAACCTTGTTGCTGGTATCCTTACGATTTATATTGATATTTTTTCCTGATTGCTTATTTGTACCCTAGGACTATCATTAAGTGTTGTACCTTATGATACTTGATGAACGTATCTTTTATGTACACTGAGAGGGTATGCGCCAAAGACAAATTCCTTGTGTGTCCAATCACACTTGGCCAATAAAGAATTCTATTCTATTTATGTTGGGAAGAGTTACCGGTAAAAGGAAACCAAGCCGTCAAAGAAGACGGTGACTGAACACCGTCCGACTTGACATCAGCCAGAACATAGAACAACTCAAAAGAAATATTGTAGGATCAGAAGACGTAGAGACACCTGGCCCATAGAATCACCAAGAGTCAGACACGACTGAACGGATCACATCCACATCATCATCATTTCCTGCTTCCATCCGGAGATGAGCCACCCAGAATAAGGACAAGGCCTGTTTGGACTCGATTCATAATTTTCCCAACAATTTTGAAAACGTTATATATCAATTGCCGTCGGCTTTCTTACCGCCGTGTCTCACTCTTGGCTGTAGCTCCCAGATCCTTTTTGCAATAACCTCACACCTACATCGCACCAGCTGTTCAGTTCGGCAGACACAACCAGCGCTCCTAGTCTACATAAATACGCCACTGCTTTGATGACTATTAGCACATTTTCCAGATGTGTTTGAAGTGGCGGAGCCGTTGCTCCGTTAAAACGCCTGCCCTTGTTTGCCTTTTTATTTACGTTTGGAGGATTGAGCATTTCTAGCTCTTGTTAGTCATGCCCGTTGATGTCTTTTTTTCTAACGTCTGCAAGCGTGATCTACGGCTCTTGAAAGGCAGCCAAGCTCTGCTGGCTGTTTGGGATAACGGAGGGAAGCCACCACCGAAAATTCCTCCCTTTTGGAAATTAGCGTTCATGTCGCTGGGCAGACTTGAGGGACAGAGTGAGTCGGGGCTCGTGCACCTCCAGATTGTCGGTTTCGCTGCTTCTTCTTCTTTGTAGGCTTAGCAGCTTGGAATCTGGTATAGAGGAGGACAGACTTCCTGTGGGATGTTTATTTAAAAATATATCTGGCATCTTTCTGAACCACTTGGCTGGGGAGGAGGTGGGGAAGATGGGACGTTTCGAGTACATCGCTTTGAACCTAACCCAGTTAGGTTAACCAGGCGGAGAGCGTGCCTGGTTCAGTCTGCCGTGGCAACTTAAAGAGGGAAGTCAATTCCCAGAATCCCCCAGCCCGCATGCTGGTCTAAAGCATCTTTTTGCTCAAAGCACTGGGAGCTGATTGCAAAAGTCTTTCCCTGCCGAAGACCAGGATAAAACCGGAATCTAGCGTTCTATACTTTCTCCTTTTTCTCCTCCCAAGAATAATGCTCGTCGCTTACCCCTCCCATTTACCTTCCCAAAGTCCTATGAGGTAGACTATGCTGGGCAGGAAAGGATTGAACAAGTCCAAAGGCGGCCAGGTTCGGGAGCATAAGGTTGGGTGGATCAATAGGTAAAGGTAAAGGTTCCCCTCGGACATATGTGCTAGTCGTTCCCGACTCTAGGGGGTGCTGCTCATCTCCGTTTCAAAGCCGAAGAGCCAGCACTGTCCGAAGATGTCTCTGTGGTCATGTGGCTGGCATGACTCAACACCAGAGGCACACGTAACGCTGTTCCCTTCCCACCAAAGGGGGTCCCTATTTTTCTACTTGCCTTTTTTACGTTCTTTCGAACTGCTAGGTTGGCAGAAGCTGGGACAAGTCACGGGAGCTCACCCCGTTAGACTGCACTAGGGATTCGAACCGCCGAACTGCCGACTTTTCTGATCAACAAGCTCAGCGTCTTAGCCACTGAGCCACCGCATCCCCAGATCAATACCCTGACTTATAATGCAGTTTTTTTACCGTTAGCCTAGTTGATTGCATGAAGTTAGCCCCTGGGTTTTCCTCTACTTAACCGGTTGGAAGAAACCAGTTTTGTTTCCTTAAACCACCATTTAATAATAACTTGGTTTATTTTATTTTTGCCTGAAACGTAACTTTAAATTACTGGGGGCTTGTTTAACAAAGTTAGCATAGTGCACATAGTGCCAGCAATTTTTCTTATATTCCTGAATTTTCCACTACCAGAATTTAAAGAGCGTTTTCAAAGCTTTTCCAAATTCCATTCCTTGCTGCGGGCTGTTCCTTCGGCAGAACAAGTGGCGGGACATCCCTCCTCCACCTCTCTCTCCCCCCCCTCCCATCCCCCTCAATTTTCTGACAACATTTCTCTCCTCGCAGGTGGGAAAGAAGCGCATAAGGTGACCCACCTGTTTTGGTGTTGCTAACAGGTGTCTCAAGCAGCAGGTCTTCCTTTGGAAGGAGGGGAAGAAAAAAAAAATAGCCAAAATACACAAAGATGTACAAATCCCACAAAAGAAGCAGCAAATAGGAAAATGCCCCCAGAGCATCTGCTAACGGAGAATTGCGCGCCGAAGCCAGAGATGAGCGCAATAGTCTCAGGCAGGGGTACAGAGAGGTGGACAAGCCCCACTATTTTTAGGAGATGGGCACCTGGTTCTGAATTAGGTCCCCGCTGTCTCCCAGGCTCTGAGGTCTCGGGGAAGAACTGACAGTTGAAAAGCGAGGATGGAAATTACAGGGTTGCCGTAGCTTCCACTGCACCCAGAAGGCAGCCGGAGAGAGGGCAGGCTTTTTAGACCTTCCCGTTTGCCCCCGCCACCCCTACCCCCCTTGTCAGCAAGAGTTTGGGGGGAGAAAAGGCGAAGGTGTGACGGGGTCGCAGCCGGTTAATGGCGTCTCGTTCGCGCGCAGGATCAATCCGGGCGAGCTTATGGAAATGGATACGCCGTCGGAGGCTCCCAACAAATGATCCGAAATTAATTGCAATAAGAGGTATATAATAGCTGCTCGGTTAGGAAGAGAAACACCGTCAATTAAGCGAAAATTGCTTCCTCAAAAGTTAAATACATGTTTCTTGCCTTTTAATTTCACAACACCTTTTTTCTTATTTATAAGCAAGAGAGACTCCCAAGCTGCTATTCACAGAGTGCAGTTCTATAGCAATATGTGTGTGTGTATATATATATATGTATGTATGTATGTATGTATATATGTACATATAAAATATTTCACACGCATCTTACCCATCAGAACCAGAGGGGGGGGGATAAAAACCCAGTATAATTGCCCCAAATAGAATAGCGTACAGCTGCCTCTCAATGAAGCAGCGTAGTAGTTTCCCATTCATGGCTCTTAATGCAGTTAGTTGTAAATATGTATTTATATCTCCATTTAAGGATTTGAAAGCCGAACTAACCAAGGCAGCTGGCCATCCTTTCTTATTTATTTATTTATTTATTTAAATGATTGCATATATTTGGAACAAAGGAAAATGGCTGCTTTAAGAAAAATGGAGAAAGAAAATAGGAACGGAGGCATTATCTCCGTTTATTTCTGCCCGATTGGTAAGACTAGGCAAGTGAGGGGCACTCCCGTGCCCTAATACATCCAATAGATTAGGATCCAATAGATCCCAATACATCCAGTGCAGGTAATAAACGATTAGTTTTTTTTAAAAAAAAATTGAAGTGTATGTTCTTTTTCCCTTGTGGGTTCGCGCGTTCCGTTTTTCTGTTTTAGAAAGTCTTCCTTTTTCAAAGCTTAAGCCAGCTAGAGTGGTCCAGAGCCGGACAGCTTCTAAATCATTATTTAATGACCCCATAATCCCTTGCGGGGCGGCGTCTGGGCAACTAAATGGAGCAAGCAGAGCGTTTTACTGGCCGGATGCCCTTCCTGTTGCCAGTACTGAGTTTTATTCAGCAGATATATTCTCATTGTGCCCAGAGAGAGAAATATCTGCCTCTACCTAGGATCGAACTCACAGCCTCACGGCCAAACTGGAACGCATGTGTATGTGTTCCAGAAACCCGAAGACCAGCTGGCCGGTGCACGCATGCCCTTTTTGGGGGCCTGTTTTTTTTGGTCTGTTTTCGGGCTGTTTTTTTGGGCCGTTTTCAGACCGTTTTTCGGGCCGTTTTTGGCTTAAAAAAACAGCCCAAAAACGGGCCGTTTTCCGGTGCTCCGGCGCCCACGAAGACCAGCTGGCCAGAAACCGGAAGCTGGCGACTGCGCACGTGCCCACGGAGAGGGCTCTGCGTGCCACCTCTGGCACGTGTGCCATAGGTTGGCCATCACGGGTATAAGGATTCCTGCGTCGGGCAGGGGGTTTGACTAGAAGGCCTCCAAGGTCCCTTCCAGCCCTCTGAGTATGTCCCGGTGGAGTCTATATCAGGGGTCTCCAAGCTTGGCAACTTTAAGCCTGGCTTTGCTGGCTGGGGAATTCTGGGAGTTGAAGTCCGCCAGGCTTAAAAAAAACCTGCCGAGCTTGTAGCTGGTCTCTATCATTCCCGTTCCCCAACCAGGATTCTGTCCCAGGTTCAGATCTGGAGAGTCAGCGCTCTTTGGACATCACCTCCTGCCCCATCTGGTTTTGCGCTCCTTGATTAGGTGTGTGTGTGTTTGTGTGTGTGTGTTTGGGAGTGGGTGGGGGGGGTGAGAAACGTGCATTGGAGCCCAGCCCCAAGTGGATAGCAGCGTGCCTAGAGTCTTCGCTTGACCTTTAATTGGTGTTGGAAAAGACCAGATGGAAACCAACGATTGATTGACTTTAATTGGAAATCCGCAGCGGGAGATTTGCCAGCTAACCGAAAGGTTGCGGCTTCATTGCTTTTTTTTTTTTCCCTTTCCTCCTTTCCCCCCCCCCCCTGTCCGGAGAGTGACAGGGCCTAAACCCCCCCACCCTGCCCCAAGGGATCTTTTGTGTTGCTGCGGTTTTTTTGTACATTCAGTGCCCTTTCCCCACCACCACACATGCACACACACACACACACGGGGAGCGCCGAGGAGGCTTACAGGAATGTCAGCCTTTCCAGACTTCTCCCTCTGTTACATTGCTAAGCAACTTTTAGGAAACATTTAAAACCCCCCTCCTCCCTCTACCCACCTACCCGCCCTTCTCGCCATCTGGGAAAAGAAGCACTCGGTCTAGGCAGGCAATGAGATGGATTTTAACGGAGAAAAGGGAGCCACGTTCTACGTCGGGGAGCAGCCCGTGATTCAACTAATATATAAATGTGTGAAGAAGTACAAAGCCTAAACAAACCGTGGTTCGTTTGTTTGTTTTTTCCCCCTTCCAAAGGATGATGCAAAGGCTTATGACGAAAAGAACCCACCGGTGATGCGCCGGCTGGCTCTTTTCCCACAGGCAGTCTGTCGCTGATGGGTGCGCGTCCTCCAGGCCAACTGGCTGCCTCGCGAGGACGCAGCCGCCTTCCTTTCGGCGGGGCTAAAGGCCAAACTGCAAGGAGGGTCTCAGAATGGATTGGGATACAAGGCCCCGGGACCTGTCTCCCCCTCCCCTTCTTCCAGGATTGCCTCGTTCCCAGCCAGAAATCCCACCCCACAAGCCATCCATGCTAGTTCGCCAAGCTGTCTTAACGGTACGGCCTCTTAAGAGGTTGCCTGGCTTGCATTGCTGATGTAAAAACCCGTTTCTGGGTGGGAGGGATGGATTTTATTCCTGCCTTGGGTCCATTTCTGGTCTGATGTAAGCAGCAGATGTTGATCTGGGTTTCCACAGACAGGCATTGGGCCTGATTCTCGAATTAACCCACATCCTGGGATCCTCCAGCATATGGAATATCTTAAACTAGCCACACAGCTTGAGTCCACCCGACACTCAAAGCTGCTAGCCGGCAAAGGAGGAATGCTCTACCAAGGTTAGCAATGCTTGAAGCCTCCTATACTTTGGCCTTTTTAAAATTCATGGCATGCCCACAGGGGGAAACTAACAAACTGGCCAAAGACAAGCTACTTCACACCAGGATTGCTTAACCATTTTTGCCCCTCTTCTGACCGTGTTTTTCTTCTGTGCCCAGGTCTCATTACAAGATATGGGCCTGGAACAATGGCATCAACACAATAGTGTTCGCAGCCTAATACAACTTATTTAGGTGGGGTCCTTGGTGCTCTCTGAGCTTTCTTGCTTTCTTGCAGATGTTTCATTGCCAAACTATCCTGTTTCCCCGAAAATAAGACATCCCTTGATAATAAGCCCAATCGGGCTTTTTGAGCGCATGGCAGTAAGGCCAAGCGCTTATTTCAAGGTTCAAAAAAATATAAGACAGGGTCTTATTTTCGGGGAAACACAGATAGATAGATAGATAGATAGATAGATAGATAGATAGATGGATGGATGGATGGATGGATGGATGGATGGATGGATGGATAGATAGATAGATAGATAGATAGATAGATAGATAGATAGATAGATAGATAGATATGGATAGATGGATGGATGGATAGATAGATATGGGTGGGTGGATGGATAGATGGATGGATGGATAGATAGATAGATAGATAGATAGATAGATAGATAGATAGATAGATACCTTGTCCCCCCCCCCCAAATTATCCCCTGATAATAAGCCCAATCGGGCTTTTTGGGTGCATGGCAATAAGGCCAAGCGCTTATTTCAGGGTTCCAAAAAATATAAGACAGGGTCTTATTTTCGGGGAAACACGGTAGGTAGCATCATCAGTGCTAGTGGTGTTACTTAAGTAAACAAGCAAACTTGGAGAGCACCAAGGACCCCACAGCCCTCTTCCCTCCTCCCCCCCTAGCACTGATGATGTTCCCTGTTTGGGTAATAAAACGTCTGAAAGAAAGCAAGCAAGCTCAGAGAGCGCCATGTCAACCCCGAGCTACAAATATTCTTTATTAGTACAACTGGTTTACTTATTTAATTACTTACTTACATTTCGTGTTTCTTAACTGCCCATCTCCCTCAGCAGCTGCCATGGACCTCCCCTCCTGACCTGTTTTTCACCTATGGCACCCTTGAAATATCCTAGAGCCCCCCCCCCCCCCGGAGGCTATGTAGCCCCCGGTTGGCCTTGACAAGATTATACTAAGCCCTGGTTTGATTAAACCTGGTTTGTTGAATCCATCATGGTTGCCTGAGCTTACGTCACCTGACCTGCCCCCTCAAGTCTTCTTTTTAAATCGCTTCGCCTGCCAATCATTAAGTCCATCCCAAGAGACAAGGTCACTGCACTCCCCACGTACCGGAATGGGACTCCGCCTGGAGAGGAATAAATAAGAAGTGTGGCCCCATAGGAACATGTCAACCTCTTCCTCCTGAGCTTCCTGAGCACCTGAGATGGTGCACATATGTGCACACGTGTGTGCATACTTATACAGGAGCCACAGCTTATTCTTGGCAGCAGGCGTGTGAGTGATTTCTTTGGAAGGCTGGGAGAAGAGCGATTGTGGGAGGGAGAAACCAGAAGGATCCCACTTGCTGAATCTTCCCCCCCCCCCACTCGTGCTTGCTTTTCAATGGCTTGGGCAGCTGCTTCCCCTCCTCTCCCCACGGCATTTCCTCCCCGCCTCCCCCTCCCACTATTTTGGGAGACAACTTGTTGTGAGCGGGTGGCAGAACGTTTGAGTCTTTCGGATCCATCTGGGATTTGCTGGCAGCTCGGATAAATTTAGAGTCATAGTAGCACTTTGTTCCACACGAGAGCCACCCTTCCGTCAGCCGTTCAGCGCCTGGATCCCGGCTGTCACTCTCCTGCGCACCCACCCATGCGCCAGCCTGCCCGCCCGCCCCGCCGGTCTTGAATTTGCCACATGCCGTTGCCAGAGAAGCCGCGGCTGGCTGACCCTCTTCTGGCTGGTGAAGTGACTCGCCCAGGGGAGGCAAAGAGGGAATCGCCTCCCACGCTTAGGTTTTTCTGGCTCTCTTGGGCGCCATTCGGATTGTGTGGGCCTGTCACAATCTCACGAGGACCCCTGTGGTCGTCGTTCTCCTCTAAAGGTAAAGGTTCCCCTCACACATATGTGCTGGTCGTTCCCGACTCTAGGGGGCGGTGCTCATCTCCGTTTCAAAGCCAAAGAGCCAGCGCTGTCCGAAGACGCCTCCGTGATCATGTGGCCGTCATGACTCAACGCCAAAGGCGCATGGAACGCTGTTGCTGGTCCCTATTTTTCTACTTGCATTTTTTTTGTACGTGCTTTCGAACTGCTAGGTTGGCAGAAGCTGGGACAAGTCACAGGAGCTCACTCCGTTACGCGGCACTCGGGATTCGAACCGCTGAACTGCCGACCTTTCGATCGACAAGCTCATATGTGCGAGAGGAACCTTTACCTTTTAAAAGACCCAACCAGTCCCTCTCCTGGCTATTTTATAACCACCCACTTGGACGTGTTTAGCCTAATCCTTTTTTTCTTTCTTTCTTTCTTCTAGAGTTACCATCCAAGTCTGAAACCCGATGCTCGCTTTCTTTCTTTTGTCCTGTTTCATTCATTCATTCATTCATTCATTCATCCTCTCCCCCCCTCCCCTTTTATCTGTTTGAAGGGACAATGGAGAAACGATATGTTCAATGGACAAGGCTGTATGATCCATTGTTCGGGCGTCATCTATGACGGCCTCTGGCATAACGGCTCCCCTCTTGGTACGTGCTCTGGATTTATGCAGTTTGGTTCGTAATGAGACCCCCGGAATAATGCCCTGCCTTTCCCTTGATTTGATTTGTGTAGCGTCGGCATCAATTCTGCTCTCCGAACTTGTCAGGCCAAAGAGTTGAAAAGCAGCAGCGAACCCACAATGGGGGTGGGGAGTTGTGTAGGCCAGGGAGAGGCAGCGGGCACAGCTCAGAAGCCTCAGTTGAAATGCTGCTCTTTTCACACATGATTCCCACTTCGTGCCTCGGGAAAAGAAAAGGAAACTTTAGGAAAATAGCCAGGAGTTTGTGGTGATCTTGGCTGGGGATCCCTTTGATGGACAGTATCGTAGCATAGGTAGGTAGGTGGGGAAGATAGAGAAGTAGAGAAGATAGATAAATGGATGGATGGATAAATAGATAGATAGAAATCAGATAGGTAAGCAGGTAGATAAATAGAGAGATAAGATAGAAAAGATACCATGTTTCCCCGAAAATAAAATTCTGTCTTATATTTGTTTGAACCCAGAAATAAGCGCTTGGCCTTATTTTCGGAGAAGTCTTATTATTTTTGGGGCGCGTGGAGGAAAGCAGAGGAAATGGCAACTCACCACTGGGATCGTCAGAGCCTTTTAAAAGCATTTTTTTTTACAACCTCTTTGGCCGAAGAGGTTGTAGAAAAAATGCTTTTAAAAGTAAAAAATCGGGTGATCCGGTCCGAACCGGGAGCATTTCACCCCTGGTCTTCACGTAGTGTAAGTGGGACAACAAGAGCCTTGGTAGTACAGGGGTTTAAGGCACCCTGTTATTAAGCTGGTTATTAAGACCAGCTGCCTGCAATTATTGCAGGGTTCGAATCTCGCCAAGGCTCAAGGTTGACTCAGCCTTCCATCCTTTCTAAGGTAGGTGAAATGAGGACCCAGTTTGTGGGGGCAATAAGCTACTTTGTATAAAAATACAAAAGGATGAAGGCTATTGCTGAGTACATTGTAAGCCGCCCTGAGTCTTCGGAGAAGGGCGGCATATAAATCAAATTAAAAAAAAAAAAATGTTTAAAAGAAAGGACACACCGACACCTATTCAGCTTTGCCAAGGCACCTTCTGTCTAAAGAAAACGATTTCCGCAACCAGGCGGAAGCCGCTATGAAACTAATTTCATTCCCCTCTCCTAAACTTTAGAGAAATGAAGCTTTCATTTGAAGTAAACCAGAATAGACAACAATGCATACCTTTGCTACAAAATACGCTCTATTCATTGCCTGCGTTTCGAGGCTCGCTCTTGCGGGAAACATTCTGCCAATCTTCTGTCCCGGATGCCTACTTTTCGAAAAGAGAATGATGTTTAAATGTCCCAGCTGGTCTTTTTCAGGAGCGCTAACCACCAAGGTCTGTTGAACATTTTGCAGGGCAAGCGAAGACAATGGCGATTATAGGGCCAGAGGTGATAGACGCAAGTCTAGGATCGGTTCTTACTTTTCACATCCAGCTGCAGACCGATAACGGAGAGGTTTCTAAAAGTAAGAATGCTTTTTTTTTGGAATCTTTGCGGGACTCTGTAAAATAATTTCTATGGGTGACAAAAAAAAATAGCCCTTTTGGTTTCTATACCGTTCCAGACAGGTGGCTGTCCAGTTTCTTTTTGAAAACATCCAGTGATTTAAAGCACCTAAAACTTCTGGTGGCAAGCTGTTCCACTGGTTAATTGTCCTTCCCATTAGGAAGTTTCTCCTTAATTCCAGGTTGCTTCTCTCCTTGATTAGTTTCCATCCATTGTTTCTTGTCCTGACTTCTGGTGTTTTGGAAAATAGCTTGACCCCTCTCTTCTTTGGGGCAGTCCCTCAAATACTGGAACACTGCTATCATATCTTCCCTAGGCCTTCTTTTTACTAGACTAGACATACCCAATTCTTCATCTGTCTTCATGAAAGTTGTCAAGTGTGTCAAAATTGTCAAACCCATTAAAAAAATAAATAAATCTTTTTTTTTTTTTTGACTATCTGTAACCCCCGTCTCCATTCTGGGACAGTGAAAGACATCCATTCCCTAAGAAAGAAGGCAAAAGGGTAGCTTTGTGGGAAATTGCAGCAGGGCTGCCATTTTAATTCAAACCTTTTGAGACTGATGGACATTTTCAATCCCAGGATGTGTCCAGATGGACACAGACATCTTCTTTCCCATGTCTTGTTTCCTGCCCAAGTTTTCATTCTTCACAGGTAAACAATTCCACAGCTTTCCACTTCCTAAAATCGGAGTTAACAGTGAGCCTGTGTACAAATGATCAGATTAGACATTGGGCAATTCAAAGCCAAAATCAACTTAGGTCGGTGATGGCTAACCTTTTTGCCGTCGTGTGCCAAAAGCAGGGGGAGTATGTAGGGGTCGCACACGTGCCCACACCCATAATTCAATGCACCCCGCGCACGCACGCATGACACCCCCCCCCCGCTCCCTGCTTTTGGCATGCAATGGCACGGTAGGCCCGTTTATCACCCTCCCCAGCCTCCAGAGGCTTTCTTGGAGCCTGGGGAGGGCAAAAACAGCCTCCCCCCCCACCCCCAGAGGCCAGAAATGGCCCATTTCCTGACTTCCGGTGGGACTGGAATGGCTGTTTTTCACCCTCCCCAGGTTCGCCAGAACCGGCTGAATACCACCTCTGATTTCCTGGATAACCACAGCTATGCTTGTTTCTAAGATTCCATCTTAGCTCTTTGCTAATTATTGATTGCTATTTTCTTTTTTAAAAAAAAGGGTGGGGGGAGAAAAAAAAGAGCCTTTTTAAAGCTCCAAGGGAAGCCTTGATGTTAGAAAAGTTTTCTGTTGATTGCAGAAGACTCGCACGGACCTTGTAAACCTGTTTTGTTTTAAATTACTGCCGGAGAAGTCAAGGTTGCCTGTAGCAGGTGGTGGTAATTAAATGACTGTTAAGCTGCCTACGTTTTTCCGGGTGACGGTTCTGTTTGGTGGGCTTTTATCGTGGAATGCGCTGTTTGTGTTGCTTCTCCTCCTCCTCCTCTCTTCTCCCCTTTAAAAAATAAAATAAAATAAAATTGGACCACGTTCTGATTTCGTCCCGTGGGAAAACGATCTCCTTCCATCTTTTGGCTGTAGCGTTTGAGTGGAAACATGCTTTGCTTGACATAGAAATATATGGTAGAAGCCTTAGGGAGAAAGATGGGTTGTCCTAAAAGAGCATTGGAAACAGGATGTCCCAGGCTAGGAGATCATTCTGGGACCCGTGGAGTTTATTCTACCCGTTGTTTGGATTCGGTTGCATGTGTCTTCCAGACAGAGCATGGCCGACGGATTCTTTTTTTCTTCTTCCACCACATTAATCCCTGAGAGCATCTGTTGAAACTAAATAGGAAGAAATTCAAAACCGGTAAAAGGCAGATGTTGTGCGATCCATCTTTGTGTGGTTGTTTTTCTTGCAGACGTCTCATTACCAAATGAGGTAACATCATCAGTGCTACAAAGGAGTGGGGTTTACCATCTGTTTATGTAGCTAGTACGGTGCTTGACTTACAATCACAGTTCAGCCCCAAATCTCTATTGCTAAGCAAGACAGTGGTTAAAAATCAGCCGCGTCCCATTTTACCACCTGTTTTGCCATGGTTGAGGGAATCGCGGAAGTTCTTAAGTGAGTCATCATGCGGTCGTTAAGCGAATCTGATTCCCCATATTTGCTTGTTAGCAGTTTCCTAGAAGGTTGCAGGTGACAGTCCCAAGATCAGAAATACATGCCGGTTGCCAAGCACTCCATGTGACTATAGGGATAGTGAAACGGTCACAAGTGTGAAAACCGGTCACTTTTCTTCAGTGCTGTTGTAAATTTCGAACCGCCGTTACATGCAGTCCTTGACTTACGACCACAATTGAACCCAGACATTCTGTTGCCAGTGAGAAAAGCTGTTCAATGAATTTTGCTGCATTTTACGACCTTTCTTGCCACGGTTGTTAAGTGAATCGTGGCAGTTGTTAAGCTAGTAACCTGGTGGTTGAGTGAATCCGGCTTTCCCCGTGGATTCTGCTTGTCGGAAGGTCGCAAAAAGGGATCACGTGACCCCGAGATACTATGACCGTCATAAATATGAACCAATTGCCCTGCATCCAGATTATGTCTCTCTCTCTCTCCCCCTCTCTCTGTATCTATGTCTCTCTCTCACCCACTCTCTGTATCTCTCTTATGTTTCTCTCTCTCCCCCTCTCTCTGTCTCTCTCTCCCCCCTATGTCTCTCTCTCCCCTTCTCTCTGTATCTCTCTCTGTCTGTCTCTCCCCCCCTCTCTATGTCTCTCTCCCCCTCTCTCTGTATCTCTTTATGTCTCTCTCTCTCCCCCTCTCTCTGTATCTCTGTCTCTCTCCCCCCTCTCTATGTCTCTCTCTCCCCCTCTCTCTGTATCTCTGTCTCTCTCTCTCCCCCTCTCTCTGTATCTCTGTCTCTCTCCCCCCTCTCTATGTCTCTCTCTCCCCCTCTCTCTGTATCTCTGTCTCTCTCTCCCCCCCTCTCTCTGTATCTCTGTCTCTCTCTCTCCCCCTCTCTCTGTATCTCTGTCTCTCTCCCCCCTCTCTATGTCTCTCTCTCCCCCTCTCTCTGTATCTCTGTCTCTCTCTCCCCCCCTCTCTATGTCTCTCTCTCCCCCTCTCTCTGTACCTCTCTATGTCTCTCTCTCTCTCTCCCCCTCTCTCTGTATCTCTGTCTCTCTCTCTCCCCCTCTCTCTGTATCTCTGTCTCTCTCCCCCCTCTCTATGTCTCTCTCTCTCTCTCCCCCTCTCTCTGTATCTCTGTCTCTCTCTCTCCCCCTCTCTCTGTATCTCTGTCTCTCTCCCCCCTCTCTATGTCTCTCTCTCCCCCTCTCTCTGTATCTCTGTCTCTCTCTCCCCCCCTCTCTCTGTATCTCTGTCTCTCTCTCTCCCCCTCTCTCTGTATCTCTGTCTCTCTCCCCCCTCTCTATGTCTCTCTCTCCCCCTCTCTCTGTATCTCTGTCTCTCTCTCCCCCCCTCTCTATGTCTCTCTCTCCCCCTCTCTCTGTACCTCTCTATGTCTCTCTCTCTCTCTCCCCCTCTCTCTGTATCTCTGTCTCTCTCTCTCCCCCTCTCTCTGTATCTCTGTCTCTCTCCCCCCTCTCTATGTCTCTCTCTCTCTCTCCCCCTCTCTCTGTATCTCTGTCTCTCTCTCTCCCCCTCTCTCTGTATCTCTGTCTCTCTCCCCCCTCTCTATGTCTCTCTCTCCCCCTCTCTCTGTATCTCTGTCTCTCTCTCCCCCCCTCTCTATGTCTCTCTCTCCCCCTCTCTCTGTACCTCTCTATGTCTCTCTCTCTCTCTCCCCCTCTCTCTGTATCTCTCTGTCTCTGCCCCGGCCGCTTCTCCATCACCCGCTGTTGCCCTTACCTTCTCAGGCCAGGCGAGGAGTGACTGGGAGGGGAGGGTGAGGGGCAGGGCCAGTCAGTGGTGGGTTCACCGGACAGGGAGCCACAGCAGAGGGCCCAAAGAGCCTCATGCAGCTCCAGAGCCGCAGGTTGCTGACACCTGACCTATACATACAAATTCTCTGTTCTAAATCTTTACACAGTGCTGGCTCCCGAGAGACAATTAACCTTCTACTCATGCTTAGGAGCGTCCCAAATACGATGCTTCCAGGGATCTTCGCTTCTCTGTAGAACCCAACCTTGATCCTCAGAGCCAGCTGCAGAGCAGGAGTTGAAATCATGCCTTGTCCTTTGATTTATTAGGCGAAAGGGGTCGATTGCTGGAGATTACGGCCAGGATCAAAAAGATCACCTTACCCGAAACCAGCTCCCACGAATCGTTGGAAGCCACCGAGAAGCAACATTTTTCGTAAGTGGCAGAGAGAAAGTCAGGCGTTTGTCTCTTCCTTATAGTCTACAATTTGGTTTCCGCTTCCTGCGGGCGCGTTCTGGATCTCCGGAGCTTCCGAGCCACGTTATGCTTGATGTAGAGTTGGGCGAATACGACACAGATGGTTAATTCAGCGACGCCTTGTACTGGGATTGCAAACATCACTCACTGGTTTCAAGTAAACCCGAGCAGCGCCATCGGATGAGGAAAAGTACCCATCTGAACGTCCGCAGTAGAACGTCAGAGTGGGTTACCCGATCTCCTCAAACACTCCTTCGTAATCTTGTTACTGCACTGTTTTGTTTAAATTTAACAGAATAACAAGAGTTGGAAGGGACATTGGAGCAGGGGTGAAATCGAGCAGGTTCTGACAGGTTCTGCAGAACCGGTAGCGGAAATTTTGAGCAGTTCGGAGAACCGGCAAATACCACCTCTGGGCTGGCCCCAGAGTGGGGTTGGGAATGAAGATTTTGCAATATCTTTCCCCCAAGAGTGGGGAGGGAATGGAGATTTTGCAATATCCGTCCCCTGCCACGCCCACCAAGTCACACCCACAGAACCGGTAGTAAAAAAAATAGATTTCACCATTGCCTTGGGGGTCTTCTAATCCAACCCCCTCCTTAGGCAGGAAACCCTACACCACTTCAGACAAAGGGCTATCCAACATCTTCTTAAAAACTTCCAGTGTTGGAGCATTCACAACTTCCGGTGACAAGTTGTTCCACTGGTTAATTGTTCTCACTGTCAGGAAATTTCTCCTTAGTTCTAAGTTGCTTCTCTCCTTGATGAGTTTCCACCCATTGCTTCTTGTCCTGCCTTCTTTGGTGCTTTGGAGAATAGCTTGACTCCCTCTTCTTTGGGGCAGCCCCTGAGATATTGGAAGACTGCTATCCTGTCACCCCTAATCTTTCTTTTCATCAAACTAGACACCCCCAATTCCTGCAACCATTTTTCATACGTTTTATACCCTTCATTCGAGGTGAACTTCAACCTTATGGCTTGCAAGCTACGATTGACGGCTTAGCATCTGCCTGAACTAAGCTGCTGTCACTTTGCCAACAGGCCACTCTTGAAACCAACCATAGCTTTCCACAGGCTGGGCAACCTGGTGCCCGCGAGCCTCAGGGTGCTCTCGTATCTCCTGGCCTGCCTGCCTGCCTTTTAAAAAGGTTTTGAAAATTAAAATAATTAAACAACTGGAGCAGTGCCAAGCAGTGCACTATTCTCTGGCAATATTTGTTTCCAGGAATGTTTCCTGGCGGGTGGCTGGGAACCGTGCTCGCTGTGATGGATTTTTTATGAATAGAAACTTCTCCCTTGGCAGCACTTTGGGTCTGCGCTCACCCCCCTCCCATGCTTTCCAAATTCTGAATGCGCTCTCAGTCCAAACGACCGGCTACCTTGGCTCAATTGGCCTATTATCTGAGTTTCCTTTTGCCGCGGACAGCTTGCGAATCTCTCCTACGCTCAGAGCCACTTTGGGTCGGGGACTCCGGGCTTTGTTTCTCTCAGCTGAATTTGGAACTCACTCCCCTGCTTGCCCAGAGGTGGGAAGCTGAAAATCTGTGCAGGCTGTAACACCGGAGAGACAGACTTCGATGCTTTCCTGGAAAAAAAAAAACTCATCAGTTCATCAAGTAGACTGGGCTGTAAAAACCCTGAGTGGGAAGTCTATTCTCCAAAGCACCCGAGGGCAGGACAAGAAGCAGCGGATGGAAACTAATCAAGGAGAGAAGCAACTTAGAACTAAGGAGAAATTTCCTGACAGTTAGAACAATTAATCCGTGGAACAGCTTGCCACCAGAAGTTGTGAATGCTCCAACACTGGAAGTTTTTAAGAAGAGGTTGGATAACCCTTTGTCTGAAGTGGTGTAGGGTTTCCTGCCTGGGCAGGGGGTTGGACTAGAAGACCTCCAAGGTTCCTCCCAACGCTGTTATTTTTTTAAGGCAGTGCTTTACTCCATGGAGCAGAAGGTCCTGCCAGAATGATGGGAATTGTGTTTGTGTCTTTTAAAAGTTTAATTATATATTTTCACAATACATACATGGGTGCTTAGTGAACAGCGTATTGTCTGGATCATTTTATTTATATATAATAATACTTCTCCCTCTCCTAATTTCTACCTCTACCACCCAACCATTTGTAAAACAAGTCCCACGTTCGAAAATACTCTGTGTCTTCTTCTTCTTTTCATTTTAGTGCCAGTTCTTCCATTTCTGCACAATCTTTTTTATTACAATTGTGTTTTTATGGGGGGAGTACCTGGTATTTGGCTGAACAAGGTTCTCACAATTGTTCATCCGTCTGCCTGCCTGTAAGGATTGCCCATCTTGCTCGGAGCAACAATGCGTTAGCCAATAAAATTGGACCCTTCTCCACAAGAAACCGGTTAGCCCCGTGATGGCGAACCTGTGGCCGAAGTGGCACGCAGAGCCATGTCTCCTGGCACGTGTGGCATCGCACCCGGCCTGTTCGAGCCACCTACCTTGTTTTCAAAAATCTTTATAGAGGCGGCACTATCTGTCCTCGGCTTGTTTTACTCACGAAGAGGCCAATAGCAGCCAATGAGAACCATCTCCCAGTTTGAACATGTCTTCTGTTGGAGGAGAGTTTACTGAGAAAACCCTCTGCCCCTCTTATTTTTTAAAAAGTTTTATTTATTTATTTATTTACAAACATATCAAATCGATGTGTGAACAGTGTGGCACCTATTGTGTCATATATTCTAACACAAGTAAAACTACTAAAACTGATCATAGTTATTACATTCAATCAACTTCTATATTTCTAATAATGATACACAATGATAATAAGTTGCCATCTGTCATTGTTCAATTATTCCATGTTTTCTCTTATTGTTACTTTATTATCTAAAAGCGTCTACGCTAACCTTCCCCTTTCTCTTATTTCTATCACTTATTGTAACTTTTAATCATATCACCTTTAACTGAAAAAAAAAAAATTCTTTCTATCCTACCTGGCTTCTATTTGGGTCACCTACCCGAAACAAAGGAAAGAAAAGGAAAGGAAAGGAAAGGTTGGGAGGGAAAGGATGGGAGGAAAGGAAAGGAAAGGAAAGGAAAGGAAAGGAAAGGAAAGGAAAGGAAAGGAAAGGAAAGGAAAGGAAAGAAGGAAAGGATGGGAGGAAAAAGAAAGGGAAAGGAAAGGAAAGGAAAGGAAAGAAGGAAAGGATGGGAGGGAAAGGAAAGGAAAGGAAAGGATGGGAGGGAAAGAAAGGAAAGGAAAGGATGGGAAGGAAAGGAAAGGAAAGGAAAGAAGGAAAGGAAAGGAAATATAAATCAGAACAACAAAAACAAGGAAATCATTTATCCATTGTCTCTTGCCCGCTTCAATACTTCGGTTGCTATGCTTTTTTTTTAATTTGCCTCCCACCTTCCTCTCTAGGATCTTTATCCTCTGCCTCTCTAGAACTGGCCAGCCTCCCTTTTCCAGCTCAGGGAAACATTGAACCTTTCACATCCTATCAGCTGTCTTGCGTTTGTGGCCTGCTACCCTAACTTCTGTGCCCAAGTCAGTCTTGGTTCTAGTTTTCTTTTTTTCTTTTGGCAGGAAGTTTGGGAGTCCCAGTTACCCTTTGAAGTTGGTCAGGTCTGCAAGCCAATCCCTGCAAAGCGTTTCCCTAGTTGTCAGCAAATCAGGACACGCCGGGCCTGAAGCGGTAACCTCCCACGAAAAAAAGCCGGGACTTGAAACAAAGGACAGTAAGTAAACCACGATGAAGTTGGTTTGAGACAGGGAGGGGAAAAAAATCATATGTGGAGCCTTTTGTACGCTAATGGACGGCTGTGAGAACAGTTGAAGGGCGCCTGTGAAGTTTGCACTGGCATCCTTCAGAAGAAATTAGAGAGTTTGATTTCCAAATTCCTGAGGGGGGAGAAAAAAAAAACCCATGTATTAAACAGCTTCGGGGGGGAGTTCTTGGATCAGTCCAAGCCTGCTTTTGAAACGGAGAAAAGAGCTCATTTCAGCTGATCTTTCTGCCAAATAACGATGCCCCGTCTTTCAAAAGGAGAGAGAGAGAGAGAGAGAATAAAAACCACTTAGGGGAGAAAGGTGGCGTTACTTGGTCGCTGACACTTGAGTTGCAAGCTAAGGCATGACAGCCTCTAGACCCAACCCTATCCTGTTTTGGCAGCCTCCTGAGCTTTGCGTCACTCGAGCTCTGTCGCGGCCTGGTTCCTTGTCACTCAAGGAGGCAAGACGTCAATGGGATAATTCCTCCCGACTCCGAGCCTTCCTTTCACTCCGCTGCTAAGACACTCGAAACCTTCTCCATTTCTGTTTCAAGTGCCTGTTTTATAAGATCAGGGTGGAGGAAACAACCATAGCTGCCTTTTTTGCTTTCGGAGCTTAAATCCAGACCAAAGGAAGGTTTTACTCAAATGCAGATCGGAGGGGAGAGTGCGGAATTAATTAATCCGTGGAACAACTTGCCTCCCAGAAGTTGGGAACGCTCCAACACTGGAAGTTTTTCGGAGGAGATTGCATAACCTTTTGTCTGAAGTGGTGTAGGGTTTCCTGGCTAAGCAGGGGGTTGGACTAGAAGACCTCCAAGGTCCCTTCCAACTCTGTTATTCTATAACTAATGGAACAAGAATTCCGCCTGCGCGAAAGGGGCTGACGAGAGCTCTTTTTAGGTTCGGACACGAGTTTGAAGAGGGGGCCTTTTAGCAGGGGGGGACAAATGAGCTTTGTACAGCTAGTCCTCGACATGCAACAGTTCATTTTAGTGACCGTTCGAAGTCACAATGGCACTGAAAAAGTGACTTATAACTGTTTTCCCACACTTAACAACCGCTGCCGCACCTCTGCAGTCATGTAATCAAAATTCAGGACACTTGGCAACCAATTCATATTTATGACGGTCGCGCTATCCCGCGATCGTGTGTTCAGCTTTTGCGACCTTCTGACAAGCAAAGTCAAGGGGGAAGCGTCACTTTGAAGAGTCACTTTAACCTAACAACTGCAGCGATTCGCTTAGCAAACCGTGGCAAGAAAGCATCACAAAACGGGGCAAAACTCATTTAACAAATGTCTCGCTTAGCGACATAACTTTGAGGCTCAGTCGGGACCGTAAGTCAAGAACTACCTGTATTATTAAACAATTCTACTGAACGGGACTAGACTGTCGGGTCTGGGAGAGAACTGAGTCTCTGAACTGAGACTAAACTAAGTTCGGCAGATGTGTCTATGTCTCAGATTCTGTTGGGCTCTTTTGTATCTAACGGATCTAACGAATTAATATTTTGGGCAATCCAGCTAGGAATAAGTCCAACAGTTCTGTAAAGTAAGATAAAAAAACAGCCTTCCCTCAGTTTTTTTCTCCAAGCCATCATTTCCAGCTGCATCTCATCTGGTGGTTGTACTTTCTGATGGAGATTCTGATTCGGATCGGAGAGAAAGAGTGGTGCGGTGGCCTTAGAGGCGGAGCTCTCGCCTCACAATCAGCGGGTTGTGAGATCGATCCTAGGTAGAGGCAGATATTTCTCTCTCTGGGCTCAATGAGAAATATATCCTGCCGAACACAACTCCGTACTGGCAACAGGAAAGGCATCTGGCCATTCAACATTCTGCTAGCTCCATTCAGTTGCCCAAACTCCACCCCGCAAGGGATGATGGAGTCATTAAGTGATGATGATGATTCGAATTGGAGAGAAAAATCAGTGGGTTTAAGTGGGATACAAGAAAAGAATCGCAGAGCAAAGGGGGGAAGCAGTTTTGAAAACCCGAGCTCTTTGCTTTCTCACACCCTGGCCAAGTTTTGTCGTCTCCACCTCGTACGGGCCTCTCTCTTCCTTCCTCTCCACCTACTCAGAATTGCGTCTCAAGGTTTGCTATGTAATCCCAGCGAGTCAAAACTGCCAATTCATCTTTTGTATAAATATACATTTCACTACCTATATTGTTATTTTGGCTTCCTCTAAAGGGCTTTTTGCTGACAGATGACCTGACGTTTTTTGTTTTTGTTTTTTCTCCTTCATAAATACCCGGGTATTATTTTACAGGCCAACAATTTCTGAGATTATTCAATGGAAACCCGAACGTTGAGATCTTGGGAGTTGAATCGGAGTTTAATCACCCTGGTTTATTGTGAGCCATAATATTCCATCCACCCATATCACTTGATACGTTGTAAATACATGATCTGAATCTTAATTTGCTCGGCTCACTAGACGAATTAGGGGGAGAAGCCGTTTGGGGCTCCGGGAGAGTTTATTTTGAAAGCCCCAACGTACACAAAATACTTTGCTTGTCCTTTGTGTGTGTGTGTGTGTGTGTGTGTGTGTGTGTGTGTGTGCTATTTTCTGTTTTGGTCGTATTAAATTTTAGTTAGGCTTTTTGTTTCTACTCTTCTAAGCAAAATAAATGTTTATAAGGAACCTTATGTAACACCTGACACCCCCCAGGCTTTAAGTCACCAGAAAATTTAGAATAGTAAATAAATAAGCCCATGTTTTTTTGGGAGTTTTCCCTTCGGGAGAGTTTCTGATTTTTGAACGGAAAGACTTTGGAGAAAAATAGGTTGAAGCCAGCCAAAACGGGTCAGATTCCCTTATCCAGCTGGTACTACAGTAAAACGACATTTGGGCAACAGAGGGGCCTGTAATGAATACTTGAGCTCCAGTTTTCTTGTAGTAGTGAAGTAGCTGGACCAGAAACAGGGCTGAGTTAGTTATAGTCCTTCTTGAGGCGTGAAAGTCACCGGGGTGCCTTTGGAAGAGTCATTCTCTCTCTCAGTGCAATCCACCTCACAGGGTGGTTGTTGCAAGGGGAAAACAGGAGAAAGGAGCATTAAGTACATTAGTATGGTCATTGTAAATCTAATAATAATAGTAGTAATCTTCACCGTTCCAAAAATTTTAGCCAGTATGGTTATCATAATGGTCCTGATAACATCTGAAGAGCATTTGGTTGAAGAAGGCGACAGTTTTGATGTTAGAATGAGACTTCGATTAGCTGGTAAAATCTTTTAGCAGTCCCTTCCTTCCTTCCTTCCATCCTCCCTCCCTCCCTCCCTCTGTTATTCATCCATCCATCCATCCCTCCTATGACTCTCTGCTCCCTCCCTCCTTTCCTTCCTTCCTTCCTTCCTTTCATCCCTTCCTTCCATCCCTTCCTTTCTTTCTTCCTTCCTTCCTCCCTCCCTCCCTCCCTTTGTTATTCATCCCTCCCTCCCTCCCTTCCATCCATCCTTTCATCCCTTCCTTCCTTCCTCCCCCCTCCCTCCCTCCGTCCCTTTGTTATTCATCCATCCATCCCTCCAATGACCCTCTGCTCCCTCCCTCCCTCCCTCCCTTCCTTTCATCCCTTCCTTCTTTCCTTCTTCCCTCCCTCCCTTTGTTATTCATCCATCCACCCATCCCTCCTAAGACCCTCTGCCCCCTCCCTCCCTCCTTTCCTTTCTTCCTTCCTTCCTTCCTCCCTCCCTCCCTTTGTTATTCATCCATCCATCCCTCCTATGATCCTCTGCTACCTCCCTCCTCCCTCCCTCCTTTCCTTCCTTCCTTCCTTCCTTCCTTCCTTCCTTCCTTCCTTCCTTCCTCTCTTTGCCCCCTTTCCTCCCTCCCTCCCCCCCTTCCCCCTTTGCCCGTTTTCCTCCCTCCCTCCGTCCCTTCCTTCCTTCCCTCCCCCTTTGCCCCTTTTCCTCACTCCCTCACTCCAGCAAGATTTTGTGGCTGGCTGCTTGAGCAAAAGGTTGGCCCGGGATCAAAACACCTCAGGAACAAGTTCTGCTGATGGGTAAATTACGAGGTCCTTGAGGCTTTTGTTCACCCTGTTCTTTTAACATGGCGGTAATAACCCAGTGATGGAAATGTACCCAGCCCTATGAACTATTGATGAACTGCCAGCAAAATGGAATTCTGAGAGGTTCTGAGCGCAGGGCATTTTTCCTTTCAGAGACGGATGTGCTCGACTCTCTGGTTTTGAAGCCGTAATGACATCTGAAGCCGGATTAAAAGTCATTTCAGGAGAAGCTCCCCCTCCCCTCCCTTAACAGCCATTGACTTCTTACCTTGACCGTGCTTGTTTCTTTCAAAAGAGGGAGATTTTCAAATGAAGGCGAGGTGTACAGAATGAAACGTATTATATGTTTCTCCAGGGAACACAGCGTTCTACAGTAATCTGGTCCTTCTCTCTGTATTTTTCGTTAGCATCTTCGTGATGCCAAGCGACATAGAAGAGGCCCGAGACCGCACATGGTTTAATTTAGCTTAGACCATCATCCTTACCCGGAAGGATTGTTCCTGCTGTTGGCTCCAGATTGGACTGAAATACCAATCCAGCTGGGATACATCAGGAGTGCTTGGCATCGTGGGATCGAAAGGGCCAGTGGCAACCGCTTTAATGCTGGCTTCCATGCAGTCTAGACTCCGGGCAAGCATCCAAGGATGATGATGGCTACAGGACCCAATCATCACCATCTCCTCAGCTTCCCTCGTGCATGTTTCTGGCCAGGTACATCAATCCATTCACAAGTTATTAAGAGTAGTAGGGTTCTGTTTTATCAAGTTCCTTGTAAAACTACCCGGAGATTTACGGTGTTGGGAACACTCTAAAATGGATCGAATAAACCAATGTTTCTCAACCTTGCCAACTTAAAGATGTGTGGACTCCCAACTCCCAGGATTCTCCAGCCAGTATGTTCATCATTGGAACAACTTGCCTTCAGAAATTGTGGGTGCTCCAACACTGGAAGTTTTTAAGAAGAGACTGGGCAGCCTGAAATTGCGTACGATCTCCTGCTTGGGGTTGGGTTGGACTAGACGATCTCCAAAGTCCCTTCCAACTTAATTATTCTATTAAGGGGTGGGCATGCCCTTCTCATTTGTCCTCTTTAATAACCAGAGACTTGCTTGCATGCCACCCTAAGTGAAAACAAACGTCTTGAATCAGGTTGTCTCCTTCACGGGCAGAGAAGGTGCTTCTGTCCACAAGCAAGAGAAGATGCTCAAAAATCTGCATTGGAAGCAAAGATAGGACAGCAAAATGTGCCATGGTCTTCACAGTAGAAAATAGCTTTAATAAGGGAACAATATTTGCAATAAATAAAAGAACAATAGCTTTAATAACAATAGCTGGTGCAGTGGTTAGAGTGCAGTACTGCAGGCTACTTCTGCTGACTGCAATTTGGCAGTTCGAATCTCACCGGGCTCAAGGTTGACTCAGCCTTCCGTCCTTCCGAGGTGGGTAAAATGAGGAGCCAGATTGTTGGGGGCTCCGTAAACCGCTTAGAGAGGGCTGTAAAGCACCGTAAAGCAGCATATAAGTTTAAATGCTAGTGCTAGTGCTATTTAATAAGGAAACCAAGATTTTTCTGCATGGAAAGTTCGTATGCTGAGCTACTGGATTTCTGCATTGGGCATCCAGATGCCTTCAGCCGGTCTTGGGTATAAACTCTCCAATTTCCCAGAATTTCTGCATCCTTTCTGATCAGTTCTAACCACCAACCAGTTTTAAGCAAAGCTTCTTAACGTCTGGACTCCAAGCAACAGTGGAGGCGTATCTGGCTTAGCCTGACATCGCTTCTGTGGAATGAGACGCCTGTTCCGTGATGGCTGATTTCCCCATGCGGCTCTTGTGTTTTTGTACAGCAAAGTACAACAACTCAGTCCGTTTCCAAGCACTGACAATAGCAACCTCGTTGTTATTGGCTGCCCGGTTGCTCCTCATCCATCTGTTTTAAAAGTTTGCTTCCTATCGCTTAGTGTTTTTCTGCCGCTTCAGCTCAAACGCTTCTCATTCTTTTGGACAAGACCGTTGGCTATTTCGTTACACGTCTTAAACCGGGTGGAATTTATGAGATGGGGAAATAAAAGCTCAGTGGAAATCGGGCCTTCGAAACATGCGTAGATTCAAAATCCCCTTTCGAGCTGGATTTTGTTGGATGATTTTTAGAGGCAGGCAGTTTGGGAAAGGTTTCCAAAGAACGTAAAGCCCTCCAGGTGGCCTCCGAGTGATATCAACCACAATGCTTTGGTCCTCCTATCTTCTTAAAAGGTGGAAAACGTGCTTCTTCACTCCTGCCAGAGACTGAAAAGTCACGGAGCAATTTATTTTTCCTAGTCTCAAGTGTGGTCATTGAGGAGCTCCACCACCCTAAAAACAGCTTGCAAAGTTTTAGAAGACATCTGGAAAGGTGAGAGTTTTGGTGGCCTTGAATACGGGTAGTCGTCAATAGTTCATTTAGTGACTGAGGTTACAACAGCACTGGAAAAAAATGTGATTTATGACCCTTTTTCACACTTACGACCATTGCAGGATCCCCACAGTCACATGATCAAAATTTGGACACTCGGCAATTGATTATGACGATCACGTTCTCGCCTTGACACCGGGCTGGGTTTTCCCAGGTCAGATAAAGAATAATTGGCAAGTCTTGCACAATATCTTGAGCTTAGCCAGCTTTAACCTTCGGTTGGACTTTTTGGCAGTTGGATTAGTGGATGATTCAGTTCGTGCGGTGAACCCAGAAAGTAGGTTAGTTCAGGAACCCAGCAAAACCCACGAGGCAAATGGGACTATAATGATTGAGTTGCCCGTGGATTGTTCTGACCGAGCTCCCTGAACACGACAAACCCTCTGTAGTTAAATCAATGATTCCTTTATTAGGAGCGCCAGCAGCCCTGGCAAAAAGTTTCTCCCTCACCACAGGCTAACAAGTCTGCCCGGCAGGGTGATGAATAGTTGTCTGCCACACCTATTCATGTCCGCCCCCTGCCTTTTATCCCCAGAGCTGGGGTGGGGGCTTCGCTAGCAGCAGTGGTTCTTCCGTCCCAAGGACCGGCCCATAGATTTCCACTGCTCTCCTCTCCTCTGCCTTCTGCGCATCAGGCACTGGACCCAGCTGTTCCTCCTCTTCCTCATCAGCCACCTCCAGACCTGGGGGCTGTTGACTCTCCATCTGAGGGCTGACGGATGGCCCAGGCTCCGCCTTTGTCTCTCTCTCTCTCTGACAGCTCCACTCCCTCTTCCCTGATGCTGATCCGAACTCCTCATCTGATTTGGCTGCTAGAGGGGTCGGCAGCTAACAGACCACAGCATGGATTTTCATTAACTCAGGCTTCCTTCGCTGAGCCCTGCCCTCTTAATTTGTGAAGCGGTTGTCATCAGTTCAAATCCACAGGATGTCCTCCCCATCACCTCAACCCATAGAGGACAGTTCCTGGAAATGGTCCATCATAGATCACCAGAAGGGTGAAATTCTTCTAGGTAGGCGCTACCCTGTGTAGGAGCCAGCCGAGGAAAGGCTTTTCAAAGTCACAGCAACTTTGGCAGGCGATCCAGAATCTAATCTGGCTCCCAATCCGTATGGGGAGTAGAACAAGAGTAGGGTCACGATTTCGGAGCAGAGCTTAGGAGAGCCCTTGAGTCCCAGCTGCAGTACTTCAAGGCTGCCGTAAGAACAAGGCAACAAGTCAACATCAAGTCAACTGAGCACACAGCGACAACCTGCTGTTCAACACCAAGACTTTTAAAAAAAAATAATTATTGAGTGTTGGAGAACTCATTGAACTCCTGGGACTCCTAAGAAAAACCCAAGACTTCGAAGACCAGATGGAGATTTTTTTGGGGGGGGGGAATTCGGCCTCCTTCCAGATCTTTCTGTGGAGTCCTCAGTGGGGGGGGGGACCACGACAGGATCAGCTTCTGAAAACGTACAGTTGTGGAACGAGAACATCTGGATCGGACACGTACATCTGTATGACTTGGAACGGATGACTTTCTTCTCTGTTTGGCCACTCGAACCTCGACAAGTCTCCTGCCCGCATTTGCAACAGCGGTGGGTTTCACATATTCTTACCACCGGTTTGCCGTGTGTGCGCACACTCGCTTCACTCACACGTGTGTGCCTTCCACGCATGTACCCGTCCTTCCGCACATGTGCTTTGCTCGTGCGTGCGCCTTCTCGCGCATGCGCTCGGCCTCAAAAACGTGGCTAAATAGGACAGCATTACATCCTATTTACGGCATTACGTCCTATTACGTCCCACCTGCAGTCGCCGCTACCAGTTTGCCTGAACCGGCTGAATACCACCTCTGATTTGCATCCAATTTAACAGGTGTCACGATCTAATGCTCAATCCCCTGCCTTCCAATTTAATATGAATATTTTGCCGTCGGAGGTCTGAAGCCCAGGCTGCCATCATCACAAGTGGCCTTATTGTGTCAGAGCCTCGGTGCTTTATTGTTTTTTCCCCCTGCATTTCTTCTGTTTTTTTTTTTTTTTTTTTTTTCCTTAAGCCTGTTCAAGGGTTAAGAAGTTGAGCGTCCATCTGCGGTTTACTTGGTGGTGACATTTATTTAAGTCGGGACAGCATCGTGCCGGGAAACCTCTCTCTAGCGGGCAAGCCATCTGCCCCAAGAGGAAGGGAGAACCCCAGCAATGCAAGTTTCGGTCTCTCGAAAAGGCCAGAGGTCTCGGTGGCTTTGTCCTTCTCCTGCCGATCTGTCCGAAGGGATTAAACCTGTTGAGGCCCAGCGTGGTTCTCACAACACCGTGGTTGGGCTTGCTTGTACTTTCCCTTTCTTTGACGAGATGTCTAAACAAGTTTGCGAAGAGTTCTCCGGCCTGCAGCCTTTGATCTGTTTGAGTGACCTCTTTCCCCCCACACACACACACACCACCACCACCAAAACAATGCCAGAGAGACAGAGAGAGAGGAGGAATCGGTTTGCTAATTTTCATAATTAAGATCATGTTGCTCAGACCGGTTTTTGTTTTAGGCTGTCTTGACTCCGCGGCAGAGAAGCGTACGGTGGTTGCAGGACTGAGAGTACAGAGATATACAAGCGGGACATTCACACAACATGCTAAGCTTGCTTCATTTGAACCGGGGGTGGAGGTGGGGTGGGGTGAGGTTGGCACCGTTGGGGTGAATCCAGCCTGTTTGGCTACTTTGTGTTCCAAAAAATCTAGATACCAACAGCTTAATCCTAAACCCAAGTTAGCAAAACAATGCCCACAGCAGAACAGTGCTCACAAAACATGCTAAGACGGCTCAGTGTCCCATCACACACAAATCCACAAGCTATCAAAACCCTACTTAATCCTTAGTCTAGTGAGCCCAACTAACCCAGAAACCAAAATATATATACATAGGTATTTAGAATACTAAACTAACCTGCTAGCTGAGTTAAAGCTTTCTGATGGGAATCCAGTTTTGTTTCCACAGACCGACATGTTCTTAATGCCATTTAACAAAGGGTAGTCTTTACCGGTAGCTTAAAATTAAAACCCTCACTCAGCTTTTTGAGATCGGAATTGGGCTGTTGGTCAATTCAGATGGTCCTTTCTCTGGGAGACTTCTGCAACACAGAGACTGAGCGTCCACAGTACGCTGAGCCAAGATGTAGTTTGTTTGTGTCTTAGTTGCAATTTATTCACTAAACTATAGTTAAACAACCCAGGGATTTAATGCATTGTACATACACGGTCTACTGCCTTGCAGAAAGCCGAATTAATTTAAAAGATCTTGTCCTGTTTGTCCTTACCGGCTGTCCCAAATCTCCTGCCCAAACAGTTTCCAAGTGAGTCTTCCTACTTCTCGGGTGCCCCAAGACTGACCAGAAGGACAATGGGTCTGTGCTAATATTTCTAGGAAGTTGGAGAGTTGGGGAAGGTCAAATTAATCCGGGAGGATCGAGTAACCTCTTAAAAGGTAAAAAGGTTTCCCTCACACATATGTGCTAGTCGTTCCCGACTCTAGGGGGCAGTGCTCATCTCCGTTTCAAAGCCGAAGAGCCAGTGCTGTCCGACGACGTCTCCGTGGTCGTGTGGCCGGCATGACTCAATGCCAAAGGAGCACAGAACGCTGTTCCCTTCCCACCAAAGGTGGTCCCTGTTTTTCTACTTGCATTTTTTTTTACGTGCTTTCGAACTGCTAGGTTGGCAGAAGCTGGGACAAGTCACGGGAGCTCACCCTGTTACGCGGCAGCACTAGGGATTCGAACCACTGAACTGCCAATACCTTTCGATCGACAAGCTCAGCGTCTTAGCCACTGAGCCACCGCGTCCCATGAGTAACCTCTTAGCTTTGTTCAAAAATCGCTGGGAAGATAAAGGAGAGTTTTTTTTTAAAAAAAAAAATTGATGCAGAGTACGTAATTCCTCTCCCTGCTCCTTAAAACCAGGACTTAAATCTTGAGTAAAGAAAGAATCGAGTTGTTGGGGGGGGGGGTTGAGGGCGGATGGCAGCGCTTCTCTCTCCTTTGAGATGAGCGTTAACATGAAACACATCTGGGCTGGAGCCCAGGCGGCGTTGCCAGCATCTCTGCAAAAAAAAAAAAAAAAGCACGCCTTCGGAATTTAATGCCTCAATGCCTCCCACATCTGGCGCAGATTGGATGGGTGGAGTTGCGCATATTTGTGCCACCCTAAGCCTTACCCCGGGTCTCTCTCCTGCCCGTCAGAGAGTGCACTTTGCTCCAGCCCAACCCAGAGGAGGAAGTTAATGGCGCACCAATCAATTCTTCCTTTTTTTTTTTCCCCAAGCAGCGTTATTATAAATAACATCGGAAAGGACGGGATGGTTGATGCCAGCATTAAAGGAAAGAACCTCTGCTCGAAAAATCCAAAATAAACAGGATGCGATAGGATGACGATGATGATTAATTAACTTATCTCCTCTCTCTCTCCCTCCCTCCCTCCCTTTTCGGGCAGAGGTTCTCCGATTGGTTCTTCTACATCTGGATCCTCTCCAGATATTATAAAAAAACCCTATTTGGTTAAATTACAGTACCCGGTGGTGTTTTTTTTTTTCCCCCCCTAACAAAACGCATTGATTTGATATTCAAAAACATTTTTATATTTAGTCTGTTAACCTTTTGTAATTCCCACCCACTGCTTTTAAACTGCAGAATGTGGTAGGGCTTTTTTTTTTTTTTTCCTTCCTTCCTCTTTCTTTCTTTTTTTTTTTTTTAATGCTAATTGTTGTCAGTAGGGTATCAGCCATGAGCCCTTAGCAATTTAAACGCATTGAATTGTAATGCAGGTGCCGTTAATTGGAAGGCTGCTATTGTTTTCCTGGCAATAGCGAATATGTTTCAAACAATTCCTTGCAAATTGGATTTGAGGCCGTTTTTTTTTTAAAAAAAAGAAAAAGAGAGGGAGAGTTTAAAGATAACTTTAGCTTCCAATTTAGCCTGGAAAAGGAGAAGCGAACTGCCGAGAAGCTTTGTCTCGCCCGTTTAGGCTGAATGGGGGAACCTGCGGTGGCGTCTTTCAAGCCACAAAGACAGTCCTTGCACGGATGCAAATTTGCACGCTCTCACTAGCGATGTCAGAACGGTTCGCCAAACCGCCGGTTTATGTAGATTAGATTGGTAGTGAGAAATCCGAACCGGTAGTGTAACGCACATCCAGTTGAGTTACACCCAGTGTTTCCACAAAGAAGGACTTAAAAAGAATAAAAATTCTTTTTTGCAGTTCCTTTCATCAGATGCTCACATCTTCGGGCAAAACCCGGTGCCTTTTGGTTAAATGCAGCCGGAAAAGCTGCATTTACCGTAAGCTAACACCACACTCCTGAAGTAGCATGGAGGTCCATAGTCCACTTCGCTTTAAATCATCTTACCTGAAACTGTAGGCCTTCATGGTAGGAACTCAAGTCTCCTCTCGTGTCAGAGATGCCGTAACTAGAAAGGAGAAATGATTCATTTAGCAAGAGCACTCTTATATACCGCTTTACAGTGCTTTTACAGCCCTCTCTAAGCGGTTTACAGAGTCAGCCCTATTGCCCCCAACAATCTGGGTCCTCATTTTACCCACCTCGGAAGGACGGAAGGCTGAGTCAACCGTGAGCCAGTTGGTCAGGATCGAACTGCTGGCAGTGGGCAGAGTTAGCCTGCCATACTGCATTCTAACCCCTGGGAGGAAGTGGGGGGAGAAAGGAAGGAAGGAAGGATTCATTTTACCTACTAAGAGGTTTACAGAGTCAGCCTTGTTGCCCCCAACAATCTGGGTCCTCATTTTACCCACCTCGGAAGGATGGAAGGCTGAGTCAACCTGGAGCCTGGTGAGATTCGAACTGCCGAACTGCTGAACTGCTGGCAATCAGCAGTCAGCAGAAGTAGCCTGCAGTACTGCATTCTCACCACTGCGCCACCGTGGCTCACTTAAATTTAAAAAGAGTAAAAATTTTAATAAAAACATACAACTCACGACCACAATTGAGCCCAAAATTTATGTTGTTAAGTGAGAAATTTGTTCCATGAGTTTTCGCTCCATTTTACGACTTTTCTTGCCAGTTTTGCCTCAGCTGATAAATGAGTTAACACGGTTGCGAAGTGAATCTGGTTTCCCCCGTGGACTTTGCTTGTCAGAATAGTCGCAAAAGGGAATCACATGACGCTACAGCTGTCATCAATGAGAGTCAGTTGCAAAGAATCCGAATGAAAACTCACATGTCCGTGGGGTTGCTGCAACCGTCCTAAGTGCGAAAAACGTTCATAAGTCAGGTTTTTTTTCCCCCAGAACCGCTGTAACTTCGAACGGTCACTAAGCAAACCGTTGTAAGTCGAGGACTAGCTGTGTATCTCTACCCTTGAGCTCACGGACCTATCCTAACTTGGAAACGAAAGAGAAACAGAATTTTGGGCTTGCCAAATTCAGACTGGAAAGAGGCACTCTGACAATGACAGGGGTTGCTGTTTGCTGGTAAAGGCTTCCACGGTGATGGAGCCGATCGGCCAAAAGTAAAAAGACTAGATTGAAAAACGGGAAGGAGAAAATAAAAAAATAAAAATAAAAACTGGCGTATAAGTGATCCTAATTGCCCGTCAGAAGAACTGAAAGACTTGGCAATCGGAATAAGGCATTGGAGAAAACAGCAAGCAGTTCTCTGGGAGTAAATCTCTTTTATATTAATAAATGGGGATAAAGTGGGCTTTTGTTTGTTGTTTTCATAGTAGTATTATGGCCGGGGCCATATTGATGGCAAGGATATTTCCGACCGGCAAGTCGTACTGTGTGCATGTCGTTCCTTTCGCCTCTTCCGTGAATCTCAATCAACCAATCAATCAAAATAGAGTTGAAAGGGACCTTGGAGGTCTTCTAGTCCAACCCTCTACTCAAGCAGGAGACCCTAGAGCAGGGGTCGGCAACCTTAAACACTCAAAGAGCCACAAAGATCCTAACCGGAAGCCCCCGTTCAATTCTGGAGCCGACCGGAAGTCCGGTTCCCCCCACCATAGAGTCTCCTCCTAGCACGGCGTCCTTTTTCCTCTACCTGTCCTAACCGAAAGCCCTATCACTTGTGGAGCCGACCAGCAACAAAAAGAAAGTGAACTTCCTTCCCAATTCTAAGCAGTAGAAGAAGAAAAAAGAGCCTTGGTAGTACAGTGGTCCAAAGCACCCTGTTATTAAGACCAGCTGCCTGCAATTACTGCAGGTTCGAATCTCGCCAAGGCTCAAGGTCGACTCAGCCTTCCATCCTTTCTAAGGTAGGTGAAATGAGGACCCAGTTTGTGGGGGCAATAAGTTGACTTTGTATAAATATACAAAAGGATGAAGGCTATTGCTTAGCGCATTGTAAGCCGCCCTGAGTCTCCGGAGAAGGGCGGCATATAAATCAAATTAAAAAAAAAAAAAAGAAACACCCATGACTCACGTCACATGCACAGCTGGCCTTTGCTGTGGCATCTCGTATCCAAAATCAGTCTGACCCACAAGCTTTAAGCTTCTTCGCTGTGGCTGTGGAACGATAGGCCTGTATTTTAGGTTAAACGCAAATCTGATCCAATGTGGGTGGACGTTTTAAAAGTGCGGCGATCTCCCAGAGATCCCTAGAGCTGGCAGAGATCTCATTATTCTGTGTGTGTGTGTGTGTGTGTGTGTAAAGAGAGCCTAGCCTCTTTTCAATCAAGCAGTTGGCTTTTTTTTTTAAAAAAAAAATCTTTCTCCAGATGTGGGAAGATTGGAGAGTGAACGCATTCTTGCAAAAGAGCCAAATCTCTGCATTTAAAAAAAAAAAAAACCCAATAATAATAAAATCTATCAAGTCAGCAAAAAGCTTTCTCCTGGGCATTGGAGGTTTTAATATGCATTTTTCTTTCTTTTTTTTCCTCCCGGGGGTGGTGGGTGGGTGGTTGACCCTATAGACAGTGTTGATTTAATCCCCTCCCACCTTTGCTTGCAACCCAGCGTGTTATATATGCTTCTCCCTTGAAGACTGCCAGTTCTACATCCTTCACCTGTGATAGATTTCCTCTCCTCCCGTGATTTCCGATTTCCATATGTTCCCAAAGATCCACACAGACAGAACATTTGAGAATGGAACAACAGAAGCATTAAGTCGTTCCTGTTTTCTGTCTCTCTCTCTCCTACAAATGGGGCTGCTCCTTTGCTCCAATATACCCCCAAGAACTTCATTTTAAGTTTATAGGTGTCAGCTTGGATAGATGCAACCGCATTCCTAGAAGGATATTGGACTATTTTTTCTACTTGCATTTTTTTTTTACGTGCTTTCAAGCTGCTAGGTTGGCGGAAGCTGGGACAAGTCACGGGAGCTCACCCCGTTACGTGGCGCTAGGGATTCGAACCGCTGAACTGCCGACCTTTCGATCGACAAGCTCAGCGTCTTAGCCACTGAGCCACCGCGTCCCTGTTAAATCCTTACTCTCTCTATATATTACATAAAGGGGAAAGTTAGGATTTCCTATCTGGAAACTTGAGTTTCCTTAATGTAAAACTCTGCTGCTTTGTTCCAACAGTTCTTCATTAGAGGGATTACAAAACACAACTTGCAACCATATGTTCTGGGCATCCTCGTGGCCTGGAGTGTTGGCTTCCCCAGGAAGTTCCATCTCATTAAACTTTTCTGTTATTACAGTTTCCCCCTCCCTCTCTCCACCCCCCCACCCCCCCGCCTGCTCCCCAACGGAGGCCAAACATCTCGTGGCTTCTGGTATGTCAGTTTCGATGGAGTTTGTGCGTGCCTCTTGTCTTTTTTGGTCTCCGTAGATCTCATCTGGATTATTTATATATTATAAATAAATATATATTGCATATATACTTATATTATAAATATATATTGCATTTACCAAAACAACAGCTGCCTCATTTTTTTTTCCTTATTCTGAGGAAGGGTGAGCCAGCACATAATTTTGTTTTTCACTTGTTTCTGCAGTTCGTTAATACAGAATCCCAAGGGCTGGAAGAGACCTCGGAGGTCTTTTAGTCTGACCCCCACTGCTCAAGGCAGAAGACCTTTTATAAGATGTTCCCCAATCTGCCTCCTATCCGGTTTTTCCTTGCTCAGTTTTGAAATGTGCTGGGAACTATCAATGGCTGTTAGTTGATAATTGTGGCCTTCTGGTTTTTCGTTTGTTTTGGGGGGTTTTTTTTTTAGACCTCTCTGGACATTGTTCAGTGTTGCCCTTTCCAATCGAAGATATTGTTGAGAAATAGAATAAAAATCAATTCCAAATAGTATTATTATTATTATTTTTTAAGGATTTTTCCCAGCTCAGATTCCATTTTTTTTCCCCTAGCATTATCTTAGAAAGAAAAGAAGAGAGGCTGCTGGCAAATTTCTCCAGGTTGTTCTTACTAGCAAGGGTTGCCTTTTAATCTCGGTGGCATCATGTCATAATAAGGCCTGGGATGAAGAGGTCTTGAGGGAGCCAGCACTGCAGTTGAGCTCCAACATCAGATCTCTCTCTCTCTCTCCCTTGTGGAAAAATTATTTGTAGGGATTGGAGCCAGAGAGCAAATTTGATCTCCTTTAAAAAATTGCTCAGGAAAAAGAGCTGGTGCTTCCCCTCCCTTTCTTGGGCACCAGTCACTTTTTAAGGTTTTTGTGCTTTGAAGTATTGGAAGAAATATCCTTCTGGGTTCAGTTCCAAGTGGGGGAAAAAGACACTGGATTCCTGGAAGTTGCTTGGAAAGAAGGTTTATTGATGAACAGGATCACATGCCTTGGAGATCTTGGGCGGAAAAAAAGGGAAGAGACGCTGAGAGTCCCTGGATTTTAAACCCTCTTCTGGCTTTGAACTTCCTAAGGGGCACAGGAAGAGTGTCCTGATTGGTTGCTGTCAGAGGTCATAGCTAGCTTTGTAGGTTGTCTGGGTGCTAAGTTTGGTTGAATCTTGCTGGGTGATGCAATGAAAGGCAATTAAATGGCTCTGCCTGAAGGAGATAGATCTTTATGTAGAATAGACTGGCCCAGGCCTTAATGGCCCATTAACAAATGTGGAAGTGGAGGGGGCTGAGTTTCTGCCTCCCTTTTAGGGGAAATATTCTGCCCTTTTAATATTTCCCAAAATATTTCATTTTCTAGGAGAGGGGTGGGTTTTAACTTCCTACAGAAGCTAGTACGAGCAGTCCTTGATTTACAACAGTTCGTTTAGGGACCGTTCAAAGTTACATTGGCACTGAAAAAAAAGGGACCTTTTCCACACTTATGACCGTGGCAGCATTCCCGGCGGTGATCACGTGATCAAAATTCAGAGTCGGCTCGGCAACCGACTCGTATTTATGACAGTTGCATTGTCCTGGGGGGGGGGGTGTCAACGCAATCCCCTTTGACGACCTTCTGACGAGCCAAAGTCAGACGGGGGGGAGCCAGATTCGCTTAACGACCGCCTGACTAAACTTCACCACTGCAGTGATTCGCTTAACAACGGCGGCAAGAAAGGTGTTAAAATGAGGCGAAACTCGCTTAACCGAGCCACAGAAATTCAGGGCTCCGTTGTGGTTAAGTCGAGGACTTAATATAAGTCCTTAATATAATATAAGTCTGCTGCCACTTGATTGTTCACAGGACATCAAGACCCAGCTCAGACAATCCAAACAGCCTCCCCCATTTCACTCCTGCGGATGTCTTGCCTGCGTGGCGTCTCAGCATCTTCCCCACACCTGCCTTATTAATTACTGACATTTATTGGTAATTGAATTGAGCATTAAAGGCTAATGAACGGTGTCTGGTCACCTTTACAGGGAATACCGTTGGCAGCGCTGAAGGCGCCCCGAGCAATATTTCTTCTTCTTCTTTTTTCTTTTTTTCTTTTTTTTCCTGAAGAGAGAGGACTGTCTTCTGGCACCCGAGTTCAGCCAGGATGGGCCCATAACTCTTTGTGCCTATGATTAGAAGCTGGGCCTTGTCATTCTCGGTTACAGGTACTTAGGGTTGATCCTGTTTCTTCCCTTCCCTTCCTTTTTTTTTTTTTTTTTTTTTGCAGTGCCCTACACAGGCGATTAGCGCGTGGTGTAATTGAGCTGGTTGTTTTAAAAAAAAAAAGATAATTAATTGGCATTTCACTCCTCCGGAGGAGGTCAAACTGCCCCGTCTTCGGTCATTACCTAACTAGTCATCCCCGCTCCTGACTGCTGTGTTATTCCCCCAAGGTGACGAGATGATCTTTATCTTGCTGATCAAGAAAAAAACCATCAGCTGTCCTAATTAAAAGAGACGCGGAGGGGGGGGGATTTGAGGGGGTGACGCCCCCGAGTGGCAGGATTGATTAGATCCCAGTGCCTGGGCTGATATTTAATAAAAAAGAAAAAGGAAAAACCTAATACAGGTAGAACCACAATTGAGTCCAACATTTCTGTGGTTAAGCGAGAGATTTGCTCAGTGAGTTTTGCTCTGTTTTACGTCCTTGCTCTTTTTTTTTTTTTTTTTAATTTGATTTATATGCCGCCCTTCTCCGGAGACTCAGGGCGGCTTACAGTGCATTAAGCAATAGCCTTCATACTTTTGTATATTTATACAAAGTCAGCTTATTGCCCCCACAAACTGGGTCCTCATTTAACTTACCTTAGAAAGGATGGAAGGCTGAGTCAACCTTGAGCCTGGTAAGATTCGAACCTGCAGAAATTGCAGGCAGCTGTGTTAATAACAGGGTGCATTAAACCACTGTACTACCAAGGCTCTTAGGTTGTTGAGTTAGTAACATGGCCATTAAGCGAATCTGGCTTCCCCGTTGACTTCGCTTGTCCTCAAAAGGGGACCGCGTAACCTAGGGACACAGCCATGCTCATAGCAAATAGCCCTTAGACTTATACACCGCTTCACAGGGCTCTCTAAGCAGTTTACAGAATCAGCCTCTTGCCCCCCAACAGTCTGGGTCCTCGTTTTGCTGACCTCGGAGAGAAGCAGATATGAACCAGTGACCTATCATCTGAATTTTGATCACCTGATAATGAGGATGCTGTGAAAAACGGTCCCAAGTCACTTTTCTCGGTGCCGTAGTAATTTTGAACTGTCACCAAACGAGCTGTCGTAAGTCGAGGACCACCTGAATTAGCCATCGTAGGGGAGAGCTATAACACGTGTCAGGCTTCCAAGTAATATACCCATAGCAAGCAGAACTCCGAGGCAAGTAGATTCCTTAAAAGAACATTATTGGACATATACTGGCACGGACTGGTAAAAACCAACTCTAAAAGTTCCTGCGGTTTTCACCTAATTAAAAGTAAAAGTTTTCTCCCCTTTCCCAACTCACCAATCACATGGCCCAATCAAGGTGCTGTCCGGTTGCTCGGAAACTTGACTCCTCCTCTCTTCAGCCACCTGTGGGAATTTCCTTGGGTCTCAGGCAGGGGTGAAATGCAAAATTTGTTACTACCGGTTCTGTGGGCGTGGCTTGGTGGTGGAGGTAATGTGACTGGGTGGGCGTGACCAACTTTTTTTTTTTTAACTTTTCAAAGCATTTTTTCTAATGCTTTGAAAAGCCTCTGCCGATCAGGCAGCTCAGCTGGGATGGTCAGAGAGGCTTTTTAAAAAATGCCTCTCTGCCGATCAGGCAACTCAGCTGGGATCGCCAGAGACTTTTCAAAGCTTTTTTTTTTTTACCACCTACAGCCAAGAGGTTGCAGAAAAAAATGCTTTGAAAAGCCTCTGACGATCCCAGCTGAGCCACGCGATCATCAGAGGCTTTTTCTTTTTTTTACTTTTAAAAGCATTTTTTCGGCGGAAGAGGTTGTAGAAAAAACGCTTTTAAAAGTAAAAAAAGAAAAAAACCTCTGATGATCGTGCGGCTCAGCTGGGCATGGTGGGGGGGGGCGGCACAGGGATTTTTGCTACCGGTTCTCCGAACCACCCGCCACCATCACTACCGGATCACGCGATCCGGTCCGAACTGGGAGCATTTCACCCCTGGTCTCAAGGGAAACTATTTTGTTTTGGCCACAAAACCCCAACTATCTCTGTTACCCCCCCCCCCTTATTCCTCAGCACCAGTGTGGCAACGCGGAAGCCTCCCAAGATGGCCTCAGTCAGGCAGGCTTCAGTGTTGACAACGCACGCTTTGACTCCGTATGGAAAGATGGGGGAAGAAAGCTTGCAGCAAGCAACTCGGAAATAAATCTTGGATTCTGCAAGTTTTGAGGGTCGGGCTTTGCCGGCGGTGAGCGGGCTGGGAAAACGTCGACGGGAGCTGTCCATCCGAGGTCACGAATTCCCCTGAGTCGACATGCGCTTCCCGTGCCCCACAGCTCACCAGGCAGGTCAACCCTTGGCAGCTGCGGTGTCATTATTGAAAACTATTAGTGCATTAAGCGATTGGAAATGATGCTGTAAGCAGCATTCCGCATTCCCCTTCGAACGTTAAATGCGCCAGTGCAGCGAAAGCTAATGAAGAGAGAGAAGGGAAGGGGGGGGGTGTGTTAATAACCGACGTCCTTTGTCAAAGGCCCAAGGCCTCCTTGCTGACCGGAAGGCCGTTTTCACCATCCGACAGAAAGTACCAGAGGAAACTAAGAATAAATGGTGATAAAATTGTAAGGTAAACACTTTAACAAGAGGTTAGAATATCGTAAAAATTATTTTGATACGACTTGTATAAGATATAAGGTAAAGAAGAATAAAGATACGTTTAGAATTGTTATGCAGATGTAAAAATGAGTGAAAGTGAATTTGAAACTAATTTTGGATCGATATAATGGATTTATATAGACGAAAATGTGAAATTTGAGGTAAAATTGGTTTTTTCTTAAGTTTTGAATTTCTTTTTTATCTTCTCTTTTTTTTTACTTTTTTTGTTTATTTATAAAAGATGTAATGGAAATTGTGAATTGAGCTTGTGAAAGGAATGTAAGCGTGGTAACCATCTATGACCGGATCGAGATTTTTGCTCTTGAAAGTTATGTTTTTATGTTTAAATTTGAAAAAATAAATAAAAAATATTTACAAAAAAAAAAAAGAAAGTAAGTACCAGAGGAAAGAAGCACAGCTTCCAGAGGGCCTCCGGAGCCTGGGGAGGCCATTTTCGCCCTCCCGGAGGCTCGAAGAAAGTGTCTCCCTCCCCCCCCCCCATGGTGCAGGAGACTGACTAGGCCACGCCCACCATGGCCACGCCTCCCCAGCAACCGGGCAGAGAACTCCTTGCTAAAAATTTTGAAGCCCACCCCTGCGTAGTTCCCATAGATACCTCCTCAGAAATGTGGTTTATTCAGAGGTAAGGTTAGGGTTAGGATTGTGGGAACGGCCACGAAACAAAAGAAGGTGGGAGAGATACTTTAACCACAGATTTTTCTTCTTCTTCTTTTTTTTTTTTCCATAGAAGGAGGAAGCTATTGCTTCGGTTTACCCCGTCTGCAAAGGAGCAAGCATGGCCTGGTCACTTTCAGAAATATCCCCCTCGCCTTTCTTCTGGTCCCTGATCCACAGGCTGGCCAGCTGCCTGAGGTAAGAAAGACCAAATATTCAAGGGGGGCAGGGCCTAGTCCCATTTGTGTGTGCGGTGGGGGGGGGGAGACAAAATCAGTTTCCCCTTTTCTCACCTCCCTGAATGTCCCTCGAGATTTTCTACTCGGGAGGGAGAAGCCGTTCCTCAACCCTTCTCTCCTCCTGGTTACCTCCCTGCCAGCATCCTCTCCAAGTTGTGTGAGGAGGGCTTAGCGAGAGTCTACCCGACCCAACATCCTCAAAAAACTCTCAATCTGGCCAATTTCTGGCACCTGCCCTCCATCATCTTGTCTCATGGGGAAAAAAAAAATTAAAATCCAATGTTTTGCTCCGTGTGATGTGGCTGAGCCAAGGTATCATTTCTCTGGAATATCTGAAAATAGAGCAACCAAAACGATACGCGGTCTGGAGGCTAAAATGATAACGGGTTAGGTATCTTTTAGCCTAATGAAGAGAAGGCTCAGGGGAGACATGACAGCAGCCTTCCAGTACTTGAGGGACAGTCATGGAGAAGGGGGGGGGTTCGACTTATTCTCCAAAGCACCTGAGGGCAGGACAAGAAGTAACCGATGGAAGAGAGGTCCTAGAACAAAGGAGGAATTTCCTGACAGTGAGGACAGTTAATCAATGGGACAACTTGCCTCCCAGAGTTGTGGACGCTCCATCACTGATTTCCAAAAATAGACTGGGCCACCGTGTATCTGGGATGCTATAAAGTCTTCTGCCTTGGCCAAGGGGTTGAACTAGAAGACCTCCAAGGTCCCTTCTAGCCCTGTGATTACACAAATCTCCAGACCTAATCAATCAGTTAATGGATGCTCCCTTTTTTTTGTTTTTTGTTTTTTGTTTTTTTTAAAAAAAGCATTGTATTCCAGTACCTCTTTAATGGAAAGGGACGTGGTGGCTCAGTGGCTAAGAGGCTGAGCTTGTCGATCGAAAGGTCGGCAGTTCAGCGGTTCGAATCCTTAATGCCGCATAACGGAGTGAGCTCCCGTTACTTGTCCCAGCTTCTGCCAACCTAGCAGTTCGAAAGCAGGTTAAAAAAAATGCAAGTAGAAAAATAGGGACCACCTTTGTTGGGAAGGTTACAGCGTTCCGTGCGCCTTTGGCGTTGAGTCATGCCGGCCACATGACCACAGAGACGTCTTCGGACAACGCTGGCTCTTCGGCTTTGAAAAGGAGATGAGCAGCGCCCCCTAGAGTCGGGAACGACTAGCACGTATGTGCAAGGGGAACCTTTGACTTTACCTCTTTTACTTCTTTAATACCAATCTCCTGTTTTTCTTCCTCGCATCTCCCATCCCTACAGAGAGAAGTTGAAAGGCAAAGTGCCAGGGCCTCCACGGAGCAATTGGAAGCTTCCACCTCGTTTATGGTCAGACGTAGCAGGTATGTTCACCTTACCTCTTTCTTAAAAATTGGAGCCGGCCCTGCTTTTAAGGCAAACGGGCTTGGGTGGGAAGGGGGTGCAAATTTGGCTGAAATATGAAAAGACCAAAACATACTTTATTATTAAAGCTTGCTTCCTTGCCATTTTTTTTATTATTATACAATATATTTTTTTTATGTTTGGTGAGTCATACTGTGTTTATTGGTTTCTATAATAAGAGTGTCTTTTATCCATGTGACTTATTGCAAAGGTCAGGTAGGATTCTTGTGTGGTGTGTTTGTGACATTTCTCCCATCTTTATAATCTCTCTTTCTTTCTCCCTCTCTCCTTCCTACTTTTTTTTTTTTTTTTGCCAACAAGCTTGTTGTCACTCCATAATATTGATGATTAAATACTGGGTATGCTTTTGTTGACATTTTCACCTGAAATCTCAGCTTCTGCACACAAAGCCCAACCTTCACCTGTTCTTCGCCGCGGAACCTTTTGTGCTGTTCATCCTGAGAGAACAGTGAAGTTTGCCAGAAATCTGAAATTTATCTGGGGAAAGGGTGGAAAAATATGATGATAGCAAGACAGATTCACCCAACTCTGGCTCTCAACACGCAAACATGTAACACAAAGGTAGCTCGCAGCAGCACAATTAACTTCTGGAGTGGAGTTACCTTTGCAGAAGTTACATAGTCAGATCCTTGACCCATCTAGAATCTTCTGCACGGCAGTCAGAATGCTTTCACTAACCAGAGATACCTTCGCATTGAACAGAGGAACCTGGGCTATTCCAGAACAGAATTATCTATTTTGTTTGGCTGCAGTTTTCCAGCATTTTGGAGAAACAGCATTCCCATTGTCAGGGTTCCAATGAATACACCCATAGCAAGCAAAACTCCGAGGCAGGTAGAGCCTTCAAAGAATAGTTTTATTGGGTATAGCATATTGGTACAGTTATGGTGAAAACTGACTCTGAAGGTTCCCGCAGTTTTCACCTCATTAAAAGTAAAAGTTTTTCCCCTTTCACAAACCATCAGTCACATGGTTTCAATCAAGGTATATGCACAAGAATCTAATCAACTGATGGTCAAAGCTAAATTGGGGCTAGCTAGATCTTTAGAAGGCCAGATCCTGAAGATGAAACTGAAATACTTTGGCCACCTGATGAGAAGGAAGGACTCCCTGGAGAAGAGCCTCATGCTGGGAACGATGGAGGGCAAAAGAAGGGGACGGCAGAGAACGAGGTGGCTGGATGGAGTCACTGAAGCAGTCGGCGTGAGCTTAAATGGACTCCAGGGGATGGTAGAGGACAGGAAGGCCTGGAGGAACGTTGTCCATGGAGTCGCAATGGGTCGGACACGACTTTGAAACTAACAACAACGAAGAGTCAACAGAATTCACAGAGGGCTGGGTGTCTTGTGGCTGCGCAATGATTCCAAACTAATGACATGTTTAACCCTGCCTTACAGTTTAGCCTGCTCGTCTCCTACCCCAGTGGTTCTCATCCTTTTCTTCACCACGGACTCCCTCTAAATACCTTTTATGGCCACAGGACCCCCCCCCCCACGAGACTTCACTCAAGATTGAAATCGAAACATTTCTTCAAAACTCCCCCCACTCCCGTGACGATATCGTGCCCTCAGTGGCTAAGTCGTTGAGCTTGTCGATCAGAAAGGTCGGCGGTTCGAATCCCTAGTATAGGTCTCCTGCGTGAGCAGGGGGTTGGACTAGATGACCTCCAGGGTCCCTTCCAGCTCTGTTACTGTTGCTTCGAGACGTTTGAGAACCACTGTCCTTGCACCATCCTTTACAAACTCTAGTTTTTCCAAAATTCTGCCCGTTTGTCCTAGCGATGCTCATTTTCTTGGGATTGTGGGTGGAAAAATCCCTTCTTTTTTGTTTCCAGTCTCGCACGTAGAGACATCACTAAGAAGTTTCACGTCCTCCCTCCTCCTCCTGACAAGTTAAATCTCCTAAACGGAGGGCGATTCATTAATTTTATCACACGAAGACGCATTCTTCCAGGGGTGCCTTGCAAGCAGGTCGGACCCTCTGGAGAGATCCCCCGGGGCTGGAGAGGCCTCCCCTCACCCTCCATCCCTTGAGCCCTGTCGCACGCTGCCGGGAGCATCTTAACTGAACTAGGAAGGAAGAGAGAAGCAAGCATTTCTTACAAGAAACGCTTTTTGGCGGCAGCCTTTCTCGTTTTTTTTTTTTTGTTTGTTTGTTTTTTGATCCTGATACCCACAGAGGAATACTGGCTCCCGGTCTTACAGTTCATGCCAGCAAATACTGAGACTGAGTGGTTTAGAGGGGCAAGATAACAGCAAGAAGATTAGCCATTTCGGCTCTCTTCGGGAGGAAGGGAACAAGTGACTGGTGTGGCACCAATTAGGTGCCTGCTGGAAGAAAGAGAAGTGAATCCACCAAGGAGATCTAATTGGTTTCTCATCTGAGTGACAGACGCTGCTGGAGAGGCCTCGCTTTGGCACAAGCGAAGCCCAGTGGTTTGGGGTGGGGGTGGGGGTGGAAGAGAGCCCTCACCACCTCTGCTGTGATAAAGGGAAGAGTGGTTTGTTTATTCGTATATTTTTAATTTAATTTTAATTTAATTTGATTTGTATGCCGCCCTATCTCCATAGGACTCAGGGCGGCTCACAACAATTAAGAAAAACCATCTCAATCCAAATAAAAACATATTAAAAATACATATTAAACACATATTAAAACACATTAAAAATAATCAACCCCATCAGTCCAGGCTGGGCAATTTAAAGAACCGTGTTTTTAGTTCGCGGTGGAAAGTGCGAATATTCATTGAGCGTACGGCCTATCATCCATGGACTAGCAATATCAACGAGCCCTTCAACTAGGTGAGAACCCCATAAAATAAAAGATGTCCACGGCAGTGCAAAGAAGAGCAATTAAGATGAGTAAAAACCTGGAGACTTAAAATATCGACTTGACTACAGCTCATCTGTCTGGAACCTGCACTGCATATCGGACATAAATACAATCGAGAGAGTCCGGGGATATTTTACGAGAAGAGTCCTCCATTCCTCTAACCGCAATAAAAATCCCTTATGCCACCAGACTCCAAATTTTGGGCTTAGACAACTTAGAACTACGCCGACTTCAGTCTGACCTAAGCGTAGTACATAAAATTATCTGCCACAATGTCCTTCCTGTCAATGACTACTTCAGCTTCAACCACAACAGTACACGAGCAAATAATAGATAAACTGTTCCAAACTCGATGGCAGAAAATACGACTTCAGCAACAGAGTGGTCAATGCCTGGAATGCACTCCCTGACTCTGTAGTTTCTTCCCCAAACCCCCAAAACTTTAACCTTAGACTGTCTAGTATTGACCTCACCCCATTCCTAAGAGGTCTGTAAGGGGTTTGTGCATAAGCGCACCAGCGTGCCTACCATCCCTGTCCTACTATTCCTTTTTACTTACTCTTTTCATGTATTCAAATTATGTTTATACTTTTACCTGTTATCTTATATATGCTTGACAAACTTTAAAAAACAACAACAACATAGGAAGGACGGTTGCAGGATTTGGGTGTGGCCAGTCCAGAGAAAAGAAAGACTAGGAAGGGACATGAGAGCAGCATTCGTGCCTTCAGTGGCTAAGACATTGAGCTTGGCGATCAGAAAAGTCGGCGGTTCGAATCCCTAACATAGATCTCCTGAATGAACAAGGGGGTTGGACTAGATGACCTCCCAGGTCCCTCCTAGCTCTATTCTATTGATCTTAGGTGAATCAAGCCACTTGTGGCTTACTACCCTCATTGTTCCTTGTGTTTGACACATGCCGTCCTTGCGCAGGCTTCTCCCGAGAGCTTGACGGATTGGAGGATCCGTAGAACATCCCCCAGAGTCATGTTTCGAAAGGTGGAAGTAACAGTAACAAGAGTTGGAAGGGACCTTGGAGGTCATCTAGTCCAACCCCCTGCTCACGCAGGAGACCTATACTAGGGATTTGAAACGCCGACCTTTCTGATCGACAAGCTCAACATCTTAGCCACTGAGGGCACAATATCATCACAGGAGTGTGTGGGGGGGGGGGGTGCCCGCGAAGGCTAGGAAGAAATGTTATGAAGGGACCGCTGGAATAAACAGCCGTCCTGCTTCGTAATGCATTAAACAAGCTACGAGGGAATAAGCCCCAGTTTGAGCCTTTAAATCTGCTTAGTTGAGGTAATGCTCAACAGCTGGGGAAGAAATGGAGAAGCCCCGCAATAGAGGAAATGACCAAATCCATGAGCTCTCCAGAACCATAACACGAGAGGAAGAAATCAAGTTTGCAACGGCCAAGCAGATAAAAAAAATCACTGGAAGAGTGATCACCGTCTTAAAAAAAAAAAAAGAAAAGAAAAAAGAATTACATGTAGATTATCCCACAATGATTTAAAAGCATAAAACGCACACGCACACAAACGCAGGTGGGAAGATGAACAGGGAAAACATAAATAAATAACAGAAAACGTCACGAAGAGCAAGAATGCTGTTTCAACTTTTTTCTTTTCTTTTTTTTAAAGGAGGAATGACAAACATTAGGAAGTTTAGACAGGCGTGAGTCAACTTGCTGCTCTGGTCTTTATTTTATTTTATCTCTTTGGATGCTCTTCATCCAAAGCAGATGTAGGGATGGTATAAAGGAGCACCCTCAGAAAACAGGATTCATTTAATGACCTGTCTTTTCATATCTTAAAAGTCCCTGCCTCAGTCTTTCTCAAAGACACATCCATCTGCTAAAAGAGTCACTAGTTCAGCAACATGTACCGGTATTCCTCGACGTGCGACCGCAATTGAGCCCAACACTTCTATGGCTAAGCGAGATGGTTGTTAAGTCAGTTTTGCCTCCATGCTACCACCTTTCTTGCCACGGTTGCTAAGTGAATCGCTGCGGTTGTTTAAGTTAGTCACAAGATTGTTCAGTGAAACCGGCTTCCCCCATTGGCTTTGCTTGGTCACAAAAGGGGATCACATGACCGCGGGAAACTGCCATAAATGTGAGTCAGTTTCCAAGCGTCCGAATTTTGATCATGGGGCAAAGGTCGTAAGTGTGGAAAAACGGTCACGAGTCAATTTTTTTCAGCGCCATCGTAACCAACTTTGCATGGTCACTGAATGAACTGTTGTTATGTCGAGGACTACCCTTATTGCTGTTGAGCAGGGAAACCGTCTCCGAATACCGTAAAGAAACACGAGAAGTCCTTCAGCGTCGGGGCCATGGAGACAACTGCAGGCGAAGTCAATTAAAGCAACTCGGCTTGGCTGGAGTTGATGACCTCAATAAGGTCAAGGATCCCAACGGAGAGCGGGGAAGAAGAAGACGCAGCCTTTGAAAGCGGCTAGGCTTCCCAAAACAGGTTCTCCCTTTCAGCACACACCATCACATTTTTTCCGGTCCCCGTTTGGAAAAGCGGGCACAGTTCTGACGTCAGTCACAGATGACTGGGCCGTTGGCATCGAATGATTTCCCCCAAGACGTCTCCTCGCCCTCCCCTTCTCCATCGACTCTTCCACACACACACACAAAAAAAATTGTATTTCTGGATGGGAAGAAGGTTGGGGAATTCCCACCCCCCATTTCCCTCCCCCCCCACACACCCCTCCATATATTGTTTTAAGAAAATTGGATGCAGCTGTGGCAGCTGAGGGCATTTATTGTTTTTTTTTCCATCGCAACCATCACTAAGCATCAGCTTCGCAAAACGGAGAGCCAATAAAACCCCCCAGCTCGGCTATACGCTGCCATCTTATTGTGCCTGAAAATGTGATCGATCTACCTCTCTCTCTCTCTTCCACCCCCTCCCCTCTCTTTCTCTCCTTCTCCCCATCTCCCTCCCCATACAACACATCAAGCACTCGGTGGAATTTTTGAAACTTGATCAAGATCCCAGCGAGTTCCCGAACAATGTTCGGGGAGCAGCTGCGGTGGCTGTTCCAAAGTTGATTTAATGAGCCCAGACTTGGGGAAGTGGGGAGAGATGGCGGCTCTTCCTCCTCGCTCTCCCCCCCCCACTCCTCCCAACCTGGTTATCAAGCCTTCCTGTCTCTCTGGACAGATGGTGCACCTGCATTTGAGCCCATCAGGGGTGAAATGCTACCGGTTCGGACTGGTTCTCCCGAACCGGTAGTAAAAAATGCTACCGGTTCGGGCGAACTGGTATTTCCGACAATCAGCTGGGTGACGATCAGCTGTGACGCACGATTTATATTAGCTAGAATCGTCAGATTTCCTGCTCTCTAGCTAAATCTAAATCGCGTGGCACAGCGGATTTCCCCCTCCCCCCTCGCTGTTCTACTTACCTTTGCAGACCCGGAAGGCTTCAAAATGTTCCTTTTTTAGCGCTGTGCGGGCGCGCCTCAGGAGGCTAGATCTGGGTATCGACTCTGAAGCGAACCTGGCTGGGGCCACTTTGGAGTCTTCAGGGTTGCCACAATGCGAAGAAGGGATAGGGAGTGTTTTTGTAGCCAAAACAAAATAAGTTTCCTGTGGGAACCAAGGGCATTCCAACAGGTGGCTGGAGAGAGGAGGAGCACAGTAACCAGGCAACCAGGCAGCCCCTTGATTGGACAATGTGACTGATTGGTGTGAGGGGGAAACGTTCACTTTTTAATCCGGTGAAAACCGTGGGGACTTTCAGAGTCGGTTTTCACCCGTTTGTGCCAATAGGATCCCTCCAATTAAATTGTCCTTTGAGGAATCTGCCTGCCTCGGAGTTCTGCTTTCTAGGGAGCTATTACTTGGAACCTAGACACTGGTCCCCGATCCTCCCTGGTCTCTTGTGCTGCCTTCAACGCCTCATCAGGGCAAGGCGGGACCCCTTGTGGGTCCTCTTGAGATGGCTTTTGGGAGAGGTGACTTAAGACGTGGGTCGTGCATTTCCCGTGCTTGTTGGCATCCTGGGAGGCAGAAGAGCAGCCGCGAGAAGGCAGGATGAGTAGTGAGCAACGATACGGTCGCTTGCCAAGGTTCAAAGGAAAGTCCTCAATTCCAGGGGCCCCTTTTTTTACCTCTGCGTTCAATCGTTACTGCCGCATTTCAGTGGCTCTTTCTATGGGAAGCTTTTAGAGGTAGTCCTCGACTTACAACGGTTTGTTTAGTGACCGTTCGAAGTTACAACGGCACTGAAGAAAGTGACTCGCGACCGTTTTTCGCAATTTACGACCGTTGCAGCATCCCAGTCGATCACCGGATCAAAATTCGGGCGCTTGGCAACTGACTTGTATTTATGACAGTTGCAGTGTCCCGTGGTCCTGAATTCCCCTTTTTACGACCTTCTAACAAGCAAAAACAGTGGGGAAGCCAGGTTTACTTAACAACAGAATAGAAGAGTAGAGTAGAGTAGAGTAGAGTAGGAGTGGAGTGGAGTGGAGTGGAGTGGAGTGGAGTGGAGTGGAGTGGAGTGGAGTGGAGTGGAGAGGAGAGGGGGAGGGGAGGGGAAGAGAAGAGAAGAGAAGAGAAGAGAAGAGAAGAGAAGAGAAGAGAAGAGAAGAGAAGAGAAGAGAAGAGAATTCAAAATAATGGAATGGAATGGAATAGTTGGAGGGGGCCTTGGAGGTCTTCTAGTCCAGCCCCCTGCTCAGGCAGGAGCCCCTATACCATTTCAGGCAAATGGTTGTCCAATCTCTTTTTTGGAAACTTCCAGTGTTGGTGCATTCACAACTTCTGGAGGCCAACTAACTAAATAACTAACTAACTCAACCACTGCAGTGATTCCCTTAACAGCCGTGGCAAGAAAGATCGTAAAACGGGGCCAAAAGCTCCCCTAACAACTGTCTCGCTTAGCCACAGAACCGTTGGGCTCAATGTAGCCATAAGACGAGGACTTCCCCGTAGTCTCGTGACTTATTCTAACCCGCTCAACTCATTCGCCCTTTTCCTTGAGGATTTATCCCCTCACCGAGGCAACCAGATTCCCTCGACATGCCGAGCCCCAGGCATCTCCTCCTCCCTCCAGCCAAGATCCACCCTCACAAAGCTTAGCTGGTCCTTCCAAGGGCTTTATCCCTAATCCTGACCTGTTCCGCGTGTTGTGTGAACACCGCCAAGGGTGGGGGGGCTTTTGAAGATAGCTCGCCCAAGGGCACCTCCTATCTTTTCTCCCGCTAGCTGGCTTCACGTCAAACCTTGGCAAGGACAGCCAGCCGTCTTTCCCAAGGCTGCAGGGCCATCTGGCTCTTAACAGCCACAGAGGATTTTACTCGTCCTTGGCAGACTCTGATTACCTGTTTTTGACTTGGGAGGGGGTGGGGGTGGCCTTTTGCAGCACCCCCAGAATCTCATCCCAGCCTGCTGACCCGACGTCCCTTCGCAGTCTCCAAAACAAAATCCAGAAAAACGAAATGAACTCACGTGATGATCGCTGCACGCGACACCGAAGAAATCTGACACGCAGCGTAAGGCGTTTTATTAATAAGTGCTTTCCCTCTCCTTCGTCCCTTTCCCCGGGCTCTTTTCTTTGCTCAGGGGGAAGAAAAAGAAGAAGAAAAAAATTAATTAAGACTTTCTTGATTAGGCATTTAATCAGTCCTTAAATCAATACAGATGGAGTCAATTAGTTGGCTGGGTTTTTTTTTTCCTCCCTTTCTTTTTTGAACATTTGAATAGATACTTGATGCTACCGTGAAATGATGCATTCCCCCCCCCCCTTTTTTTTTTTCCTTTCTTCGTTCTGTTTGAGTCTCAGCTGTTAGGCTGGAAGGAACAGAACAAGACTTGTTTCTGCTCCGAATTCCTGAATTGTTGTAAAGCCATCTTCCATCTGAAACCGGATCAGATCTGAAACCTAACGAGCTTTGATCCACATTCCATGTACTTATCGGCCAGCTCTTCCTTTCAGAAATAGAATAACAAGAGTTGGAGGGGACCTTGGAGGTCTTCTAGTCCAACCCCCCTACTCAAGCAGGAACCCCCTATGCTGTAAATCAGAGATCCAGGCTTTTGCTCTATTTCAAGATGTTTCCAAGATATCTCTCCCGACTTGGTAGAGAGCTTTAATTTTATACAGTTTTACATAAGCAGATAAAAGGTATCACAGTAACAGGGTTCTAATTGGATAGGAATTATTCACCCCCTTTTCAAGATGCCATCTTCTCTAGGTAATATATTAGATCATCCACATCCGAGCCAAAATGAAGTAATGAAATAAGCAGGAAAGACTCAAAGAGCACAAGCTGGCAATGTGCTGTTACAGCCTGGCACTGAGACCTTTGACCTACTGACCTACACCCCTATACCCATGATGGCGAACCTATGGCACGTGTGCCACAACTGGCACGCGTAACCATATCAGTGGGCACACAAGCTCAGCTTCCGGTGAGACTGGAAGTTGTCCAACGGGCCATTTTTGGCCTCCGAAGGGGTGGGGAAGGCTGTTTTTGCCCTCCCCAGACGCCTAGATAAGTCCTGGAGCCAGGTGAGAAAGAAAAATGGGCCTACCGGGCCATTGTGTGCCAGGAGTGGGGTGAGCAGAGGGTGGGTGGGTCTCATAGAATTATGGGTATGAGCACGCACGCACACGCGCGACCCCCCCCTGCCGCCGCCCCCCCCCTTCCTGGCACATGATAGCAAAAAGGTTAGCCATCACTGTCCTATACCATCCTGGTCAAATGGTTGTCTAAATCTATTTTTGAAAACCTCCGGTCATGGAGCATCCACAACATCTGGAGGTGTCAGCTGATCCATCGATTACAGCTAGTCCTCAACTTACAAGCGTTCATTTAGTGACCGTTAAAAGTTTACAATGGCAGTAGAAGTGTAGTTTTGAGGTTTGATGGCTAATAACACCACTTTTTTTTTTCTTTTTTGGAGTTTCAAGATCATCCTATTCCACTGCTGGAATGGCCTGGGAAGAGCCTAGACCTTCTTAACCCAATTGAAAATCTATGGATTTTCCGACTAAAGAAACTTGTTAGTCAGAAGTGACCCAGCAATAAAACCCAGTTAATAGAAGCCATCCTTCAATCTTGGTTTCACATGATAACAGCTGCAGAACTCAAAGGCTTGGTTCCCTCCATGGGAAGACGTTATAAGGCCATAATTCATGCTAAAGTTTACCCACCTAAGGATTAAATGACATGGTGATAATTTTTGCATATCTCGGTTTTTTGTTTGTTTTTTTACGTGTTTCACTTTTCTTCTTTATACCGTAACTGCTATTCTAACAGCAAATCCTTCATAAAAGTTAAGACATGACATTCTTGATTAAATGATCTTTCCATTGAGATATAATTTTATGGTACTACTCCAAAAAAAAAGTGGTGTTATTAGCTAGTTTTAGAAAATACACTTTTCCCACAAGGTTTCCACAATTTTGGCCTCTACTGTAGGTAGTCTAAGCACGTTGTGCTACAAGCGAACTCCACACTTCTTGACATCTATAGACAGGGCAAATAATCAACAACTGTACACATTTTGAAAAGAAGCCACTTTCAAGTGGTTATTCAAACCTTTTTTTTTTTTCCCCCTGCAGCTGAAGGGAAAGGTCTACTTAAATAAAACCCAGTTGCATAAGAATGTGGGGAAACCTTGGAAAAAGGACATTTGGATAACCCCAATCTATTTTGCGGCTCGGATTAGAACAGTGAATAATTCCTCTCTTATATCAAGGTGGATCAAACCAAAGAGAGCCAAGTTATTTTGGCACATGAGGCAGAAGAAGAAGGAAAAAAAAAAAAACCCAAAAGACTTTTTCTCTCTTCCCTGCCACTCAAGATATAACCATAATATCTTCACTTCAATAAAGATAATAATTCTATATTTTGGCCTTTTTCCGAGACCACCTGGAGCAATCCTGTCGTTGTTAGGGCTGGGGTGAAAACACACCCCCTGGTCTAACAGGGCCGAAGGAACCTTCCAGAAGGAAGGCATGGCGTGTGCGTCTCATCTTCCTTATTGGGATAAAGAACTGGAAATGTCAGAGGAGGGGGAAAAAAAACGCTAAAAAAATAAAAGGGATCGGTACAACTGTTGCCTCAACGGAAGTGCACAAGAAAGTAGCCAGTCATTCTTTCTCTCCATTTGTTCAACCCATGAGCAACGCATGTTGTTTACGGATGCCCATCTGCTGTGTTCTTGTTTCCGAACCAAAAAAAAAAATACACTTTTTTTAAAAGAAAAAATTGGAGTTTTGTTTTGTTTTGTTTTGCCCAATTGTTCGGCATCTTCAAATGCAGTTATCACCTTGGGTGGTGCGGTGGCCTACAGGTGGAGCTCTCGTCTCACAATCAGGAGGCTGTGAGTTCGATCCTAAGGGAGAGGCAGATATTTCTCTCTCTCTCTCTGGGCACAAGGAGAATATATCTGCTGAACAAAACTCCGCATTGGCGACAGGAAAGGCATCCGGCTAGGAGACACTCAGCTCCATTCAGTTGCCCAGACTCCACCCCGCAAGAGATTATCAGGGGGTTAAAAGAAGATGACGATGATGAAGAGGACATCCCTCTTCAGTTACCTTCTCAGAATAATAGAATAACAGAGTTGGAAGAGGCTTTCTAGTCCAACTCCCTACTCCAGCAGGAGACCTTATACCATTTCAGGCAAGTGGTTGTCCAGTCTCCTCTTAAAAACCTCCAGTGGTAGAGCACCCACAATATCTGGAGGCAACTCGTTCCGCTGATCAGTTGTTCTCCCTTTTAGGACATTCCTCCTCAGTTCTAGATTGCTTCTGTCCTTGATTAGTGCCCATCCATTAGTGCCCATTGCCATTGTTGTATTGCTTCTTCTCCCTTTCTGTCTCCATTTGTTCCTCTTCGTTGCCATCTTTTTTTTTTAACCCTAGCAAACCCTTCAAAGAAGTGGTTTTGAACCAGGCTTGTTTCTCCTACACGTGAAACATTATATCGGATGATTTATTTATTTTTTCCTTATGATTCTTGACGAATGTATCTTTTCTTTTTACACTGAGAGCTTATGCTTATGTGTGTCCAATCACACTTGGCCAATAAAGAATTCTATCTATCTATCTATCTATCTATCTATCTATCTATCTATCTATCTATCTATCATCAGCGCTAGCATGGCAAGAAAACAAGCAAGCTCAGAGAACATTAAGGACTCCTAACTTCAGCGGAGTTACACTGACCCAACCTAATTTCTTCCACTTCTCACTGGATCCGAGTGCCCATCGTGTCAATCATTCTTAAAATCTCTTCTTGGGAGTGTCATCTTCAGAATGAAAACTTGAAAGAATAGATGATAATGACCATCTCTCTCTCTCTCTCTCTCTTTTTTTTTTAAAGAAACCCCTGCCTTTATATGCTTTTCTTCAGGAAGGGTGGGGTGGGGGGGGCAAAAAAAGGTTGAAAAACGAGCCGTGTCTTGTCTAAGCAAGGAATAATAAATATAAGCAGGTGTGAAAGGTTGGAATCGAAAACAGATGGGTATGACGGATACGATCGGAGTCCCCCACAGCTTCGGTCTTTAATCCCTGTGGCTTAGTGCGAATGTTTCCCCCCTGACGCAATGCAGAAATAATAAATGGAGCAACTCATGAGGAGTGGGGTTCTCTGAATGGCGGCTGGTTGAGGGACAGGGATTATTTGGTGATGCGGGGGGAGAGGGAATCGGTCTCAGTTGACCAGCTGCTCAACTCCCCTCGTCCCTCATAGTCATTTTTGAACTGTACCCCTCTGGCTTCGGTCTCTCCCGATCTTTGGTGATGCACGAGCTGAAGACGTGATGGAGGAAGGCTCCTTGTCATAAAATCAAGAGATTGCAGGGAGGTTTCCTGAGTTCTCCTTTTAGTGACGGATGGGTTTTCCTGTCTGGAGACCTTCCTCCTTGATGGGAAGCAATATTTATGGTTAGAATATTGAACATGGCTGAGATAAAGTCCTTTTTTTTTTTTTTTACCAATCCAAAGGAACAGAACAGATAACAGAGTTGGAAGGGACCTTGGGAGGTCTTCTAGTCCAACCCCCTGCTCAAGCAGGAGATCCTGTACCATGTCAGGCAGGTGACTGTCCAGTCTCTTCTTAAAAAAACCCTGTGATGGAGCACCCACAACTTCTAAAGGCGAGCTGTTTACACTGGTTGATTGTTCTCACCGTTAGGAAATTCCTCCTTAGTTCTAGGTTGGTTCTCTCCGTGATGAGTTTCCATCCGTTGCTTCTTGTCCTGCCTTCAGGTGCTTTGGAGAATAGCTTGAGCCCCTCTTCTCTGTGGCAGCCCCTCAAATGATGGAAGACTGCTATCGTGTCACCCCAGTCCTCCTTTTCATACCCAATTCCTGCAACTATTTTTCATACGTTTTAGCCTCCAGGCCCCTAATCATCTTTGTTGCTCTTCTCTGCACTCTTTCCAAAGCCTCAACGTCTTTTGTATAATGTGGTGAGCAAAACTGGATGCAATTAAAGTAGCAATCAAAAGAAGTCCCATCAAGCTGTCCCTTAGGATGAACATTTATTGAGTATAAGGGCTGGCTTTGCACCACATATTGTCCAAAATCAGGTTGGTTGGTTGGTTAGTTAGTTGTTTGGTGGTTTGCAGGAATCTAACCATGCATTTTGCACGTCGAGTGAACTGGACCATGGTGCGAAGCCTAAGATATTCCATCTGATCATATCTTGTGCTTCAATAACTTGGATTTAAGCTTATGGGGTCTTCAATGAATTCAAGTTTACCTCCGAATAAGCTTGCATGGCAACCTTGAACTTTACAAATCCTAACATTGAATTGGAGACTTTATACATCCCCCGCACACACACACACACACCTTTATCCTTCCCCCAGATCTTAGTCATTTTGTGTAAAACGCCTCTGGATTTGAATCTGGCATGATTTCACTAAAAGGAAAAGTTGGCTTTGCGTGTAAAATGAGTAACTCGGCTAACTCCGTGAAAGGAAAGCAATTTCGTCTCTTTAAAGGTTCTTTTCAAAGGAGTTGAAAAGTGAGCGGCGTAGCATAATAAAACCTTGCATTAATCCTGCCGGTAAGTCCGATCCAGGCAGCTAATATTCCTACTATTGCCATCGTCTCTGCCTAGAAGGGACCACTCCTTTCTGAATGCTACCCACCCAGGCTAATGGAGAGAATAAGCCTGCTTCGGAAGAAAAATTAATCCCGGAGAAGGGAAAATGCAGCATTACATCACAAGAGAGGCCGAGTCCATTCTATGGGCCTGAACTGATTCCTGGATTGCAAAGCTTACGTTTATAATGGGCTTTAATAGGCTGAATTGTAATAAATGCCGCGAAATGTTCCTGTTGGGAAGATTTGCCAAGATCAAAACCATTTCCTGTAGCACCCATCCGACTTCCTTTTTGTTTCTCGGCGTATTTACCTTCTGACGTACCCCTTCGAAATTTATCAAGGCACTTCCAACAGATTCCTGCGTCAAAATCCCCATTTTCTAATGGGACCCCTGGAACGCTCACTGAACGAATTACCCAGTTAAAACACAGTTGCAATTTGGGCACACTCAGTTGGACACGCTCAGCAGCAGACTACTAAATAGTTCCGTCTTTGGAAGTCCTACAGCATGGATTAAAAGAACGCTTGTTCTAAAGATTAATCTTGTTTTGGGGTATCTCTCTACTTCCGTATATTATTTACTTAACGTCATTTCTTTCTTGCTTTCCGTTGACAAACGTCAAAAGCAATTGCCCACTGAGCTTTGCTTTTTAATAAACAGGAAAGCTGGTTCAAACAATCCAACCAGCAGTGAATAAAAAGCTTGAAGAAAAGGATACAATTGGTGGCAGTAATTTTAAATCATTTACAGTAGAAAAGGTTTCGCCTTGGGGATCCAGCTAATTTGCCAGGGATGGCCTGCTGCCAAGAGAGAAGGGTCATTTTTGAATAAGGACCACCCCCATATCATGGGACATCATCTGTAGAACATGGACGTTTGAGCAGGAGCAAATTTCCTGGTCCAAAACTGTTTTTTAACCTAGGAGGTTAATAAATCTTAAAACTTTGGGGTTTCTAGACCAGGCACACAAACAACCATTTGTGTTTTTCTCTGTCCTTGTTGTAACTCAAAAGGAAAGCTTTGCACTTAAGCACAGGAAGGCGTTTCCAGAAGTCAACATTTTCCAAATTTCAGAAAAGAACGTTTTATATTTCTTTTCTCTTTCTCCTCTCTCTCCAACTATCCCAACATGAGATTCCCCCCCCCCATTGAATCTGCAGAGTATTGAAAAGAACAGAATAACAGAGTTAGAAGGGATCTTGGAGGTCTTCTAGTCCAACCCCTTGCTCGAGCAGGAGATCCTAGACCATTTCAGACAAATGGCTGTCCAATCTCTTCTTAAAAATCTCCAGTGATGGAGCACCCAGAACTTCTGGTGGCAAGCTGTTCCACTGCTTAATTGTCCTCACTGTCAGGAAATTTCTCCTTAGTTCTAGGTTGCTTCTCTCCTTGATCAGTCCCACCTGTTGCTTCTTGTCCTGCCTTCCTTCAGGTGCTTTGGAGAAGAGCTTGACCCCTTCTTCTTCATGGCAGCCCCTCAAATATTGGAAGACTGCTATCATGTCACCTCAGTCCTCCTTTTCATACCCAATTCCTGCAACCATTCTTCGTATATTTTACCCTTCTGTCCCCTAATCAATATAGAGAGATAGATTAGATAGATAGATAGATAGATAGATAGATAGATAGATAGATAGCATTTCCCCTAAAATAAGACTCAACCAGAAAATAAGCCCTAGTATGATTTTTCAGGATGCTCGTAATATAAGCCCTACTTCAAAAATAAGTCCTGGTTAAGATTGTCAGCCAGATGGATGCATTTAATACTGTATTTCCCTGAAAATAAGATCCAACCAGAAAATAAGCCCTAGCATGATTTTTCAGGATGCTCGTAACGTAAGCCCTACCTCAAAAATAAGTCCCAGTTAAGATCGTCAGCCAGATGGACATATTTAGTACCACATTTAAGACCTAACTGGAAAATAAGCCCTAGTGCATCTTTTGGGGCAAAAATTAATATAAGACCCTGTCTAATTTTTGGGGAAACCCAGATAGATGATAGATAGATAGATAGATAGATAGATAGATAGATAGATAGATAGATAGATAGATACATAGATACATAGATAGATACATAGATAGATACATAGATAGATAGATAGATAGATAGATAGATAGATAGATAGATAGATAGATACATAGATACATAGATACATAGATACATAGATACATAGATACATAGATACATAGATAGATAGATAGAGACACAGACACTTCTTGTTGTTAGTCACGAAGTCGTGTCCGACCCATTGCGACCCCATGGACAACGGTCCTCCAGGCCTTCCTGTCCTCTACCATCCCCCGGAGTCCATTGAAGCTCAGTGACTCATATGCCAGTGCATCCAGTAAGCCCCCATGAAGTCATTTATTTATGTTATCAAAGTTGACAGGCATAGGACATTTGATGAAACACGCGAGCCTTGCAAACGGAGGGGTTACTACTTGCGCTCTCCGGGAAAGAAACAGATGCTTCATTTAATTGTTCTCATTCTCCGGCTCTTCATAAATAAGGACACTTGAAAGCCTCATTATCACTTGACATGAGGAATAGAATATGGAAGTCCTCAGCCACTGTTTTGTGTGATGGTGGTGGAGGAATAAATAAATTCCAGAGCCCGTACAGCCTGCGATCCAGTTTTCTCGCGGTTATAAACAACGAGGCCAACACTTCTTATTCTTCCCTTGGCCTGTATTTGAACCAATTTCTTTCAGTGGGTCTCCTTCACAGGATAGGGATGGAAGTTTAAAAATAGTAATAATAAAAAAAAAACCTTGAATGTATTTGAACCAATTTGAGAACCAAAATAGGAAAAAACCTTGAATCGTTGTTAGGTAAATAAATAGATGCAATTTTGGAAAAACCTTAGGATTTCATTTATTTTTTAATCCTTCCCTTTATACTCCACTAATTCGCGTCACTTCTGAACCCTTCTTGTTTTGTATTTATTATTTTTAGACAACCCCCCCCCTTAGAGGTTCTGTTTGTTAAAAAAAAAAAAAAAAGCACTTTCATATAACTTTATTTCTTCTAAGGTTGGCAAAGTATGAAGCCTCGGTTATATTCTTTAGTGCTTAAATTATTTATCTTTGTTCCTTTCCTAGAAATCAGGTTTTCTGATTCTTCTTACAGCGCTGTTGTAACCTTGAACGGTCCCTAAGTGTTGTTAAGTCATCCACGTGTGCAGTGGCGAAATTCCGTGCGGCTGCCATGACCGCAAGGAAAAATTCGGTTACAGAATTATAGGTGTCAGTTTGCGCCGATATTTTGTAGATATCTCTTACAATTTTTAGAGAAATTATATTTACACACGTACTTAATCCGCTCTCCGATCATGTAAAAACAGAGGCATGATCCAAACCAGGGGTCTCCAACCTTGACAACTTTAAGCCTGGCGGACTTCAACTCCCAGAATTCCCCAGCTGGGGAATTCTGGGAGTTGAAGTCCACCAGGCTTAAAGTTGCCAAGGTTGGAGGCCCCTGATCCAAACTGTTTGAGACCATGTATTTTATTGCCATGAATGTTATTATCCACTATTAGCAGTAGTAGTATCTTTTAACACTATTGTAAACAGTGATGATTCTTGTCTATGACCGTAATAAAGTTCTATTCTATTCTATCCTGTTGTAAATCGAGGATTACCTGCATTCCCGTACTGATTTCCCAAGCGGTAACACCTCAAAAGCGACGCAACAGATTAGTCTCATTCCCTCACTTCCTTTGTCTCTTCCAGATCAGGAATAGCCACCGAAGGATGGAAGTCCAGGGTGAATGAAAGCTCGCCAAACCTCACACCACCTCCACCAGGTAAGATCATCTCTTGTAGATGCAGGTGTTGGGCCCAAAGTCACAAAGGACCAAATATTCCTGGGTTAAAAAAAAAAAAACTTTATTTTTCATCAACACAAGGAACCTCTAAGCCTCCCTTGGTGGCTTTAAGACAGGTGGAATTCTGGGAATTGAAGTCCACACATGTGGAAGAGGCTGCCAGCTTGGGAAAGGCCCTAAGGAAGCGTTTAGGGGGGCTGGGTCAGAAGAATGGGAAGTCACAGGTAGTCCTCGACTTAAGACCACAAAATTGGGAGCGGAATTCCGGTCGTAAGTCGCGGTGGTCCTAAGCTGAGGCACTGCATGATCAGATCTGACGTTTCAACTGTTGCTATGGTTATTAAGCAAATCTCGTAGTTGTAACCGAATCTTCTTGGGGCATTTTTATTTTTATTTTTATTTGCCATCAAATGACTGGTCGTAAGTCAAATATATTCTGCAGGGCTTCTTGTCTCTCCCTGGGCTTGCGGAGACAAATGCACACAAATACACACTCGCCAGCTTTGCACACAGCCAATTCCATCCTCCCCGTGGTCAGTAAAATGAGGGCCCAGATTTTATTCTCTTGGGGTGGAACTCCTAACCGTGCTTCTCCTGATCAAACCAAAGGAAGGCTTACTCTGTCTGACGGGTTTTTTCTTTCCCCTTTAACGACATCTGATAATCCCTTCTCCCATCGCTCCGTAAATGCCCTTTGATGATTCCAGCATCTCTCAAAATGTCATTGGCAAGAAAGGACCCACATTCCACGCACGTTCTCCGCCCTTCAGATTCTCGGGCGGTAGCAAATTTCATAAATGCTTTTTCTCTTCTCTCCCACCCCCCACCCCCCTTTCATCGCAGCCATTTTTCCTTTTTATGTTGCCGATGCCATATTAATTAGCTATTGGTGGTGTCCCTTAAAGGGGAGGGAAGAAGAAGGGAGAAAAGGACGCTGGATGTAGAATCTGTTGATCCTTTTAAAGTCCTCCTTATCAAGAGCACCCAAGAGTTTTCTTGTGTCCTAATCTGCCAATCTTGGGTGGGGTTGGAGGACAGTATGGCCTGGAGAGTTGTAGCCCCTGGCATTCTCGGTGCAACAAATTTTTTACAAAATGGAGCATGTCAGAGCAAGTCACATACAGATTGATTATATATATTATATATATTGTGAATATGAAGGTGAAGATAAAGGTTCCCCTTGCACATAAGTGCTAGTCGTTCCCGACTCTAGGGGGCGGTGCTCATCTCTGTTTCAAAGCCGAAGAGCCAGCGCTGTCCGAAGACATCTCTGTGGTCATGTGGCCGGCATGATTCAACGCCAAAGGCACACGGAACGCTGTTCCCTTCCCACCAAAGGTGGTCCCTATTTTTCTACTTGCACTTTTTACGTGCTTTCGAACTGCTAGGTCGAAGGAAGCTGGGACAAGTCACGGGAGCTCACCCCGTTACGCGGCGGTAGGGATTCGAACCGCTGAACTGCCGACCTTTCGATCGACAAGCTCAGCGTCTTAGCTACTGAGCCACCACGTCCCTTATTTATTTGTTAGCCCGCCATTATTATTTCAGAATCATAAGGTACAACACTTAATGGTAGTCATAGGGAAGCAGTCAATATAAATCTTAAGGATACCAGCAACAAGGTTACACTCATAAGTGGGAGGAGATGGGTGATAGGACCGATGAGAAGATTAATAGTAATGCAGATTTAATAGCTACAGTAAGGGTACATTAAGGGATCCTTCATTATTCATGTGTTAGTGTTCAAATTTGGTTAAAAAGTACGCAATATTGTGGAAATGCGTAGGGGAAAGCGGAAACTTGAGCGTTCACAAATTTGATATTATATGGAACAAAACTGTGACTGAATCTGGATGTTCGGCTTCGGATACTACAAGGCTTCCTTCCAGAAGGTAAGAAGGGAAAGGAAATTTAACCATCAAATTCCCGCAGAGACAACAAAATTTGGGACTGCATAAAGGATTTTAACAGACAGCTTTGAGTGGGGAGAATGTGATGAGCAAGTGGGGTGACAAGCAACAGTATGAAATATGTACGCAATACAGATTCCTGAGTTAAGCCTGAATTCTGGTTTTGAAATCCCAACTTCCAAATGTTCAAGGCAACATACAGTACGTGCAAGTGTTTAAAAAGTAATGTTTTCCTTCCTTCCTTCCTTCCTTCCTTCCTTCCTTCCTTCCTTCCTTCCTTCCTTCTTTCCTCTCTCTCTCCTGCCCGCCCTCCCTTCCTCCCTGGCTGCGTATAGATAGCTGTGACTTAACGTTGTTTCTCTCCCTGTTTTTTAAATGTCAGTCTGTTTTTGGAACAGATGGGTGGGGAAGTGAGGGAGAGGAAGGCTTACTGCAGAATGGGAGGTGAAACAGTTGATCAGAAAGACAGACCGACCGACAGACATAGTGAGATTGGAAGGCATCGTCGCTCCACTCCGGCTCTTGTTCCAGGAGCCTTCTGGGTGTTCGCAATAATGTGTCTCAGGAGTAGGATCAATTTGAGCCTGATCACGCGTGTGCTTCAAAGGAGAACTCTGGGTGGATTTATATGATGATCCATTAGTTTGTTGGGTCTTCGGAGGAGTTTTCCAGCACCTAAGTTCAAAAGTGCATCTCCTGAATATTATCGCCCAGCAAATCCATCTCTACCCCCAGGTGACTCTGTCATCAGTTCACAAGGAGGTCTTCTGGCACGGACGCTTTACCTTCCCAAGATGCAAGGAATTGCGCACTCCTCATATTTCTGGAAACAGACCTTTCCTCTGAAAATCAGAGCCTCTAGGACCGCAGCCAAGTCAAGTTTTCTCCCCACAAAGGCTAATCCGTGCTGAGCAAAACTTTCATGTACGCATTTTTTCCGTTCGATCGGGGCCTTGTGTCAGTCAGGCTGAGCCTTCATGTGCAAAAATCTTCCCAAACGTGCAGAGTGACCTCTTTTTGCAATTTCACCCTAGACTAAAAGAAGAAGAAGAAGAAAAAGGGGGGGGGGAAATCTCCTTGAATGTTTTTCCCTTTTAAATTCAGGAGCTGCTAATCCAGGTGTCCTGGCCCCCGTCCAGTTCCATTAACAACCCGCTCATCATGTTAATCCCTCCCGAAATATTGATGGCAGTGCTGTCTTATCTTGACTTCACGGACACGGGAGGTTGAGAACCTTCTGTCAAGTTGCGTTTTTGCACCGAACTTTCACCCTGTATTTAAAAACCTCTTTTGTCAAAAACGCTGACAACCTTCAGAGGAAGAACGGCCATCGATATCTCTCTGGAGCGACTGGTTCACTCGGTGCCCATGGGCAGCTTTGAGAGCTGCATGCCAGGCACCTGGGCGATGGGCCTGCCACGTTGATGCAAAGTATCTCCCTTGTGGCCCCGTTGCATTTGAAAAAGAGTGGGCAGCTAAGCAAGAGTGGCCTCCGTTAGAAGACACGGATTTTCAATAATCGGAATGGAGTGGAGTGGAATGGAATGGAATGGAATGGAATAGAATAGAATAGAATAGAATAGAATAGAATAGAATAGAATAGAATAGAATAGAATAGAATAGAATAGAATAGAATAACAGAGTTGGAAGGGACCTTGGAGGTCTTCTAGTCCAACCCCCTGCTTAGGCAGGAAACCCTCCACCACTTCGGACAAATTGTTATCCAACATCTTCTTTCAAAATTCCAGTGTTGGAGCATTTACAACTTCTGGAGGCAAGTTGTTCCACTGATTAATTGTTCTCACTGTCAGGAAATTTCTCCTTAGTTCTAAGTTGCTTCTCTCCTTGATTGGTTTCCATCCGTTGCTTCTTGTCCTGCCCTCAGGTGCTTTGGAGAACAGCTTGACTCCCTCTTCTTTGGGGCAGCCCGTGAGATATCGGAAGACTGCTATCATGTCTCCCCTGGTCCTTCTTTTCATTAAACTAGACATCCCCAGTTCCTGCAAGGTAGAGGTGTGTAGATTTTAAGTCAGGTGGGGAAATGCCTTCCAGCCACCAGAATGTGCTCGGAGAGACGTGATCTGTGCTTGCTTACGTAGGGCCTTGCGTGGTCAGTCCACCGTCTTAAAACATCCGTGGTTTGTCAGAGAAGTGTCCTCCTGGGTGCCCCATCCCATAGCCTGCTTTTAGGATACCTGTTAATCCAGACCCCCTCCTCAGCTAATTCCCAGCCTTCCTTTCTATCTTTCAGGCGAATATGTAATTGCAGTTCGTGAAGTGACATCACCTCCGTTTCTAGGCCAACTTCTCCCACCTGTTTCCAAGCTTTTAAGAGTCCTGCCAAAGAAAGAGATAGTTATGGGCTCCAGTAAAGACATCCAGAAAGAACTTGGCAGCTAAAGGGAGAGGAAATTGATGGACCGCAACCAAGCTCTCTTCCCCCCTCCCCTCCCTGAACTCTGGGGGAGAGTATATATATATATATACTCTTCGCTGACCTGGGAATTATTCATCTAATTTCACCTCTCCATAACATTCTCTCAAAGAGGATCTACAGCATGGGAACCAAACAGCAAAAAAAAACCCCACCAAACCCCAACCGTCTGCTTTTGTCATTTCTTCCAGCCCACCTCAATCCTGATGAACTCTAGATAAATTTAATTTTTCCCTCGACAGAGGCCAAGCCTTCAGTCCTGCTGGCCTCAACCCGTCGCGTCTCTCTAAATCGAAAATGGACTTTGCTCCTTCAACAACAACAACGACAACAATTTTGAAAAAAAAAAAAAAAAAAAGATAAACCCTACCCACGCAAGCGAGGGAGTTTGTACAATAGTTCGGGCCAAGATGCCCCCTACAAAGCTGATGAATCAGCCAGGCCCACTAATGGCCGAAAACGCACATCGCAAATTACATTTATAACAGCGCAGGGTCCGTTGATATGATTGGACCGTTTTGGCTTTGCTTTTGTAAGAAACGAACTCTTCTCCATCCAGTGCATTAGGAAATAAAAGAGAATGCATTTAAAATTCGCCCGCTGCAAGCAGAAAAAGGCCTCGGTTGATTATTTGCAAATAAAGCCTAAGTGGCACAGGCCAGCAAGGAGCAAAGCTTGGAAGGGGGGAGAGGAGAAGGAGGAAGGGGGAGCCGATCTGTTGGAAAGACAGTTCTGACTGGTGGCAAACTGGGATTGGAGATGCAGTGTGAGCTGCCCTCTGTGAGTTGAACATTTTAAACTGCCATAGTGGCAAAGATTCCCCTCTGAGCTATTCTCCCCTTAGAGAGGTTGGGCTTCTTTCCCCCCCAGAATGCCTTTTAGTGTCACTGACGAGAGGGATTCTGGGAAATCTCTTTGAAGGACTGCGGTGCTATCTCAAAATTAAATGAATTTCCAAACTGCCAATCTTTAAGGAAATCTTTCTTTAATTGAGCACAGCCACCGGATCATGACTCCACGTGGACAAGACTGACCTTTTGCCCCCCAATCCCTCCCTTTCCGATCCCCAAATCTCTGCTTCTCATTGGCTATCTTCCAAGTCATTCTTCAGACTTCTTTTCTCGTCATTTCCCAGGAATGTGCCCCCTCCCCTCATTTCCACGACAACCCGACTTCAAAGGGATTTAGCAGGCAAAAGTTTCAGAGTTTATCTCTCGCTCTCCTCTGCTCTCTATGCCAGCGTTGAAACGCTGACATCCGGCCCCTCTCCCTTCACTCTCCCAGCGGGGCCTGCGTGAAATAAATAACAAGTTTAATACCTCACTCAACAATACTGTGTTTCAGTTACCAAACAGTCCCCATTGGTTGACCCGTTACCATGTCTATCCAAACAGTCCCCGTTGGGTGATCTATTCCACTCTATGAATATTCATACTCTGACAGAGAAGATTGCCATCTTGCTACTGAGACCACTTCCAAGCTTTTCTTCCGGTCTGTAAAACCTATCAACTGCCCAGATTATCTCCCATATAAATTGGCCCAAATCAGGGGTGAAATCTACTTACCTTCCTTACCTGTTCGGAAATGCACGCGGAGACCTGTGCATGCGCAAAACCGCAGAAGATAAAAAAACACATTACTTCCTGGTTAAAACCAGGAAGTAACGACACCCGGGCGGGTGGGCGGAGTTTCGATCCACCATCGCTACCCGATCATCGAACCAACCGCAACGATCACTACCTGATCACCCGAACCGGGAGCATTTCACCCCTGGCCCAAATCTTCGAATCACACAACGGAGGCCGCCTTGAGTATGTCACATCCTAACGAAGATAGACTTGGTGTCAAGTAGCACAAGGGGGTTCGCTCCTCATTTTACTCTGATTTAAGGGAATGCTATAGGGGGGAAAATACGTATTCTCATGATGATGATGATGATGGCATTCAACTCTTTCTGGCTCCTGTTTTATACATGGGAAAAAGAGCAACATGGGGGGAAAAAAGAGGTAGAAAGGAGAGCCTTTCATGCCGTACAACCGGTTCAGTGATCGTGCGCGTTGCATGCGCCTAACTCACTTGTGTTCAAAATACAGCAACTTGAAGCTGAGCTGCTTACCTTCTAAGGCAGCCCCGGTAAGTAGAAGAGCGGAGGCACGGAAATCAGCTGTGCCGCGTGAATCAGCTGAGCCAGAAAGAAGAAGGAAATATAGGACAGGATAGGGCAGGGGCGGATGGGCGGAGCCAGCTGACTGTTGGAACTACCGGTTTGTCCGAACCGGCAGCAGCCCACCACTGCGTACAAGGGGGATTGTGTCGCGAAAGACATCCCAAACCTACAGCTCTTAATCTATTTCAGGGCAACAACTCCAGAGTCTTTTTTTCTGAGAATTTCATCAATCTTTTTTTGTGTGTGTGTGTTTTTGGTTTTTTTTGAGGATGGGTGGGTGGGTTGGAGAAACGAGAGAGAGATTTTTTGGTACGCCTTGAAAGGGAACGAAAGCTTTGCCACAGCCAGACAGAAGAGATCGATAACGGGGCGTTGATTTTGTAAGAAGGGGGAAGGGATGTTTAAAAACCAGCAAACAAGGTGTTGCGAAACAAAAACCGGCAGTGTGTGTGTGTGTGCGAGTGTGTGTGCGTGCTTCCTACACGGCAAAGCTTTTTGTTCTCTTAGGTAGCACATGGACACTGTGGTTGCCATGGTAAGGTACATGGGCTTTTTTTTTTCTTTTTTTTTAAAAAAAAAGAAATTAAAAGCACTATAAATAGGCATCTCTTTTCTTGGCCAGGAACAGAAGTGAGAAATTTTAGTCAAGCAGGTGCCCCAAGCAGTCAGAATTATGAAAGGATAATATACGGCTGTTTACCAAAAGCCAGTGATCTTGGACGATGGGTCGGTCAGCTGATGCTCTTTCTGATAGACGGGCCTGGATGAGCACCGCCAAAGAAACAGCCGGTGCCCGGTACAATGTTATCATGGTGGCACGTTGATGCTGAGACTCTAGAAAGAGTGCAGAGAAGAGCAAGAAAGATGATTAGGGGCCTGGAGGCTAAACCGTACGATGAATAGTGGCAGGGATAGGGTCAGCAACCTGCGGCTCTGGAGCCGCATGTGGCTCTTTCATCCCTCTGCTGCGGCTCCCTGTCGCTGGTCAGCTTTCGGTTAGGGCAGGTAGAGGAGAAAGGATGCCGCGCTAGGAGGAGACTCTATGGTGGGGGAACCGGACTTCCGGTCGGCTCCAGAATTGAATGGGGGACTTCCGGTTAGGACCTTTGTGGCTCTTTGGGTGTTTAAGGTTGCCGACCCCTGCTCTAATTTAGAGAAGCACTAGGGGTGACATAGCAGTCACTATATTTGAGCAGTTGTCATAGAGAAGAGAGCGTCACCCTATTCTCCAAAGCATGAGAGAGAGAGAGGGGGGGGGGAGGAAGGACGGGAAGGGTGGATGGAAAGAAGGAAGGAAGAGAGAGGAAAGAAAGAAAAGGAAGGAAGGAAGAAAAAGGGAAGGAAAGAGAAAGGAAAGAGAGAAAGAAAGAAAGTAGGGAAGGGAAGGGAGGATGGAAAGAAGGAAAGAAAGAAAAAAGCGAAAAAGAAGAAAGAAAGAAAGAAAGAAAGAAAGAAAGAAAGAAAGAAAGAAAGAAAGAAAGAAAGAAAGAAAGAAAGAAAATTTGGAGTTGTTCCCGTATCCAAGCAAGAGATTTGGGGATCTGAATTCTTCTGCTATCATTCCGAGACCGTTTCAGGATAGGCGGGGCCCGTGCGAAAATCACATCCCAGCTAACAGCAACATCTGCAGAAAATTTGAGAAAAGTATTTGCTACAGAAACATCGGCTTAAATCATTCCATCTCTCTTTCTCTTCCCTTCCCACCGTTGAAGACAATTTATGAGAAAACAGCTTGCCTCAAGACCGTGAGGCTGAGGAGGGGTGGGGGGGGGGGACGCACAGAAGGGGCCCCGGCCCCGAAAAAGGGTTGGATTCCTGCAAGGAAAACACGGGGTACATTTAAGGCAGGAGTTTTATCTATGAGACATTGAAGCACAAACACCGGGAGCTTTTAGAAAGTTGAGTGGCAGTTTCCCCAAAGCTGATGCTGGTGTATTATCTGTTGCTCCAAGACCAAAGTTAGACCCCCCAAGAATACAGGTAATCCTCGATTTACGACCGCAATTGCGTCCAAACCTTCTGTCGCTAAGCGAGACGGTTTGTTCAGTGAGTTTCGCCCCATTTTATGCCCTTCCTTATTAGGCGAATCCCTGCAATTGTTAAGTTAGCCACACGGTGAATCTAGCTTCCCCGTTGGTTTTGCTTGCCGGAAGGTCACAAAAAGGGGATCCCGTCATAGATGTGAACCAGTTGCCAATTATCCAAATTTTGAGAATGGCGATAACAGTCATAAGTGGGAAAAAGAGCGGTGAGTCATGTTTTTGCAGGGCCGTCGTGACTTCAAATAGTCACTAAACAAATAGTTATAAGGTGAGAACTCCCTGTACACATTGCCTTAAATCAAGTCAGGGTGATCACCGGGCTCGATTCCCACATAATGTTCAAGCAGTAATGTGGTTCCCGGGTAGTCCTCAACTTACAACATTCATTTAGCGACCATTTGAAGTTAACAATGGCCACTGGAAACAAAAGTGACTTACAGCTGTTCCTCACACTTAGGACTGCCGCGGCATTCCCGCAGTCACGTGATCCAAATTTGGGCGCTCGGCAACCGGCGTCCAGCGTATATTTACGACAATTGTGGTGTCCCGATGTCACGTGATTGCTGTCTGTGACTTCCCTAACTGGCTTGCGACGAGGAAAGTCAACGGGGGGAAGCCGGATTCTCTTAAAAGACCACATGGTTCCCTTAACAACATTAGCGATTCGCTGAACGACGGTGGAAAAAGTGGTTGTCATTTAACAATGGGGCCTCCTTTAGCCATGGAAATGCTGGTTCCCATTGTGGTCGTAAGTCGGGGCCTCTCCGGATTGGCGTTTGGCCTTAGCACGATACGCGATCTCCACTCATTACGGCATAAATCTGTTTGCGAACAGGGCTGTTGTGTCATTTTTTTTTCAGTGAGCCAGGCCACACCAGCCGTGTGTGTGTGTGTGTGTGTGTGAACCAGGTCACTACGGTGTCTTCCATCATGGCTTATTCAAGAGATTGTGTCTAAAGCAACCCATACCATGGTGGTGTGTGAACTAACCACCGCAGTAGCTGGGATGAACCATGATGTTAAATTTTAAATCAAATGTTCTATCTGAAACTCATTCAAACCAGAGGAGGGTTTCAGTAGGTTCTGACCAGTTCTAGCGAACTGGTAGCGGAAATTGTGAGTAGTTCGGAGAACCGGTAGTAAAAATTCTGACTCAACCCCATCTATTCTCTGCCTCAGAAGTCCCAAATGGGGATTTTGCGGGTATCCTTCCCCTGGAGTGAGGTGGGAATGGAGATTTTACAGTATCCTTTCCCTGCCACGCCCACCAAGCCATGCCACGCCCACCAAGCCACACCCACAGAACCGATAGTAAAAAAAAATTGAAACCCACTACTGATTCAAACCTTCAACTCGCATGTTTCCTGTTGATCCTTAACAGTTCTAGCAGATTCCAACTACTTTCCTTTTTTTTAAAAAAAAAAAATCAATTAAAGCCCAACAGGATTTATTAGTCATGCTGAACCATTTTTTGTGCCAGTGTAAATTTCCCAAATCTAAAAAAAAAAAAAGGAGGTGAAGATTTATTTACGCAAAAGGGGGAAAAAAAAAAACAACACCTCCTCCTTTGGACCACGAAGATCATTTTCCATCTTTCTTTCTACAGGTTTTTGATTTGTTCCGAACAAATAACAAATCAACAGGCTACAGCGAGGTTTTCTTTTCTTTTCTTTTCTTTTCTTTTTTAAATTATTATTATTATTATTATCGGACTCTGTTCCTGGAAAGATTGGCAAGAGTTTGTTTTCTTTCTTCTTTTTTTTTTGTGCTTTCGTAACTGTTTTGGCTCACCGAGCAATGTTGTTAGAAAGGATCGTATAATATTAACATTTTAAATCAAAGGGATGCTTATGTATAATAAAACAACGTTCTCCAGCAGTCCTGATGATATATTAATTGTAACCGTATAGATAGAACACCTGCAGAAGACAACGAGACTCGGGATAAATTTTGCAACCTATTTGTCTTTGGCAGGGAAGGGAAGAAAACGCACTCCCCATTTTTATTTTTTATTTTTTTGTCTTTTAAATTCTTCTTCCAAGAAAAATATATAAGAAGGGAGTAAAGCAAGAGTGGGGAACCTAAGCAAGCTGCCAAGAAAACCCATAAATTTAATCTCTTATGACTTTCTTTTCTCTCTCTCCATCTTTCTGCCTGGACTCGGTTCTCAAGGTGGGAGCTAAACAACTGCAGTGAGTCACTGAACGGCTATTGCAAGCAAAATGGGGCAAAACCTACCTAACCAATGTCCCACTTAGTAACAGAAATTTCTGGCTCAATTGTTTTTTGTTTTTTGTTTTTAATTTGATTTATATGCCGCCCTTCTCCGGAGACTCAGGGCGGCTTACAATGCGTTAAGCAAAAGCCTTCATACTTTTGTATATTTATATACAAAGTCAGCTTATTGCCCCCACAAACTGGGTCCTCATTTCACCTACCTTAGAAAGGACGGAAGGCTGAGTCAACCTTGAGCCTGGCGAGATTCGAACTTACAGTAATTGCAGATAGCTGGTGTTAATCACAATGCTATCAGTCTGCTGAGCCACCAGCCCCTGTTGTCACAATCCAAGGATTACCTGTTAAAATTTTTATCTCCCATCTTCTTTCTATGCAGAAGAATAGAATAGAATAGAATAGAATAGAATAGAATAGAATAGAATAGAATAGAATAGAATATTGGAATGAATAGAATTCCCAGGGACTCCGATGAGCTTAGCCATTCGCTGGGAATGAAAGCAAAATGGGTGGTGGCTTCTTTTTTTGGGGAAGGGGGAAGAACAATATTTTATTTGGGATGTTGCCGAGCGTGGTTTTTTTGGGGGGTGGGTGGGAGGGGGGGGGTTTGTGTGCATGCAGTAATTTCCCAATCCTTGCATCGCACACAGAGTTTCCACCTTAACTGGCAACGTTTATTGGCAAGGCTTAGAGCACAGAGCAGCTGTAAGGGGCAATTTAGCTGATGAAAATACCTGGTGAAGGAGGGGAAAAAAATCAGCCTGATTTAGAGTAAGGTCTACTTCAGGGGTCCTCAAACTTTTTAAACGGGGGCCAATTCATGGCCCCTCAGACTGAGGGGGCGGGCGGACCGGCTGGGTGGGCGTGGCTAGGTGGTCATATGACTAGACGGGCATGGCCAATTTAGCAGTCCATTAAACAAGACACTATGCAGATGATACAGGCTTTAGCAACCCCCATTTTGTGGCTGAATTTTTAGAAAAATCTCCATTCCTTAACCAGCAGGACACCCTTAAAATAATTCACAAAAGAATCACGTTGGTTTAACTGGGGCCTTTTTTTACCAGACTCAAACATACACAGACACACAGACACACGTGCCTATTCGGGGATTATAATTTGGTGACTTTTTTGCACCCTGTAAACTGGAAAGTCAGATGAAGCTGTGGCCTGCTTTGTTAGCTTATTACAATATCCCTTGACTTTTCCTTTCCTTTCCTTTTCTTTCTTTTCTTTCTTTTTTTTTTTTCTTTTTTAGACACTCCTCTTACATTTTTCAAAAGGTAAAAGGCATTTTCTAAACTCTCAAGTCTAAAATCTGATATATATATATTTTGGGAGTTGCCATGGATATTAATGATTTTCTCGCATGTGGGTATGGGTTTTTTCCCCTGGAAAAAATTAGCAGGAGGGAGGGAAGAAGGAAGAAAGAATATGGAGTGAAGAAGGAAGGAAGGAAGGAAAGGAGAAGAAACAAAAGGAAAGGAAGGAAGGTCATGGAGAGGGGAAGGAAGTAAAGGAAAAAAGAAAAGGGAAGAAAGGAAGGAAGGAGAAAAGGGAGGGAAGGAAGGAATTTTACATGTCATTGTTCATATGCAATATATCCTAGATCCATCTCTTTGTGTTTTCCTGTCCCATTGGCACTAGAGTTATACGCATATTGGGGGGTATGTGCAAATCTTCATATGGGGGAAAGCTTGTTGAGAAAATCTCAGCTTGGGCTTCCTTCCCCACCACTCCATCTTTTCGGCCAGGTTATATTATTATTATTATTATTATTATTAATTGAATTTCTATACCGCCCTACTCCCGAAGGACTCAGGGCGGTGTACAGCCATGAAATAAAACACATAAATATACAAAATTTAAAATCAAATAAAATAAATTAAATAAATTTGGCTGAATTTATATCCATAATTTAAAATACCCATAATTTTAAAATACAATTAAAAATTTAAAATTTTCATTTAAAAGGGAGAAAATTTAGGCGAGGCCCGCTTGATGAAATAAAAGCGTCTTCAACTCGCGGCGGAAGGTGCGCAGATCCGGGATCCTCCGTATCTCTGGGGGGAGCTCATTCCAGATCGTCGGTGCCCCCACAGAGAAGGCTCTCCCCCTAGGGGCCGACAGCCGACATTGTTTGGCCGACGGCACCTGGAGGAGTCCTTCTCTGTGGGAGCGTACTGGTCGGTGGGAGGCTGTTGGTGGTAGTAGGCGGTCCCGTAGATAACCAGGTCCTAAGCCATGGAGTGCTTTAAAGGTGGTAACCAGAACCTTGAAGCGCACCCGGAAGACCACCGGGAGCCAGTGCAGCTCGCGCAGGAGAGGTGTTACATGGGAGCTCCATGTTGCTCCCATAACCACCCGCGCGGCAGCACTCTGCGCCAGTTGGAGCCTCCGGGTGCACCTCAAGGGGAGCCCCATGTAGAGAGCATTACAATAGTCCAGACGAGAGGTGACGAGGGCATGAGTGACTGTGCGTAACGAGTCCCGATCTAGAAAGGGACGTAACTGGCGAATCAGGCGAACCTGATGAAAAATCCTCCCGGTCACGGCCGTCAAGTGCTCTTCTAAAGACAGCCGTGAATCCAGGAGGACGCCCAAGTTACGAGCCCTTTCCGTGGGGGCCAATGATTCGCCCCCAATAGCCAGCGATGGCACCAGCTGACTATATCGGGACGTCGGAAACCACAGCCACTCGGTCTTGGATGGGTTGAGCCTGAGCCCGTTTCTCCCCATCCAGATCCGTACGGCCTCCAGGCACTGGGACATCACTTCAAGGGCATCGTTGGGGTGATCCGGGGTGGAGATGTACAGCTGAGTGTCGTCAGCGTACAGATGGTACTTCACCCCGAAACCACGGATGATCTCGCCCAGCGGCTTTACATAAATGTTGAACAGGAGGGGCGAGAGAACCGATCCCTGCGGCACCCCACATATAAGGGGCCTCGGGGTCGATCTCTGCCCCCCTGTCAACACAGACTGCGACCGGTCAGAGAGAAAGGAGGAGAACCACCGTAAAACGGTGCCTCCCACCCCCAACCCTTCCAGCCGGTGCAGCATGATACCATGGTCGATGGTATCAAAAGCCGCTGAGAGGTCTAACAGGACCAGGACAGAGGAACAACCCCTGTCCCGAGCCCTCCAGAGATCATCAACCAATATATATATATATATATATATATAAGCTGTTCTCTGGAAAAAGGCGTCCGGCTTGCCATCTCTGACTTTCAAACGGAGCTGCCAAGAGAGTGGGGAGAAGACTGGTGGGACAGAGCCGAGGCGACAAGTCCCTTCATGCTTCAAACATCCTCAGATGGTTCCCATGGATTCCTCTGACAAAGCACCCTCTGGTTTGCATTGCCAACCTGCTCTCTGGAAGCATGTTTTTCTTTGCTCATGCATGTGCCTTCTGCACATGCGCCGGCCTCAAAAAGATGCCTAAAGAGGATGGCATAGAGCCTGGGCAGGTAGGCAGGCCCACCCATGATTTCTGCTACCGGTTGACCCAAACCGGACCGAACCGGCTGAATACCACCTCTGCAGAGGTTCCCTTGCGTTCTTACTCACCTGAGGCTGGTAGAAGGGTGGGGGAGTCACTTTTCACTTGATCAGCAAGTCCTTGGGGAGGGGATTCAAGATTCAAGAATTCAAGGACATCTGCCAAAGACTTGTCCTCCCACCGTCGTCCCCTGCTTCTAACCGAAACCAAGTCTTACCGGTTGAAAAATCGACTGTGGTGCCGGAGAAATCTCTCGCATAGTTATTGGACAGCACAGGTGACTACCATGTTTCCCCGAAAATAAGACCCTGCCTTATAATTTTTTTGCCACCATAAAAAGGCACCAGGTCTTATTTCCGGGGGGGGAGGGATCGTCCACTGATTCACCTCACTTGCGCGCATCGTCCCCAGCCTCCTTTTCACTGTCAGAAACAGGGGTGAAATGCTCCCGGTTCGGACCGGATCGCCCGATCCGGTAGTGATGGCGGCGGGTGGTTTACAGAACCGGTAGCAAAAATCCCTGCCCCCCCCCCCTGCATGCCCAGCTGAGCCACGTGATCATCAGAGGGTTTTTTTTTTTACTTTTAAAAGCATTTTTTCTAAAATCTCTTCGGCCAAAAAAATGCTTTTAAAAGTAAAAAAAAAGCCTCTGACAATCGCGCGGCACAGCTGGGATCGTCAGAGCCTTTTAAAAGCATTTTCAGCCGAAGAGGTTGTAGAAAAAAAAATGCCTTTAAAAGGCTCCGGCGATCCCAGCTGAGTTGCCTGATCGTCAGAGGCTTTTATTTTCTTTTAAAAGAAAAAAAAAAGCTTTTAAAAGAAAACAAAAGCCTCTGACGATCAGGCAACTCAGCCGGGATCGTTAGAGCCTTTTAAAAGCATCTTTTTTTACAACCTCTTCGGCCGATGGCGAACCTATGGCACGCGTGACAGAAGTGGCACGCAGAGCCATCTCTCCGGGCATGTGAGCCGTTGCCCATTGCTCTTCCGGGTGCCAGTGCGCCAGCCAGCCAGCTGGTCTTCACGTGCGTGAGAGCGCCTGAAACCGGAAGAGCAGCCCCCCCCCCCCCGGTGCTCATGCACGCTCCGGGAAGACGATCTTCCAGTTTGCGGCTGGTTTTCCGGCACGCAGGCCTCTGCACGAGGGCGCGCGCTCCCGTTTTGCCACTCGGTGCCAAAAAGGCTCGCCATTACTGGCTTAATCCATCATGCACCTGACTGCAAAAACGAAAAACCCTTCGCCGCCTCATTTCTTTCCATTTCCCATTTACAAGAGAGTTTGGCCCCCTCCCCGCAAGGCTTCCCGAGATTTAAAAGGGGGCTGGAGGGGAGAAAGAAACCCAGGCAACATCTGCCAGCAGAAGTCCTGTGTCAGCAGACAGCACCAATTAAGCGCAGCCTGCGCAACAGCTTAATTACTGATGAGACGGTTCCCCTGACAAAAGGGAGCCGCTGCCTGCCGTACGAAATCTCCAGCCCTTGGGAAGGCGGAAGGGCGGAGGGAGCAGTGTTCTCACTCCGGGCCTCGGGAAATGGAGCCCAACGGAAGACAAAGACACACACACACACACACACACACACACACACACACGATCTGAAAGGCATGGGACCGTGAAGATAAAACAGCCGGCATCCCAACTTGCGGGGGGAAAAGGATGCTGGAATTTAATACTGGTCTTCTTTCCTCTCTTTGCGTTTTGGTCAAATCGCACACGGGTAACCCGTAATTCACGCTTGTCCTGTGCTCCGGCATCTCGGCTCTGCTCTGAAGCTCCTGAGATCATCATCATCATCATCATCTTTTAACGACCCCATAATCCCTTGCGGGTGGAGTCTTGGGCAACTGAATGGAGCTAGTGGAGTATTTACTGGCCAGATGCCCTTCCTGTCACCAATGTGGAGTTTTGTTCAGCAGATACATTCACATTGTGCCCAGAGAGAGAGAGAGAGAGAGAGAGAGAGAGAGAGAGAGAGAGAAGATTCGCAAGATTCGGTTTACAACCCTTAATGCCGTTTTGGCGATGTTGTTACGGTGGGCTTTGGCACTTAGATCATTTGATATGAGCACTCCAAGGTCCTTGACCGAGTGAGGGTACCGTCTACAAGGTCATGTCAACTCGGCTCGTACTTTGTGCTCTGATTCCTTTTGCCAATGTGTAAGACAGAGTTAACCAATGAACGTCAGGTCACAAAGACGTCGCAGTTTCTAAGCTCAGAAATTTATTGTGTTCTTGTTAGTAACCCCGTTGAACACCACTGGAAGGAAAAAACAGGACCAAAAAAGGGGCATTTAGAATTGTTAACTAAATAAGGAAGGCTTCAGGTGGTCTCCTCTCCGTCCTTCTCCTTAAAGAGTTGTCTAATGTGACGGGACAACATTTCTGCGAACAAATTGATAATCCATTCCTGTAAATGAGCAGAGACAAGAAAGTCAATAGCTTAAGCAGCCAACTTTATGCTAGTCCTAAAACACTCAAGCGCATTTCATCCTCTCCTGAACATATCTAAATGCCTCTTCCCCACCCCATCCTCTTCTCTTTGGCTAATCCTCTCAGCAGCAATTAGTCCTGGGTAGATACAGATCAAATGGCGTTGTAAAGTTGTGTTCATTAATTGAAACACAACTGACCAGGTTGACTTTCGAGGTGTATTGCCGAATGTAGCCTAAATTCTAGTCTAGTCTACACTCTACTCTACTCTACTCTACTTTCTATTCTTCTCTTCTCTTCTCTTCCATCCCATACCATCCCAAGAACTGTACTTCTAAGTGATGGTCAAGGATACTAAATTGAAAATGAATACAACAATAGAGAGAATGGAGAGGGATAGAGGAGAGAAGAGAGGAAGGAGAGAGAAGGAAAGAAGAAAGGGAAAAGGAGTGGAAGAAAGACGGGAAGCAAGAGTAGGAGAGAAGGTTAGAAGGGAGGAAGAAGGGAGGTATGGGGGAAAGGAAGGGGAAGTAGAGAAGGAACAGGAGAGGAGGAAAGAAGAAAAGTAGAAGAGTAGACGGAAGAAGGGAGGGAAAGGAAAGAGAGGAGAGGGAGAAGAAGGATTGTTGTAAAACAAGGGAGATGAAATGGTAGAAGAGCAACCCCGAACATAATTAAATTGTTTAGGATGAAGATTGTATTAGTATGAAAGTTACAAGAAAATATGTGTGTTAGATAAGAAATTGTACATTTAAGATACGTTTATGAGAAAATAAAAAGAAAAAACTTTTTCCAAAAAAAAGAAATAATAATAATAATAATAATAATAATAATAATAATAATAATAATAATAGGATAGCCCATGTAATATAGGCAGTGGTGGTATTCAGTCGATTCTATCCGGATTGGGCTAACCGGTAGTGGCGGCTGCGGGAAGCTCCGCCCACCCGCCTAGACGTAATCACGTCCCGTTTTTGATACTCTGCACATGCACGGAAGGCCCTCCGCGTGCACAGAGGCACGCACACTCACATTTGCGAACTGGTAGCAAAACCCCTGAATATAGGGGTTAAAAAGCCAGTAAAGACGATAAAGAAGATAGAGCAATAAATAAATAAATAAAATCTATTCAATAAAAAGCAATTGGAATTAGAAAGGGGGCTCTGAGCTGAAGTCAAAGGCCAGTTTGACTGCACAATGCACAAATGTCTCTCGTTTATTTATGTCACTTAGATTAGGTAGAAGGTCACTCAGCGACCAGGTAAAATCGTGCAAGTGTGATCTCTGAAGGTCTCCTTTTGTTTTCCAAAGTGCCGTTTTAATTAATTAATTAATTAATTAATCCGGAATTAAAAGGCCGCTTTTAAAAAAAAAACAAGCAAACACGAAAGTCATATGGGAGAGACGTTTTGGCAAAAGCATCAAAAGCAGTTATCTGTCAGTTGCATTAACGTGAGCTAGTTCTTGGTCAGCAGATTAAAAACAACACGGCAGCAGTTCTAATTGTGGGCAAAAAAGAAAAACGAAGGACAGGTGGAAAGGGAGAACCCCCTTATCGGGGAGAGGGGGAACCCAGGAATCTGCACAAGCCCTTTACACAAGAGAAAGAAACTCCAGTGGTTGTGAATATTGATCTTATAAATAGGGCTTGCTCTTCAAACCCAGCAGTCCCTAGAATCCAGTCACTAGGGCGTCATAACTTTTCTTTAGTTATAGTCATAAGCTTGAAATTCTTACAGTAATAAGCTTGAATTTCTAGTCCCAGTAAGTGGTGATTATGGGCAGTCTGTGGTTGTGATACCAAATTTGGTCAAACCCTACGAAGACACTCCCGTTCGCTTTAAATCTCACCAGCCATTTGGACCTGTCCCTTCTCCCCCACTTACCTGCCAGGAATGCAGTCGAGATAAAATCAGAGGAAGATTCCAAGATAAGCTGCTTTGAGAGGTTTCAAAGGAAGCACTAGAGTGAACAGAAGCCAGCCCGTCCTCATCTTGCGTCAGAATAGAGCTGGAAGGGAGCTTGGAGGTCTTCTAGTCCAACCCTCTGCTCAAACAGGAGACTCTATACCATTTCTCGCAGGTGGCTTCTTCAAAACCTCCAGTGATGAAGCACCCACAACTTCTGGAGGCCAGCTGTTCCACTGGTTAATTGTCCTCACTGTTAGGAAGTTTCTCCTTAACTCCAGGCTGCTTCTCTCCGTGGTTAGTTTCCATCCGTTGCTTCTTGTCTTGCCGTTTGGTGCTTTGGAGAATAAATTGACCCCCCCCCTCTTCTTTGTGTCAGCCCCTCAAATATTAGAAGACCGCTATCGTGTCTTCCCTAGTCCTTCTTTTCTCTAGACCGGCCATACCCAAATCCTGCAACCGTTCTTCCTATGTTTTTTTGTCTCCGGGCCTCTAATCATCGTTAGTTGATTCTTCCCAAATTTAGAGAACTTTGGGGAACGTTGAATTAAGTGACTCCCAAGAGCTTCAACTCCCACCAACTTCAAGCTTTTCCATTTTGGAGCAAGAGGGATCACCAACCACTGAGGCTCTCCCAGAAATCAAACCTATCCTTTCATCGTAAAAAGAGAGGGGTGGGGGCCTAGAACAGCAAACTGTCTCCCCCCCCACCAACACCGTTCCTTCCACAGCCGCACGGGACAATTATAAGGAGCAGCAATAATCAAGACAATTCACACAGCTGGCGCAACGCCTGTTTTCCGGATTCCGGCATCTGAGTCATTAATGTTATGGATGGAGGGCGAGGATGCTTCGCAGAGGCAGCGGGAGGAAGAGGAAGAAGGGCAGTCCTTCGGATCAAACAAACAAAAATAAATAAATCCATACAGCCGAGAGAGAACATTGAGAAGCTGGAAGCATCCATGGCGGGGGATGGGGGGGAAGAAACCTTGGCAAATTACCGAGGGCCATTCAGTTTCCTTTCCCATTCAAGAGTCGGCATCTCCAGACTCAAACCCCCCAGAGAGAGAGAGATGCCGGAGTCTTTTTGATGTTTCTAAAAAAAGGAAGGAGGCCAGAGGGTTGCCAAGGGTGGAAATGGGCAGGAGAAAAAAAGATGCTTTCAAGAGAGCTAGAGGGAGGTTGGGCAGTTGGCCACATGTTGACTTTCATCCTGGGCAAGAGACAAAGGAAGACGTGGCAAGAGAGAAGGGTGCCTGGTTCCAGATCGAGTTCCTGGCATCCCCCCTTAAAAGAATCAGGAGGGGATGGCGAGCGTTCGGCCTGGGTTAAAGCCCCAGAGAGTCATTACCAGGCCGAGCTGGAAACGCCTGGGCCAGCGGAAAAATGGACTTGAGCAGAAGACAGTCTTTTGCTGGATCTATTCATGGAGAAGAGCCAAGGATCAATGCCTGAGCATCTGTTCCGCCGGCAGGAGCTCCCAGCTTTCTGGCTCAAATCACCGAGCGTCTTGTAGAGCCCAGCTAAAGGGAAGTGCGAGGCTGGGAAGTGGCGTTGCGAGGGAAGCTGGCAGAACATCTGCTCCGAGAAAGCAGCAGGAAGACGCAAGAAACGCAACTTCCTTTGCTAGAAGACGGCCGAAATCCTGGTCCGATCAGAGCATTCGAGTTACGGATCCCACCTTGGGGGACAACACTCTAAAGCCTGCTTTGGACCGGTCAGCCTCATCCACAGGTCCCAGAGTTTACCGAAAATCCTAAGGAGTTTTGGAACAAGCCAGAACTGGGTTCAGACCACTGGTGTTATCCAACTGGTTCTATCCGGTTCAGGCAAACCGGTAGCAATGGCTGCGGGAGACTCATCACGTCCCGTTTTTGACTCTGCTCATGCGCAGAGGTGACACACACACTCTACATTTCCGAACCGGTAGCGAAGGTAAGTGAATACCACTCCTGATTCAGACATCCCTTGTTTAAGCCCTCAAGAATATGACTAAGAGTGGAAATAGCTTCACAACGACAAGAACATCAGCCTGAGATCATCGCCGTCGTCATCATCATCATCATCTCACCAACTGCTCAAGCCAGAATAGGAAGTGTGTTTAACCACGCTGCCAAAATACGCACTGAAATAACATACACACACAAAAAAAGGATCAGAAGAAAATTAAGAAATTTGCAGGTTGGTTCCCATCACCGTGCTAATCCCTACCATGGTTTGTTTCCTTGTTTCGGCTTGTTAGCTCGAGTGAACGGAGATATTGGAGTTTTTCTATCTGGGGGTTTAATATTTTTCCGATCACGTCCCGATCACGTCATTTAAGTTCGTCCCAGTTTTTTCCATCAACCATGGGGATTAAAACCATTAACATGACACATGTAGGCACTCTCTGCTCCTATGAAGCATCCATAAATTTATAGTTACATTTCCTTTAAGTCGAAATTGAACTTCGGGTGACTTCGCGGATGCACCTAAATAATATTCTTGGCGGTATCCCAAGACAGGATCTTATTTTCGGGGAAACAGAGTACCGCCAAGAATATTATTTTTGGCGGTACCCTGTTTCCCCGAAAATAAGATCCTGTCTTATTTTTTTTTTTCTGTCTTTTCGGCCAAAGAGGTTGCAGAAAAAAAAATGCTTTTAAAAGCCTCTGACGATCCCAGCTGAGCCGCGGGATCATGAGAGGCTTTTTTTATTATTATTACTTTTAAAAGCATTTTTTCAGCTGAAGAGGTTGCAGGAAAAAATGCTTTTAAAAGTAAAAAAAAACAGCCACTCATGATCGCGCTGCTCAGCTGGGCATGGGGGGGGGCAGAGATTTTTGCTACCGGTTCTCCGAACCACCCGCCACCATCGCTACCGGATGGGGCGATCCAATCTGAACCGGGAGCATTTCACCCCTGCTTTGAGGGTACGCTAGAACAAAATTGAATTAAAATATGGGAAAAGGAGATTATCCAGCAAAAGTTTCTTTATTCCACCTGCCTCTGTGGAATGAGATAGTGAATGATATTACAGACTGTGTGGTTTTCAGTAAAAACATACCTATTTAATGCGTCGTTAAGTTTCTTGGCCCCCCCTTTTCCGAACGGAATCAGCTCACCATCCCAGCTTCTGCCCCTTGGTTTGTTTGAAGGTGTGTAGTAGGACTATCCGAACGAGAAAATGTAAATACATTTTTATTTTATTTTTTCGCCTCCGAATGTTGGCATCGCCATTCCCCCTCTGCAAATGAGAAACATATGGCCTTGCAACTAGAATTAGCAATATTTGGAAGGAAATAGCTGAAGTCCTAAGACAAACAATATCTGGATGAATTCTACCAAACGCAATAATTTTTTCTTATTAGAATGCACGAAGACCGGAGGGCCAATAAAAAAAGAATTTTGATACGCCGGTTCATTTCCTCGTAGCGAAAAAAAATTAACCGGATTTGCAAGCCAACGAGGTCATCAATCTCTGGTTAAACCAGAGCTGGAACCATCTAAGTTCCTTGGATACATGCACGCATTTCGAACCCGGGGGAGTGGGGGAAAGGAAGGGATTTCTTGGCGTAGAATTTCAACTTGGATCTGTAAAAAAAAAAAATCACCACTCTTTCTGTCAAAAATCCTGCTTTTGTTGATTTGGGATGATTAGCGATTCAAAGCGAGAAAATGCACTGTGACTGCTGTGTTAATACGGCAATCTTCAAGGTTAGAAAAAGCAAACAAATGTGAAGCCAAATTTGGGAACTCTTCCTAGAGTCTAGGCATTTTTTTCAATCCATTCATCCTCCCCCCTTCCCCGAAATTCTCTGGTTGCTTGGGGGCCAATTTTCTCTCTCCCATCATTTGTCTTTCCTTATGTTGGGACTCTGTTACCTGAGGAGGGGGGGAATGTTGAGAGAGCCATTTGTGACCCCTTAAATCTGAGCCTTGTGAGATAAAGGGGGGTGCCCTTCCGGTATTCAACCTCCACTGAGATATTGGAGCTGGGGGTCTCATCTTTTTCCCACTCCCCGATGAAAAGTTCCATTGTCTGCAGCCCAGCACTGCGAAATATCTACTTGCTGAATGACAGTGAGTGGATGAACAGCTGGGAGAAATAGGAGGGAGGCACTCGTATTAAATCTGCTCTCCGCCTTCCCCACTCCCACCATACTTGCAAACGGAACCCGCAGGGTGGAAGAAAAAGTGAATCTCACCGGAGAGATCCGTTAGCTTGAGAGTTTCTCAGCCTTGGCAACCTGTCAATGTGTGGACAATGTGTAGGCCTCGATCTGACATGCACCCACACAGCTACACACACAAACAAACAATGATCTCTACTGCATTCTTGGGAAATATCTGCCTTTTGAGTGATACACAGTTGTAGTTGCGTCCTTAAGGATGCAAACTTGGAAATAAGGCCTGCCTTCCTTCCTTCCTTCCTTCCTTCCTTCCTTCCTTCCTTCCTTCCTTCCTTCCATCCATCTTCTGAGATCAAACCAAGTTGGCTTGGTGCTGCCACCTGCTGTGACGACGTTGGTATTGCTTCCTTAGTTCAAAAATTAGGATGTGGTTGATTATGATGAACTCCTCTTCTTCTTCTTCTTCTTCTTCTTCTTCTTCTTCTTCTTCTTCTTCTTCTTCTTCTTCTTCTCTTCTCCTCCTCCATCATCCTTCTCTCTTCTTCTCCTCCTCCTCCTCCATCATCCATCTCTCCTCTTCTTCTTCTTCTCTTCTTCTTCTTCTTCTTCTCCTCCTCCTCCTCCTCCTCCTCCTCCTCCTCCTCCTCCTCCTCCTCCTTCCCTTTCTTCTTCCTCTTCCTCCTCCTTCTCCAACTATTCTGTCTTCTGGCACTGATGACGTTACCTAGTTGGGTCACGAATTGTCTGCAAGAAAACCACCAAGCTCAGAGAGCACCAAGGACCTCACAGTCCTCTCTTCCTCCTCCCTCCTCCCCCTCTTCCACTTCTCCTCCTCCTCCCCCCTTTTAAAAAATTAAGCTAAAAGTGTCTGTGTGTCGTCGGGGCTTGAAAAAAGAAACCCACCACCACCTTCGCCTGGCCTGCCTCTCCTTTTCATGGAGCTAAATTGCTCGATGAAGGCAGCCCTCCAAAGAGAAAGTGGGATTAGCTTTTCTTCCATCTTCCCCCCTAGGTAAATCTCTGGGGATCTATTATGTCGCAGAAATGAGCAACTGCCTCTCATTCTGGGTTTGTTTGAAGCCGTAATCCATTAATCTTCATCGTGCTCAGGTTCGTTGCTTTGCCTCCCACGGCACTCCTTCCCTTCCAGGTGAGCCGCGCAGCATCGGGCGTGCCCGTGATCGCTCTCTGGGTGGCCAGCAGACCACAAAAGAAGGGCCACGTTTTTGTTTTGTTTTTTCTCCACGCTTATCCTAATGTTTTGTATGCGCGGAGGGGGTGGCGGCGTGCATTTCTGGTTCGGTTTTCTCGGGAGGAAGAAAAAGCGTCGTTATTGGTATCGCTCCGGTGGCTAAGCGAGGATTTAGACGTCGCAAAGCAGAAAATGTGCAGCACAGCGGGAAACAAACCCAGCCCAAAAAAAGAAAAAAAAAAAGGAAACTTGGCATAAATGTTGGGTTTTTGGATATGGCGTGGGGTGAGGAGAGAAGTCACTTCCTGATTGCATTACTTGTGTGTGGGAGGGGGCGTTTTGGGGGCCCGCAGCGGGCACGATGAGGAAACCTGAGGTCTGCGTTGGGAGGGGCGTCGTCTTCAGAAGAGAATTTTTTTTGTCTTTTATTTTAACTGTGTTATGGCTGCCATAGGCATCCCTAATGCTTCCCATGTGTGCCTTTGACTCAAACCATTTGGAGGATGGGAGCACGAATAGTTTCCAGCAAGTGCAGTTTGGGGTGTGGGGGGTGTGGGGGGGGACAGAAAGGAGGAGGAAGAGGAAGGTTTACGAAACGGGTATGCCAGAAAATCACCTCCATCCACGCTAAAAAAGGGAAAAAAAAAAAACGTTAAACCCGTCGCCCCTATAACAAAAAATAAACTTAGGACAGATCAGAACCCCCAAAGATCAATTTACAAGGCGAGATCAAAAGCGTAAAAGACCAATGGAAAGAATCGTAGCTTGAAGCTCCTTCTTAAAAACTTCCAGGAGGCCATTTTTCAAGGCTCTTTGTTTCTGGGCCATTGTTTCTGAACCTTGGGAACTTTAAGACCGGGGGGAGTTCAACTCCCAGGATGCTCCAACCAGGCTGGGGAATTCTGGGAGTTGAAGTCCACCCATGTTCCGGGCAGCGGTGGGTTTCACATTATGTTACTACCGGTTCGCGCGCCCCCCCCCCTTCTCACACACTCGCTTTGTGTGCACCCAGTTCACACACAGGCCGCCTTCCAACATGCACTTTGCTCGGGCACGCGCCTTCCGTGCATGTGCCCGGCCTAAAAAACATTACTAAATAGGATGGCATAGAGTCGAGGCAGGTGAATGGGCTCACCCGCGATTTCCACTATCGGTTCGGTTGAACTAGTCCGAACCGGCTGAATACCATCTCTGGTTCCGAGCTGCCATATTCCAAAATTTTGCATTACACTGGATCAACGCTGTGTTGTGTCACCTTCAAATTATGAAACAGATGCCACAGAAATGCTCATGGTTTTTTGGTTTTTTTTTTTTTTGTAGAGTATAATAGTAGAATTTTAAAACCTTGGTCAAGTTTCTCTCTGCCCCCTCTTATACCGAACGGAAAGGGTGGGGAGGTGTATTTTGCGTTTCTTTGCCTCCACTCCCATATTCTCATTTAAAATGTCTTTTTATTATCCCGTAACGATTCTGCTAATGGTTCTTGCCTTCCTTTGTCAACTTTATTTCTGCATTCCTCCATACCAGGATACAGGATGAGCGTTATATTACATTATAGTAAATTGCATGGTATTATATTTCATTTTTCCCGTATAACATGCCTCCAGAAATGGTGGGTGCTCCCATCACTGGAGATTTTTAAGAAGAAACTAGACAGTCACTTGCCTGAGATGATATAGGTCAGGGGTCAGCAACCTTAAACACTCAAAGAGCCACAAAGTCCTAACCGGAAGCCCCCCCATTCAATTCTGGAGCCGACTGGAAGTCGGTTCCCCCACCATAGAGTCTCCTCCTAGCGCGGGGGATCCTTTTTCCTCCACCTGTCCTAACCGAAAGCCCTATCAATTGTGGAGCCTACCAGCAACAGGGAGCCGCAGCAGAGGGATGAAAGAGCCACATGCGGCTCCAGAGCCGCGAGTTGCTGACCCCTGATATAAGTTCTTCTCCTGCTCCAGCAGGGGGCTGGACTAGAAGACCTCCAAGGTCCCTTCCACCTCTGTTCTATTCTAAATTCTAATATACCTTCTCAATTTATTTGTCTCAAAGGTGCTGCGGGACAATTGCCCTCGCTTTTTTCTTTCTTTCCGGTTTCTGACGGTATCTACAGAGGCCCCGTGGCATCTATTATCCCGCTGAAATCCCCGCGCGGTGATACGCCAGTTCTCCCACGTAAAGCCCTCGCTGGCTGCGCGCCATCCTGGAGGCTGTTTTCAGAAGGAGCATAAATAGGGAAGCCTTACAGAGATTTTCTTCTTCTTCTTCATTTAAGATTCGGTCTCCTGGTGGGGACAAAACTCAGCTCCGTTCCGATAAGACCTAATCACTTGTTCAACTGCCACGTAAAATAACAGCACACCAGGAATGGAAAGGAGGAAGCGTACAGAAGTGGGAACCGCTGAGGATAAGAAGCCGAAACCATATAAAGAATTCACATAATAAGGAACATGTGGCTTGTCTGTTGGTTGTTTCAAGCTTTGGTGAAGAGGGAAAAAATTAAAAAAAAAAAAAACAGGGAAAGTCTGACCCAAAGGTGCTTTTTCAGGAGGCAACTGGACTTTCTCATTTTTTTTTCTTTGAAGACGTTTTCACTTCTCATCCAAGAAGCTTCTTCGGCTCTGACTGGACGGTGGGGAATGGAATGGAATTTATATTCCTTGCAGACAGAGCTGCATCCTTTTAGAGAGCCGTTGAGGCAGTGGTGAAATCCATTTTTTTTTTTACTACCGGTTCTGTGGGCGTGGCTTGGTGGGCGTGGCTTGATGGGCAGGGCAGGGGAAGAATACTGCAAAATCTCCATTCCCACCCCATTCCAGGTGAAGGATACTGCAACATCTCCATTCCCATCCCACTCTGGGGCCAGCCAGAGGTGGCATTTGCTGGTTCTCCGAACTACTCAAATTTCTGCTACCGGTTCTCCAAACCACTCAAAATTTCCGCTACCAGTTCTCCAGAACCTGCTGGATTTCACCCCTGCGTTGAGGCCACTTGGAGGTTAACCTGTGCCCACCTGAAGGCAGGACAAGAAGCAATGGATGGAAGCATAACAAGGAGACATCCAACCTATAAATTAAGGAGAAATGTCCTGACACCGAAAACAATCAATCAGTGGAAGGAACTTGCAACCGTTGAATGGGTGGAAAAATCTCAGCGTGGGGCAGGCAGGGTTGTGTAGACAATAGAAAGCAGTGTCATTGTGTTCTTGGAGTCTTTGCAGTTACCCAGCCACCCTATCTTGCTTGATTCTCTCCAGCAACTGTCTGGGTTCCGAAAAAGACCACCCACTCCAAAATGGGGGGAAATATGAATATATCTGCCCGGCTTCTCTCAGGAGCTTTGGGTGTGGTCCAGATGGCAAACCAGTTATTTGGCGAAGAGTGGGGGTCTCCCAAATCTTGAGAAAATGCTCTTTCACTACTCCAGAGGGAAGCACACTGCTTCCCCCCCCTCCCGCTCACCAATTCTTCACGTACAGGAAAGACGAACCCGGGAGCTTTTAAACTGAATTATGATTCCCAGTATATCCCTTTTATTTGACCCAATGGCAGATAGGTTTTCCGGCAACCTCTGGAAGAAAACGGAGAGGCCCCCAAAATATGAAGGCCAGGTTTAATTTCCAAAGAGGAGCCACGCAACTCTGCTTCTACAGGTTGTCCTTGAGGTACGACCACAACTAAGCCCGCAATTTATGTTGCTAAATGAAATACAGAATAACAGAGTTGGAAGGGACCTTGGAGGTCTTCTAGTCCAACCCTCGGCTTAGGCAGGAAACCCTACACCACTTCAGACAAATGGTTATCCAACATCTTGAAAATTTCCAGTGTTGGAGCATTCACAAGTTCTGGTGGCAAGTTATTCCACGGATTAATTGTTCTCGTTTGACAGGAAATTTCTCCTTAGTTCTAAGTTGCTTCTCTCCTTGATGAGTTGCCACCCGTTGCTTCTTGTCCTGCCCTCAGGTGCTTTGGAGAATAGCTTGGCTCCCTCTTCTTTGGGGCAGCCCCTGAGATATTGGAAGATGCTATCATGTCACCCCGGTCCTTCATTTCACTAGACTAGACACAATAAACATAATAGACGTAATAAAAGATTATGATTTTTCTTGCTGCATTTGTTAAGTGATTAACAAATCACTTAAAGAACACTGCAATTATTAAGTTAGTATAATACCGTTGTTATATGAATCTGGCTTCCCCATTGATTTTGATCTCAAAAGGGGATTGACTGACCCTGGGACATTGCAGCCGTCGTCATAAATATGAGCCAGTTGCCAAGTGTCTGAATTTTGATCCACCTGACCACAGGGATGCTGCAACGGTCATAAGTGTGAAAGGCGGTCACAAGTCACTTTTTCAGTGCCGTTGTAACTTCAGATGGTCCCTAAACGAACTGTTGTAAATCGAGGACTACCTGTAGACTCTGTTTGAGCCGGGGTGGCGCTGTGGTTAGAGTACAGTACTGCAGGCTCCTTCTGCTGCCTGCAATTTGGCAGTTCAAATCTCACCAGGCTCAAGGTTGACTCAACCTTCCGTCCTTCCGAGGTGGGTAAACTGAGGACCCAGATTGTTGGGGGGTAAGAGGCTGACTCTGTAAATCGCTTAGAGAGAGTTGTAAAGTACTGTAAAGTGATATATAAGTCTAAGTGCTATTGCTATCTTCCTTCTTTCCTCCCTCCCTCCCAGTGGTTAGAATGCAGTATTGCAGGCTGACTCTGCTGACTGCCAAAGAGTTCGAATCTCACCCGGCTCAAGGTTGACTCAACCTTCCGTCCTTCCGAGGCTGGTAAAATGAGGACCCAGATTGTTGGGGGCAATAAGGCTGACTCTGTAAACCGCTTAGAGAGGGCTGTAAAGCACTGTAAAGCGGTATATAAGTCTAAGGAAGTCTGTTGCTATTGCTCTTTCTTTTCTCCTCCCTTCCTCCCTTCCTCCCTTCCATGGTGCGCAGTGTTAGAATGCAGTATTACAGGCATACTCTGCCCACTGCCAGCAGTTCAATTCTGATCGGTTCAAGGTTGACTCAGTCTTCCCTCCTTCCGAGGTGGGTAAAACGAGGAGCCAGATTGTGGGGGGCAAAAGGCTGACTCTGTAAACCGCTTAGAGAGGGCTGTAAAAGCACCGTGAAGCGGTATATAAGTCTAAATGCTATAGCTATTGCGATTTGCCCTCCATCCGAACTAAGTGGCGATAACTTACGGGTCAATTTGGGAAACTAATCCTATAGATGGAGATGGGTAGAGATCTTGACTTAGTTCTAGACCAAGACATTTCAGCTTCGAGATTTATGCGGGACGAGATGCTATTAAGAACGAGGGCAGAAGCAAACCTTCTCCATGGTACCCCTTAGCCCTGAAGGAGTCCTAAGGTTAGACCACCCCCACCCCACTCTTCTTACGCAATGAAGGGAGCGTGTGTCAGGAGCAGAAGACAACAGGACCCATTGCTCAGGGTGTGGAGACATTGACTCATCTTCAACCGGTGTTTGTGTTGGCAATCTGCTCCTTTCTGGGTTTATTTCACCCCGCGCGTCAAATAAACCCCCATCACCGAGATGAGGTGGCACACACCATCAAATGCCAAGAAAACAGGAAAATGTCAGCCTTCGCATAATTCAACCAGGAGCTCTCTCGTTTGAAATCTTTTGCAAATACCAAGACGTCACTGCAACCCCTCTTATTTGATTTGATTTTTGTTTTAAACCGGAATCTCTGGATGATCCGAGGTACGTCCTCGCTTGTCCGACCTTAGAAGGAGAAGGATGGTTAACCTGCAGATTCTTTTTTTGGGGGGCGGCGGGGTGGAAGAATCACACAAGAAGGGTTTGGATGAGATAATCTGCTCCGAGTATCTTTCCTCTCTCCTCTCTCTCTCTCTCTCTCTCTCTCTCTCTCTCCCCATCGCTTCACACTTCGGTCTCTTGGCAGCCGCCCTGTTTAGAAAATTATACCAAGCTGGAGACATAAGGCAGACATTGCCAAGAGCTCTGTTTGCATTCCTGCTGAGAGCCCTGCCACAAAAACTGCCAGAACGCACCGCATACACACGGAGGGATGAGACACTTGTGGTTTTCCGGCGGGGTGGGGTGGGCTTTTCTTCCTGGGTTTGCCTTTTCTCCGACCCTTTGTGGGATGGTGGCCGGAGGCAGACGCCCATCGTGGAGACCCCAGCTCTGTTCTTCTGCAATCCAGGGTGGAGACTGGATTGGTGGAGATGCGTGGGGACTCCTGGGAGGGGCGGAGCCAGCCAGCAATTTAACTACCGGTTCGCCCAAACGAGCCCGAACCGGCTGAATCCCATCACTGAGAGGGGGTCAATCTACTCTCCAAAGCACCTGAAGGCCAGACAAGGAATAATGGATGGAAACTGAACAAGGAGAGATTCAACCTGGAAATAAGGAGGAATTTCCTGACAGTGAGAACAATTAACCTGTGGAACAACTTGCCACCAGAAGTTGTGAATGCTACAACACTGGAAGTTTTTAAGAAGAGATTGGACAACCATTTGTCTGAAATGGTCTAGGGCATCCTGCCTGAGCAGGGGGTTGGACTAGAAGACCTCCAAGGTCCCTCCCAACTCTGTTATTCCTATTCTATTCTATTCTATTCTATTCTATTCTATTCTATTCTATTCTATTCTATTCTATTTTCTATTCTATTTCCCATGCTAGTTCTTGCTTCTTCCTCTCCTTTTCCTCCTCTTGATCACATTCCTTGAGTGCAAAGTACTCGAAAGCTGGCCGAGTCATCCTTTTTTTTAACCCTCTCGAGACAAACGAATAAAGAGGACGACGGCGATGGGCGTCGTAATACGAGGACTGGTTTCTGTCCCGTTTGTGCTCAGCGGTCTGAATCAAATGATAGACTTGCCTCTTAGCCCTCAGGTGGGTCTGATGATCTCTAGGTTTCCTGCCTTTCCAGCCCTAGCCGGAAGTGCGGTACGACCCCCTCCAGATCTCTCGAGAAACCCACTGGATTTTAAGCTACGAAAATCAGAATCAAAGCCCATCCTATTGATTGTGGCAGAGGGGGGGACAGATTTCACTTCCTGTTTGTTACGGGCAAGAGCGAAGGGGCGCTGCCAGCACCCCCCATTCTGCTTATGGCTTGCGGGGCCGGTCGGAAATCTCCCCGACTCTTAGAAACATACGGCTACTCAACTGCAACTATAACCTTGCTCTAATTTGAGTTTGATTGCCTATTGAGAGTGCCTGATTATTCTTTAAGAGTCACTTTGGAGCGGAGCCTGAAGGTACAATATAAAATAATTGAAGGGAACGTAAAATCTCCAGCTGGCAGCTTTGTCAAGACAGTCAAGTGGAGGACTTGTCTTCCCGCCATGAATTCAGAGAAGCCCCAGATGTGGAAATGGAGCCCACCAACGTCTCCTCCTCCTCCTCCTCCTCCAGTCTCACCTTTTATGAAATCCGTTGGATCCGTAGAACGCCCCGACCCAAAACAGATATTTTGCCACTGAATTTCCTGGTGTAAATTTTGAAGAAAAAAATAAATAAATAACTCTCTGTAGATGAACCGGCTTCGGTTTATACGAAAGCGTAGCCACAATGGCGGCAAATGAAGGAGTGGCTTTTCTTCCCGTCCCAACAGATCTGCATTTGTTTGCTTATTTATTTATTTATTTATTTATTTATTTATTTATTTATTTATTTATTTATTTCAGGGTGGGGGCAGGGGGCTGTTGAATTGGGTTGGATTGAGGGCAGCTGTGTGTGGAAATGGTCCCCCCCCCCCAATCTTGGTTGATCTCTAATAATAACTTGGAGTCTCGTAAACTCCTTAATCCATCCCCTATTCACCTTATCCATTATTTTCCTCAACTTTCTCAATCAGAATACTAGACTAGGGATGCCCAATCTTGGTGATTTTAAGCTTTGTGGACTTCAACTCCCAGGATTCCCCAGCCAGATATTTTAAGACTTGTGGACTTCAACTCCCAGAATTCCCCAGCTAGATAGTTTAAGACTTGTGGACTTCAATTCCCAGAATTTTGGGAGTTGAAGTCCACAATTCTTAAAGTTTCCAAGGTTGAACACGCTCCTTAATTATTTTTGGGGGGGGTTCAAAAAAATATAAGACAGGGTCTTATTTTGGGGGAAACACGGTATCTGTCTGTCTGTCTATCTAAAATACCATATACAATATCAATATATCACCGATATGACAGCGTATATCACCATCTGCCTACATTTTAGCCTTTGGTTTCCATTCCAGAGAACATCTCTTCCCAAGTTGCCAGTTGTATTCCGTCGTGCATTTTTTTGTCTCTCTGTACGATTTAACAGTTTTATATTAAACTCAAGTTACGTTGGTGATGGGAACAACTTTGTAAAACCTCGAAGGACCAGACTGGGGACAGACCCCCATGGGAAAAAAACCACCTATCTATGTAATCACTAAGAGTTTGACGGCATATAATCAAAGGATCAATAAACAGATATAAGGATAATATTATGCACGCGTGTCTGGACACATCTATTCGGAGCCTCTCCACCTTCAGTTCCTACGGTAGATTCTTGTTCCCTTTTCGACGTTTCCGCGGAGGGATAATCAGATCTGCCACACATAGAAATGGATCTGTTGACAGAGAGCTGTTAGCACTTTACCGCGTCTTTGCCTGTAACCTTAAACAATTCAGCGCGTATTTCTTCCTGTGTCTCATCCTGTCTTCTTTGACAGCTGGTCTATTGCTTGTCATGCTTCGCTTTTCTAAATGGAATCTGTCCCCCCGAAGATGCTCTCCGCCTGCAAACGTTTCCACAATACCTCTTGTAAAAAGAGTTTCAGTCTGATCTTTCCTGGTTTTTATTTATTTATTTATTTATTTATTTATTTATTTATTTCACCTTCTTTTCGGGTTCCTGTTTGCGATTACCCTTTAAGAAGTCCTTTCTGAGCGGGATATTTTCAATATAACATCATTTCTCGTTATCTGACCAGGTGGCTCAGTGGCTAAAGACGCTGAGCTTGTCGATCAGAAAGGTTGGCGGTTCGGCGGTTCGAATCCCTAGCGCAGGTCTCCTGCGTGAGCAGAAGGGGGTTGGGCTAGATGACCTCCAAAGTCCCTTCCAACTCTGGTTTGTTTACTTTCATACACTTTTTGGCTACCCAAGGTTTTCACCCTATTTATTTATTTATTTATTTATTTATTTATTTATTCATTCATTCATTCATTCATTCATTCATTCATTCATTCATTCATACGCTAAATAAATAAATACCCTCTTGATAATCATGATGGTTTATTCTAAAACCCACTGGATGTTTGCCTATTTGAATTCCCGCCCCCCCCCCCCATTACAGTCCTCTACTTACAACTTCGTTTAGTGACTGTTCAGTTACAACAGCATTGGGGGGGAAAAGCGACTTAGGACCGTTTTTCACACCTAACGACCGTTTCAGCATCCCCCGTGGTCCTGTGAGCAAAATTCGGATGCTTGCCAACTGACTCATATTTACGACTGTTGTAGAGTCCCCAGGGTCGTCACGTGATCTCATTTTGTGACGTTCTGGACAAAGCGAAGTCAACAAGGAAAACAGATTCACTTAACAACCGGGTTACTAACTGGACAGCTGCAGTGATTCGTTTAACAACGGTGGCAGGGAAGGTGGTAAAATTGGAAGGAAGGAAGGAGAAGAGAAGGGAAGAAAGTAAAAAGAGAGAGAGAAAGGAAGGAAGGGGAGGGGAAGGGAAGGGAGTAAAAAAAGAGAGGAAGGAAGGGGAAGGGAGTAAAAAGAGAAAAGGGAAGGGAAGTAAGTAAGAAGAGAGAGAGGGGGGAAGGAGAAGGGAAGGGAAGGAATTAAAAAAGAAAGAAAGAAAAAGGAGGGAAGGGAAGGAAGTAAAAAAAGAGAAAGAGGAAGGAAGAAGGGAAGAGAGTAGAAAGAGAAAAGGGAAGGGAAGGAGGTAAGAGAAGAAGAGAGGAAGGAAGCAGAAGGGAAGGAAGTAAAAAAGAGAGAAAGAAAGAAAAAGGAGGGAAGAGAAGGAAGTAAAAAAGAAAGAAAGAAGGAAGGAAGAGGAAGGGAGTAAAAAGAGAAAAGGGAAGGGAAGGAAGTAGAGAGAGAGAGGAAGGAAGGAGAAGGGAAGAGAAGGAAGTAAAAAAGAGAGAGAAAGAAAAAGGAAGAAGGAAGAGAGGGAGGAAAGAAAGAAAGAAAGAAAGAAAGAAAGAAAAAGAAAGAAAGAAAGAAAGAAAGAAAGAAAGAAAGAAAGAAAGAAAGAAATTGATCCAAACGTCTAAATACCAAAAGTTTTCTACAAACCGCAGGTCCAACGCTTGCGTTACTATGGTGTTTTTGGATGCCTCCTTATTTAGTAAAAACGTTTGGTGGGTTGCTAAGATGCAAAACTGGAAGACAGAAACAATTGGGCCCGGTTTGGCTGGCAGAAAGAAGGTTTTGCAAAGGCAGAATAGGAAGTAAGTGGGCGCGAGAAAGACCCAGAGAATTCTGGCCCAAAATCGCCCCCCCACCTCCCCCACCCACGAGAAGAAAGTCCTCCTCCTCTCCTCTCCTCCCCTCCCCACCACCACCACACTCTCCCAAATTTGTTTTTTTTATTATTATTATTCTCTCCTTCTCTTCCCTTAGAAAAAGCCCAGACTGCCAAACGCAGGCACAAAGGCAGGGAGGGGGAAAAGGAACATTCTGCTTTAAAGCAGAGATTTCAGATTTCACTGGCCTCTCTCTGCTTTTCCCAAGCAGGAAACAGACCGTCAGCTGTGACTTGTGCTTCTGAGTTTCAATCCTTGCCCATTGTTGCTTTCTCTTTGATGCCTCCCTTTTATTTTATTTTATTTTATTCCATTGCATTTCTCTTCTATTTTATTGTTTATTTTATTTACTTCATTTTATTCCATTGCATTTCTCTTTTATTTTATTATATTGTTCTGTTTCATTTTTTTTATTATTATTATTATTTCACGGTTCTTCCCACCCATTTACAGCAGGTGCCCGCAGCCTTTTTTCGGAGGGGGGTGGGAGGGGGGGAGAAACCAAGCAACTAATCCAAGAGGAATGGAAAGAAAAACATTCGATATCCGTATCAAAATACACAGGGAGTCCTCAAACTTAACAACTGCAATGAATACCAGAATTTTTCCGGCCTCCAGGGGGAGTGGGGAAGGCTGTTTTTGCCCTCCCCAGGCGCCAAGAAAGCCTCTGGAGCTTGGGGAGGGCAAAAAATGGGCTTACTGGGCCCACCGTGCCATCGCGTGCCAAGATTAAATTAATTAATTTAAATTAAATTAATTTAATTTAATTGATTCAATTTATATGCCGCCCCTCTCTGAAGACCCACGGCGACTCGACGGCCTCCAAAGGCCCCTTCTGTGATTCCTTTTTTTTAACTCATCGCGGTCGTTTCCTCAGCCTCGGCGATCCGACGATGGGCAAGGAATGTCCCTCCGTTCCATTTTAAGTCCACAGCTCCGGTGTGACAGTCAAAGCCACCGAGGAGAAGAACCCCGTCTCGTGGCCCGTCAAAAGGCCAAACTTTGCACGATGGGTGCCATGTTCCCGACCACCTTGTTTTGTCATCGTCTTCTCCATGGACGCCCTTCCCAGCCTACAACCCTGGACGTCCGGAGAGCTTCCCCCTAAATCTGAAGCCCCTCAACCATGACGGGTTCCACGAAGTTCTCCGCCGAGACACCCCCCCCCCTTGAATTCTTCCTTGCTTTGCCGGTCTCCCAGCAGCTCCACCTTCTCTCCTGAACCTCCTTTGAGGCTGCCAGACATTCCCTTGGAGGCTGTGAAACCCACCCTCCCCCACATTTGACTGCCCCAGCTGGCATTTCTTGGAACCCTGCCCTGGGACTCCTGCCACGTCTCTTTTGTTCTCCGTGCCATTTGCAATTCCTTCCACAAGCCCATTCCATTAGTGGCCATTGTTCTCCCTCGCCATTGTTAATTCCAGCTTGCTTGGCTGCATTTCTCCTTCTCTTTCCCTCCCCCATTGCTTCCTCCTTTCCCTCCCCTCCCTTCGAACTCTCTTCTGCAAAGGTGTGGACTTCCTTTGACGTTTGGCCACGGTTTCGTTCGTCCCACCCAGGCTTGCGTCTTCTTGCCGTCGAGCCGGGGGGGGGTCCGACAACCTACATTCATCAGGCATCTCCCCCCCCTCCCCACCGTCTCTAAAACAAAACCCAAAATGCAAAATTCCTTTTCGGAGTTTTCAGTGGAGGAAATTTTTTTTAAAAAGGAAAAATTTTAGAGATGGGTTCTTTCTCTTCTCTTCCACTGTCTTTGCCACGTCCGCTGCCATTTGTCAGAAATGGCGTAGGATCTCCTGCTTGGGCGGGGTTGGACTAGATGACCTACAAGGTCCCTTCCTTCCAACTCTGTTAATCTGTATCTGTACCTATCCTAACTTTTTCGTCTTTGAGGGGTCCTTGGCACTCTCTGAGCTTGCTGGTTTTCCTGCAGTCCTTCCGTGACCCTAACTAGGGAACGTCATCGGTATTAGTAAGGAGTGCTAGTAAGAAGTGGGAGCAAGCCCCACTCCTTACTAGCACTGATGATGTCACCTACTTAGGGTCACGAAACAACTACAAGAAAAGCCTTGGTGGCACAGCAGACTACAGTGCTGTTAAGTAGTACCAGCTGCCTGCAATTATTGCAAGTTTGAATCTCACCAGGCTCAAGGTTGACTCAGCCTTCCATCCTTTCGAGGTAGGTAAAATGAGGACCCGGTTTGTGGGGGCAATAAGCTGACTTTGTATTTAAAAAAAAAAAAAAAGAACACCTCTTGGGAGGGGGGGCCGAAAGCCCTACTAAGCAGGCATATACGAAAGTATGAAGGCTATTGCTTAACGCATTGTAAGCCGCCCTGAGTCTCCGGAGAAAGGGCGGCATATAAAATGAATGAATGAATGAATGAATGAATGAATGAATGAATGAATGAATGAATGAATAAATAAATAAATTAAATTAAATTAAATTAAATTAAATTAAATTAAATTAAATTAAATTAAATAAATAAATAAACAAGGGACACCCCCCTCCTCATTTCAACCCTAAGCTGCAAACATTCTCCTTTATTTCTCCTCTTTCTCGTCATCTCGCCCCAGATATATGGGATCCTGGCCTCCTCCTCCTCCTCCTCCTCCATCCGCTGGCACCCCGATTTCCGAGCTAATTTGCACGCCGCGCTCAGTGTTTTGCACGTGGGCATCCAACGCCACCCGTCTGTCTGCCCGAGCTTTTATTCCCGGGTAATTGCTATGCGTTGAAAAACGCCTTGCAGCTGGAGTTAGCGGCGGAGAAACAACAGCTCTTGCTTGCTTTTCCAAGATTCTGGAAAGCTTGGGGAAAACCTTGTGCTCCCCTTCCAGGACTCTCTTCTCGGCTTCCTTCCTGGCCCTTGGAGGGATTGCAGTGCCAGCCAGGGATGAGCATTCAAGGAAGGTCTTGAAATTAAGAGTCAGGCATGGTGAAAACATCTGGAGGGGAGAGAGAGAGAGGGAGGGAGGGAAGGAGGGAGATGATGCTCGTAAGGTTGAAAAGAGGCTGAAGAGAAGAAAACCAGTATCTCCCCAGTGAGTCACGAGATACAAGATCTGTGAAAGAATAGAAGCTCAAAAAAAAGGGGGGTAGAGCAGCTGTTCTTTAAAAGAAGGATTTTGGGGTTGGGTTTTTTCTTTTTTTTGAGGGGGGGTGGGGGCAAATCCACCACCTGCATTCTCCTCCTTTTCTCCCATGCAAAAAAAAAGGCTTGCCTGGGTGAATTGGGAACAGCTTGGCTTCCTCGTCCCTTTTTTGGAAACCTGGAAAAGCTTGCAGAATGTGACGTGATCTTCTCAGGGACTAAAAAATGCGTCTTTTTTTTTTTTTTAACAGCCCCCTGGGTAAACCGGTGGTTTAGCCCCACGTTTGCGGATTTCTTTCTGAGGAAGCCCTGAGCATAAAATTATTATTATTATTTTTGAAGGCTGTGCCATCCTTAAAATTAAGCAAGGGACAAAGGAGGGAGGGAGGGAGGGCCAGGCTTAGCCTTTCCAATAGAAACGTGTCCCATACACTTATGACTGTAGCTTTGTTGCTTGTATCCTTACGATTTATATTGATATTGTTTCCTGATTGCTTATTTGTACCCTAGGACTATCATTAAGTGTTGTACTTTATGATTCTTGATGAACGTATCTTATATTTTATGTACACTGAGACCATATGCTCCAAAGACAAATTCCTTGTGTGTCCAATCACACTTGGCCAATAAAGAATTCTATTCTATTCTATTCTATTCTATTCTATTCTATTCTATTCTATTCTATTCTATTCTATTCCATTCCATTCCATTCCATTCCATTCCATTCCATTCTCTATTCTCCTTTCTCTTCTCTTCTCTTCTCTTCTCTTCTCTTCTCTTCTCTTCTCTTCTCTTCTCTTCTCTTCTCTTCTCTTCTCTTCTCTATTCTATTCCATTCCATTCCATTCCATTCCATTCCATTCTATTCTATTCTATTCCATTCCATATTTTCTATTCTATTCTATTCTATTCTATTCTGTTCTGTTCTGTTCTGTTCTATTCTATTCTGGTGAAAACATCTGGAGGAGGAGAGAGAGGGAGTGGGGAGGGAGAAGATGCTCGTCAGGTTGAAAAGAGGCTGAAGTATGGGACACGTTTCTGTCGGAAAGGCTAAACCTGGCTGGGGAACTCTGGGAGTTGAAGTCCACTCATCTTAAAGTTGACACGGTTGACGGACATTGGATCAACCAGTTAAGCTCTTCTGCCTTCATCCCGTTGCTAAAAGTCTTCATTAGACACACACACACACACACACACACACACACACACACACACACACACCCCAATATTATGTATATTACAGGATGGCCCTGACGCCACTTTGATGCTAGAGAAGGTTGGGTCATGGCCGCATGGAACGCCGTCCTAAGACAACCCCGTGCGCCTTTTTCCTCAGTGAGAAGCCCCTTCCTTCTCCCCTGATCCTACTCTTGGCTTCCAAAGAGATCCCATCTTTCCTCTCTGGAGAGAAATATCTTGTGTGAACCCAGCACAACCTGTCCCTCTGGCACCCCTTATCAGCTCTGGAAGTCAATTGTGTGTCTGTCTGTCTCTCTCTCTATCTCCCCCTTCGAATCATGAGCGATAACCATGCTTTGGCAGGCCCCAAAATGCCAACAGATGCATAGGATGGCGAGGGACAGGTGGTGCCGGTGCGTCAGGAACTTCCTCCAGAAACATGGCGACGTCTCTCCATCTTCCTCAAAGCATCGCTCTCCCTGCTCCGTTCCACAGAGCGGTGCCTTTCCAAGGTGTCTCAATCCCTTTTATCTCCAAGGCAAACACACACACACACCGAAGTTGTAGCTCAGCCACGGTCTGGTGTAGCAACAGGTTCCCCACACCTACTCAAGGTGGACGGGCTTTGCCAACTCCTACGGGGTTGAGCTGGGGTTGGCACCACAGGATACGCCCCTTTTCCCTCTCCCTCCCTGTTGTTCCAAAATTTGGAAGAATAGCCAGGGGAAGGGATTTACCCTGATTCTTGCTCCTTGCGCCAAGCTCCAACAAGCCTCGCCACACTGTTGTCTAAAAGTCTTGCCATCTCTTCCTCCTCCTCCTCCTCCTCCTCCTCCTCCTCCTCTCAGCAAATCCCACTCCCTTCTAGCACTGATGAAGTTACCTAGTTGGGTAATGAAACGCCTGCAAGAAAACCACCAAGCTCAGAGAGCCTCAAGGACTCTACAGTCCTCCTCCTCCTCCTCCTCCTCCTCCTCCTCCTCCTCCTCCTCCTCTCCGCAAATCCCACTCCTTTCTAGCACTGATGAAGTTACCTAGCTGGGTCATGAAATGCCTGCAAGAAAACCACCAAGCTCAGAGAGCCTCAAGGACTCTACAGTCCTCCTCCTCCTCCTCCTCCTCCTCCTCCTCCTCCTCTCCGCAAATCCCACTCCTTTCTAGCACTGATGAAGTTACCTAGTTGGGTCATGAAACGCCTGCAAGAAAACCACGAAGTTCAGAGAGCCTCAAGGACTCTACAGTCCTCCTCCTCCTCCTCCTCCTCCTCCTCCTCCTCCTCCTCCTCCTCCTCCTCCTCCTCCTCCTCTCCCAAGTCCTTGCTCTGGTCTTCACCTTCTCCGCCACGGTTCCCAGAAGAGGCTGCTTCTGTCCTAGCTGCTCTCATTTTACAATGCCCCACCAACTCTTGTGGCCTTGAAAAGGTTCCAGGGACTGTAATTAACAGCAGAAGACGAGTCTCCTGGAGTTCTCTGAACAGTAAAGAGCACTCTGTCGTGTTTTTTCCCCCCCTCCTCTTTTTTTTTTTTTTCCTTCTCCTTTCCCCAAAGCTCTCCATTCTTTTTTTTTTTTCCCCATAAAGATTTTTTTTTTCTTTTTTAAAAAATTCGGTTGCTAAGGCAGAGGCTGGTCTGAAAAACACAGTGTTCTTTCCTTTGGCTCTCTCTCTCTCTCTCTCTCTCTCTCGCTCGCTTCTTGTGTTTATGAGTAGGTGGGGTGGAAATAGCTTGTTTTCCACACAAATAGGTAAAAGGGAGAAGGAAGGAGGGAGGGAGGCTGGCAGGGAGGGAGAGAAGGGGGGGGAAGAAGAGAGAGAAAGAGAAAGGAGCCCTCTGCGACCCCCGGGGAGAAAAAGTGGGCCTTGAGCCGTCAGAACATCCCACGACTTCAACGACGTCAAAAATCGGGAAAGCAGAAGGCGGATGAGATGCTCCAGCCGGACACGAGACAAGAACGAAGCATCTGTGGCAGGAGGAAGGACAACCAGCGAGTAGCAAGGCTTCGTTCGAAGGTCAAGGCTTCGTACGGAGAGGAAGGAGAAGACAACATTCCTTTTCTCTCGCCCGAACAAGGCCAGACCAAGCGAACCACAGTCTTCTCTTCTCTCTTCTCCTCCTCCTCCTCCTCCTCTTCCCGCCCCGCACTGCGCCCGATCTCGCTCCTCTGCCAACGACGTCATTACCTTGACATCCGTGTGTGTTCCCAACAGCTCCGACGTTTGGCACGGCGTGTTTTCCCCATGTATTAGACACATTGCGCTTGCCGAGGAAAACAAAAGCAGCTGAGCCGTGTGGGAGGAAAATGAATCACTGGGGGGAAAAGGGGTGGGGGGTGGGGGGGAGCCCGAGTGGGTGCCTGTTTGCATGTGTGTGTGTGTGTTTGTGCCAGTGTGTCGGGAGGCTTGTGGGAGAGAGAAGGAGGGCTTAATTTTTTCAAAAGATAGGATGAGCCCGGGACAAGATGGCTCTTTGAGGTCCCAAGTTCCTACTTTGGAGACACGAAGAAGGTTTGGATGGAGCCTGGATCTGGAGAAGATGGATGGATGGAAGGATGGCTAGATGGATGGAAGGAAGGATGGAAGGAGAAGAGAACGACCAATTGCAAGGTGAAGGGATTCAGTTTTGGTGCTGATGAGGGCACCCTTAGAAGATCTGAAAGACCAGGTTAGATCATCACTGAGGAATTAATTCTTTGTGGTCGTGAAGAGTTGACAAGGACTTGATGTCTATCAGTCAATCAGTGCAAAGCCCCAGCTCTCAGAAGAAGGAGAAGGCTTTGATGGAGCCTGGATCTGGAGAGGAAGGAAGGAAGGAAGGAGAAGAGGACGACCAATCGCAAGGCAAAGAGACTCAGTTATGATGGGGGCACGTTTGGAAGATCTGAAAGACCAGGTTAGATCATCATGGAGGAATTCTGTGTGGTTGTGAGGAGTTGATAGGGATGTGATGTCCATCAGTCAATCAGTGCAAAGGCCCAGCTCTCTGGAGAAGGCCTTCCTTCTGGGAAAGATGGAAGGGAAGAGAAGAAGAGGACAAGCAGTCAATCGAAGTGGAACCTGAAGGACAAGTTTGGGGACAGTTCATCGTGATGAAGGTCCAGCTATGTGTCTCAAAGATGCCCCCTTTTTTTTTATTTGAGGAAGAAGAAAAAGAAGACGTTTCGCTTCTTATCCAAGAAGCTTCATCGGTTGTAACTGGGGGGAAACTATGACCTGGATGACCGAGAGTCTCCATAAACATCCATCTATGTCAGGGTTGGGGAACGATGGCCCCTTTATGACTCGTGGACTTCAATTCCCAGAATTCCTGAGCCAGCCATGTTCAGAATTCCATGCTAGCTCAGGGATTCTGGGAGTTGAAGTCCACGAATCATGAAAGGGCCATCGTTCCCCATTCTGGCTCAGGGATTCTGGGAGTTGAAGTCCACAAGTCATAAAATGGCTTAAAATTAACAGTGACTTGACAGCACATATTCGAACACGATTGCGAGTTCACAATCATTCTCACATGACTTTGGAGGCTGTTATTTGACTTTGCAGCACGTTGCTTTCCTATTCTTTAAAAAAAAATTATCCAAAACTCACAAAGTCAGGTGGCACAGGATGTTCGGTACAGAGGTCCATGGTTACCTTGCTCCCTTTTTACGTTAACACACACAAATACATGTAGCTTCATTGGCTACACTGACTATCATAAGGACTAGCAGCTTGCTTTTAAAGTTTGGGAGAGGCTCATTGACAAAAACATCTCCGTGAGTGAAATCGGGAGAGAAAGAGAGCAGGGATATACAGTTCTTGTTCTTAAAGGGCTATAAGAAGAATGATTGGGACAGAATTAGAGGGAATTAGGATAAGATTTGCGAATTTTACTCATCTCCCCCCCCCCACTTCGGTTTTTATACATTTTTTAAAAGGAAGGAAGTACAAAGAAAAAGAAACCGAGGAGGAAGCTCTAAAAGTACAAGAAAGGAGAAAACTAAAAGAAAAATAGAACAGGAAAAAACGACGATACACCAAAGTGAGTTTCAATCTTCTTTATAGCTATTATAAAAATTTACTTCTTACTGTAGGGTTACACTATAATTCTCGTCCCTCTATTATTTATCCTGTCCAGTCATCAAAACCATGAATCACGAATGCATTTTTTTTTTCCTGTTTTACACAAAATGTCTATAAGGGGTTTCCAGTCAGTGATATTTGTCTTCTCTCTCAACAAAAAAAAAAAGGCAATTTAGCCATCTCAGCAAGTTCCCTCGTCTTCTTTCATTGTGGGTAGAGCCAAACCTTTCCATCTTTGTGCACATAATAATCTCGCTGCCATTATCGTGTTCAAAAACAGAAACCCATGCCTTCTCCCCAACTGTTTCTTCGCTCTTCCCAATTAACCTTCCCTACTCCTGTCATTTTAGCGCTCTACAAGTAAGCTCTTCCCAAGGAGAATAATCCACTCTAAAGTACTGACTTGGCTGGGGCATTTAAAACCCTTTCCGAGTTTACCCTTTTATTATTATTTTGCTTGCCATTTTACAAAGACGGGAGTAGGGTTTTTTTTTTTCCCCCCTTACATCGCCTCAGCCTAGAGAGGAAAGTCTCGGTTACATTTTACCCTTGGAAATTAGAAAACTTTCTAAAAGTATGCCACCTGCTTTAAAAAATAAATGGAAAAAATGAACCAGGGTGCAGAGAAGAGCATACGACGGCCGTGGCCAGGGGGGCCTTTTATCAGGTTCGTCTGATTCGCCAGTTGCAGCCCTTTCTGGACTGGGACGCCTTGCGCACGGTCACTCACGCCCTTGTCACCTCCCAGCTGGACTATTGTAATGCTCTCTACATGGGGCTCCCCTTGAAGAGCACTCGGAGGCTCCAACTGGTCCAGAATGCGGCCGCGCGGGTGGTCACTCGTTGTGCCCACGTGACACCCCTCCTGCGCGAGCTGCACTGACTCCCAGTGGTCTTCTGGGTGCGATTCAAGGTGTTGGTCACCACCTTTAAAGCGCTCCATGGCATAGGACCCGGGTACTTCGAGACCGACTTCTGCCACCAATAGCCTCCCACCGGCCAGTTCGCTCCCACAGAGAGGGTCTCCTCAGGGTGCCATCGGCCAAGTTATGTCGGCTGGCGACACCCAGGGGGAGGGCCTTCTCTGTGGGAGCCCCAACCCTGTGGAATGAACTGCCCCCGGAAATACATAAGATCTCCGACCTCCGGGTATTTCGCTGTGCACTGAAGACCCTGTTGTTCCGCCAGGCCGGGCTATCAACATAATAATTTTAAATTGGGGTATTTTAAATTTCTGGGGTTTTAAATTGAGCCGAATTTATTTAATAATTTTTAATTTTTAATTGATGTTTGTCTTGTGTTTTTAAATAGGCTGTACACCGCCCTGAGTCCTTCGGGAGAAGGGCGGCATAGAAATAAAATTATAAGAATTATAAGATAAGATAAGAAAACTTTCTAAAAGTATGCCACCTGCTTTAAAAATAAATGGAAAAAATGAACCAGGGTGCAGAGAAGAGCCACTAAGATGATTAGGGGACTGGAGGGTAAAACACAATCGGTTCGGACCGGTTCAAGTGAACCGGTAGCGGTGACACAAACTGGGAGAAAAATGTGTATTATAGTTAGAGGGCTTGGCGTTTGTTTGAACAGGGCAAGTTCCAGGCTGGAAGAGAGGAAGCCCCCTAGGAGAAGCTGGCCGGCCTCCATCGAATCGGTTTCCTTTTGGCCCAGCCTTGCCCTTTGCTAAATTTATAGCTTATCGGATTCCCCCAGGAATGTTAACCCTACCAGCCACGGACGGAGGCCGATCCGTCCGAGCTACACCCACCAACACCAGTCGTGTCTCTGCGGGGTGTGAGCGAGCTTTGGCACCGCCCGAGCTTTCTGTGCAGCGAAGAAACCCTTGCGGTAAAAATAAAGCTTTTTCTAAAAATGACCCATCCACACACACACACACCCCTCCCCGGCTATTTTAGAATCCCGGAATAGCTTTCCCTGCTGCTGCTGCGTTATCTCCGGCCTATTTTTAATTCCTCAGCAGAGAGAAATTGTCTTCGGGTCTGTTTTTCTAAGTGGTCATTTGTGGCCATTGATGAACTGGGATTCTTCATTATGGCCTCTTTGTTTCTGTACGGCAAACAAAACCGTTGTGTTTTCCTGGTAGGTTTTCCCAGCGTACCTGAAAGAAATTACAGAAGAGAAATCTCTCTGTAGAGCACCTGTCCACTTCTGCAATGTTATACATGTCCCTCCTGATTTTCAGCATCTAACTTTTGCTGCACCGTTTCCTCTCCAGCTGTAGGGAAATCCCTCGGGTTTTTGGTACTAATATTATAGCTTCCTTTTATTTTTTCCCTCCTCCTCCCTCCCCTTCATTCCTTTCTCTCCTGCTGTGCTTCTTAGCACAATCGTTCATGATATTTGCCGGCCACAGTGGCTGCTCGTTTCCCAAAAGGACAGGACCCAAATCCCTTCAATCAGTAGCTTATTTTGTCCCTCATTACACCCCATAATCGGGACGCAGTGGCTCAGTGGCTAAGATGCTGAGCTTGTCAATCAGAAGTTCGGTGGTTCGAATCCCTAGTGCTGCGGAACGGGGTGAGCTCCCGTGACTTGTCCCAGCTTCTGCCAACCTAGCAGTTTGAAAGCAGGTAAAAAAAAAATGCAAGTAGAAAAATAGGAGCCACTTTTGGTGGGAAGGTAACAGCATTCCGTGCGCCTTTGGCGTTGAGTCATGCCGGCCACGTGACCACGGAGACGTCTTCGGACAGCGCTGGCTCTTCGGCTTTGAAACGGAGATAAGCACCGCCCCCTAGAGTCGGGAACGACTAGCACATAAGTGCAAGGGGAACCTTGACTTTCTTATACCCCATAATGACATTTTCTTTTGGGAAAGCCATGAGAGTGACAGTATCATTGTCCCTTGGTTAACCCTGCTTATCCTTCTCGCACTTCCTAAATAAACACCTTCAGTTGCTCTAACCAGGGAATCCCTTCTGCCAAACAAAAACCCAACAAAATGAAATTCATTGGTGAAAATTTCATTTCATTTAATTAATTCAATTTATATGCCTCCCCTCTCCGAAGACTCAGGGCGGCCTTAGAAGGTTCTACATTTAGGCCAGAAAAACCAAAATGCACAGGTACAGTATAGGTGGGACCTCGCTCAATAGTAGTAACTGCGAGAGGGATCTTAGTGGAGTCTTAGTGGACAACCATTTAAATAGGAGCCATCCGTGTGCAGCAGCTGCCCAAAAAGCCAACACAATTCTAGGCTGCATCAACAGAGGGATAGAATCAAGATCACACGAAGTGTTGATACCACTTTATAAGGCCTTGATAAGGCCACACTTGGAAAACGGCATCCAGTTTTGGTCGCCATGATGTGAAAAAGATGTGGAGACTCTGGAAAGAGTGCAGAGAAGAGCAACGAAGAGGATTAGGGGACTGGAGGCTAAAACATACGAAGGACGGTTGCAGGAACTGGGTATGTCTAGTTTAATGAAGAGAAGGACCAGGGGAGACATGATAGCAGTGTCCCAATATCTCAGGGGCTGCCCCAAAGAAGAGGGAGTCCAAAGCCCCCGAAGGCAGGAGAAGAAGCAACGGATGGAAACTCATCAAGGAGAGAAGCAATTTAGAACTAAGGAGAAATTTCCTGACAGTGAGAACAATTAATCCGTGGAACAACTTGCCACCAGAAGTTGTGAATGCTCCAACACTGGAAGTTTTTAAGAAGAGGTTGGATAACCATTTGTCTGAAGTGGTTTAGGGTTTCCTGCCTAGGCAGGGGGTTGGACTAGAAGACCTCCAAGGTCCCTTCCAACTCTCTTACTCTATTCTCTCTCGGTCCACTATCCTCGTTGGTTTTCGTGTCCTGCATGTTGCGAAGGCCTTTTGGACACTTTCCTTCCCCCCCCCTCCAAGTTAAATTGACGCCTGCGCACCCAAACCTGTGTTTCCGAGAGCACAGCGGGGGGTGCCCCAAAGACCTTCCCCTACACCCACCCACCCACCCACCTACCCCTTGCAAGCCTCCCCTTCGGCCTCCCAAATTGGAGAGCGGCCCTCCCCGCTTGCCTTCTACCTGCCCTGCTGCTGATTCCCTCCCCCCCCCCCACCCTTCCTTCGGTGCCTGAACAGATTGGATGTCATTAGGCACAGCTGAGCTCAGTGGGGGAAGACAGACACATATGCGTGAGTGTGCACACACACACACACACACACATTCTTAGTAAGAGCAGGGAGAACAGCAGACCGGAGGCAGGGGGGGGGAAAAATAGCTTTTTGCACCCTGGAAGAGACGTTGCTATTCTCTCTTCCTGGCTCCTGGCGGCCTCCTCTAGTTGCCCCACCTGCAAAAAAGACTTTTGGGGGGGGTGTTGAAAAACCCCTGCCCTTAACCTGTTAAAAGACTTCCTCATCACCCCTGTCGGCAGAAAATGACAAAAAATTGATCCCTGCCACCATCAGTCCAGTTTTGGGATTCCTCCCAAGTTACCAAGGTGGTTTATGTCTGATTGTCTGTCTGTCTGTCTGTCTCTGTCTGTCTGTCTGTCTCTCTCTCTCTTTCTCTTTCCCTCCTTCCCTCTCTCTCCCACCTCTCTCTCCTCTCTCCCTCTCTCTCTCTTTCTCCCTCTCCCTCTCCCTCTCTCTCCCTCTCTCTCTCTCTCCCTCCCTTTCTTTTCTCCCTCCCTCCCTCTCTCTCTTTCTCCCTCCCTCCCACTCTCTCCCTCCCTCTCTCTCTCTTTCTCCCTCTTTCTCCCTCTCTCTTCCTCCCTCTCTCCCTCCTTCCCGCTTTCTCTCCCTCCCTCTCTCTCTTTCTCCCTCCCTCTCTCCCTCTCTCCCTCCCTCTCTTTCTCCCTCTCTCTCCCTCCCATTCTCCCTCCTCCCCGCTTTCTCTCTCTCTCTCTCCCTCCCTCTCTCTCTCTCTCTTTCTTTCTCTTTCATTCTCCTCCCGCATTCTCCATTTTCTAGATTCTAAGGGTCGGTTTGCATCTCTGACCGCCTGTGTGTCTGGTTAGCTTAAAAAGGTCAAGCGTCCATGCTTGGCAATCTGTCACCTGTCCTTGCCTTCCTCAGCCCCTGCCCCCCAAAATGTCCAGCCCCTCAAGTCTTCTTCAGTTCAAGCCGGGCTAAGCATTTAACTAAGCCAATTGCACATCGTAGGCCGAAAACCTTCCGATTCAGAAGCATCAAACCTTCAAACAGAGAAGTCCTCTTGGCCTAGTTTGGTGTCCCCTGGCGCAAAGGGGAGAGAGCGACGGGAAAATGGGACATTTTAAGTTTAGCTTTGTTTTCCCTTCCTGCACCACACTATAAAAAAGAGGTTGAGACTCTAGAAAGAGTGCAGAGAAGAGCAACTAAGAGGATGAGGGGACTGGAGGCTCAAAGATACGATGAACGGTTGCAGGAACTGGGCCTGGCTAGTCTAGTGAAGAGAAGGACCAGGGGAGACAGGAGAGCATCTTCCAATATTGGAGGGGCTGCCCCAGAGAGGAGGAAGGGGGTCAAGCTATTTTCCAAAGCACTAGAAGGCGAGACAAGGAATAATGGATGGAAACTGACCAAGGAGAGATTCAACCTAGAAATAAGGAAGGCAGAATTTCCTGACAGTGAGAGCAATCAACCCATCGAACAGAAGTTGCCCTCAGAAGTTGTGGGAGCTTCATCACTTAAAGCTTTCAAGAAGAGACTGGACTGCCATCTGTCAGAAATGGTGTAGGCAGGTCTCCTGCTTGGGTGGGGGGTTGGACTAGATGACCTACAAGGTCCCTTCCAACTCTTGTTAATCTGTATCTACCATTATACTGGGAAGCACATGTGATGCAAGGATAGAGCTGAACCACTTTGCCATTCAGATGAATTCCATCCTCTCTTTCTCTTTCTCTCTTTCTCCCAGGAGATTTTCCAGGCAGCAGATCAGGAAGAAAAAAAGCGCAGAGGAACAGAGCTTCCAGGGAGGCAGCAGAGCGCAGAGTCTTTTGCGGCTAACCGTCAAGGGACGGTGCCAGGGTTTTCCGTAGCTGGCTTTTCCCTTGGCTCCCCTCCACGGGTGAGTTTGCGGCCAACTGTTATCCAAGGGTCCTGAGACAAGTTCCTTTTCCCACAGTCCTTGTCGTTTAGGGAGGTCAGAGGCCGGTGCTTTCAATTAGGCGGAGTGGCTGGCCGGCTCTCCGTTTCATTTTTATTTTTTATTTTTATTTTTTTGCTGGCCCCTTCCTCTCGAATCCATGGCGCCCTAGAAGAGAATTGCTTAATTCCAATGGGAAAAAAACCACATTGGAGAGCCTGCTTCTCCCCTACAGTCATTGGGAAGTGGGACCTGCAACCAAGCGGGTGAATTTCTAACCTCTTGCTGCCACGATCGGTTCCCAGAATGCCCCCTAGGGAATTGAATTGTGGGGCCTTGTGGGAAAATGGAAAGGAGAATTTCAACCAGCTGTTTTCCAGGATTGTTGTTGTTTTATATATCAGAAAGGTTGGCAGTTCAGCGGTTCGAATCCCTAGTACAGGCCTCCTGTTGGACTAAATGACCTTCAAGAGCCCTTCCAACTCTGTTACTGGAGAGAGAGGGAGGGAGGGATGAAGAAAGAGAGAGAAAGAGCGAGAGAGAGGAGATCCACTTTGGAAGGGCTGAGTAACTTGAAAGGACAGACGGAAATCCCCCCAAAAATGCTCTTTTTCATTGAAATGACTCTTTCATCAACAGCAAAGCTGGGAGGCCGTGGCACCGGCTAAATTTAGTCCCGAGGTCGTACAAACACACCGAGTCCTTATCCAACGGGTTGTTTTTTTTTTGGTCTCTTTAAATGTCTCTCTCTCCCACCTGTCCTCCCAGCGATCCTGATGCCATGTCACCGGCCTGAGCTGGGTGGCACCAGATCAAAAATGCACCCAGGATTTTTTTCTCCTACCGCAGCTAGTCCTCAACGTATGACCGCAATTGAACCCAAAATGTACTGAAGGTTGCTAAGTTTGAAATTTTTAAAAAGTGAATTTTGCCCTATTTTACGACCTTTCTCCAGTGGTGGGATTCAAATTGTTTTACTACCGGTGCTGTGGGTGTGGCTTGGTGGGCGTGGCATGGCTTGGTGGATATGGCAGGGAAAGGATACTATAAAATCTCCATTCCCACCTCACTCCAGGGGAAGGATACTGTAAAATCTCCATTCCCTCCCTGCTCCAGGGGAAGGTTACTGCAAAATCCCCATTTCCTCCCCATCAGCTGGGACTCGGGAGGCAGAGAATAGATGGAGGCAGGGCCAGTCAGAATTTTTACTACCGGTTCTCCGAACTACTCAAATTTTCCGCTACCGGTTCTCCAGGACTGGTCAGAATCTGCTGAAACCCCACCTCTGCCTTTCTCACCACATTTGTTAAGTCAATCTCTGCCGTTGTTAAATTCGTCACACGGGTCGTTAAGCGAATCCAGTTTCCCCCAGTCTGGTTTTTAAAAAAAAAAAACCAGGAAGAGGGATTAGAGCCAGCGTTGGCCAATTTTCCTGTTCCAAAGTGAAAATATTCCGGTAGAAATATTGAAGGCTGGAGTTTTGAATTTCTTGCATTTTTAGAGTATGCCTTTCCACTGAACCGGTCTAAACGCTCCTCCGTTTCAGAACGCCTCCAGGTCCCTTCTTATTTAAAATTAACTGCTTGGTTCTCTGCCAAAGCTCCCTAGAGAAATAATGGTAGAAAATCGGGGGGGGGAGGGGGCTGTGCAGTACAGTTTCATAGTGTGGGGTTATTCCCCCCCCCGCCCTCTTTTTAAAGTCCCTCCTTCTGTTTAGCGCCAAAAGAAAATTCACCCATTTTGGCGGAGGCGGGAAGGCGAAATATATTTTAATCCCTTTAATATTTTAAAATTTAATTATTTCCAAATTGGGTTAGCCAGCCTGACAAGCATGCTGCATTCAAAACAGAGAGCCCAGAGGCGGCTTTAGGAATTAGATGAGAAGAAAGAGAGAAAAATATGACTTTTTTTTTTTTTTTTGCTTTAAGGCGAGAAGTTGAAGGACCGACATTCCATTACTCCGTCTGTCTGCTGAATTCATTTAACATCTGTGGCTTAAATGGAATAGCTCTAAAGAGACCGTCTGCAGGCTGTGCTTGGCTTGTTAAGGGAATTTCTCAAACCTGATCGGGCTGTTGCAGTGGAAATAATGCCAGCTCACTAAAAGCTGAGTTTGCCCTCCTCTGCTTGGGTTGTTTAGGAGCGAGCGAGCGAGCCCAACGTTGGGCTTTGTCGACCGCGATTGACGGCTTTTATTTATTTATTTATTTATTTATTTATTTATTTATTTATTTATTTATTTATTTATTTTATTAAATTTCTATACCGCCCTTCTCCCGAAGGACGCGGGGCGGTGAACAGATGAACAAGATAAAAACACATAAATACAAAAATTTAAAATAGATTAAAAACGACTTAAATAATTTGGCTGAATTTAAAATACCCCATCATTTAAAACAAATTAAAATTTATATTTAAAATTTATATTTAAAAGGGGAGAAGATTTAGGCCAGGCCAGCTTGATGAAATAAAAAAGTCTTAAGCGCGCGACGGAAGGTGCGCGGATCCGGGATCCTCCGTATCTCCGGGGGGAGCTCGTTCAGATCGTAGGTGCCCCCACAGAGAAGGTTCTCCCCCTAGGGGCCGCCAGTCGACATTGTTTGGCTGACGGCACGCAGAGGAGCCCCTCTCTATGGGAGCGTACTGGCCGGTGGGAGGCTATTGGTGGTAGCAGGCGGTCCCGTAGATAACCAGGTCCTAAGCCATGGAGCGCTTTAAAGGTGATAACCAGAACCTTGAAGCGCACTCGGCTTAGCGGGTTCATAGAATCATAGAGCCCAAAGGGACCTCGGAGGTCCCCTATAAGCCGGATCCCTGCTCTGTGCCGGGAGAAGTGTTTCCGGCAGCTGGCTGTCTATCCTCTGTTGGGCAACCTCCAGCGAAGGAGAAGGCAAACCCCTTCCTGGCGTAGCCTGCTGCATTGGCCAGAAATCCCCTCCTCACATTTAGCGCGGAAGTCCTTCCTTGCAGGTTTAATCCATTGGTTCTTGTCTTCTGGGGCAGCAGAGTTGCATTCCTTTTGAGCAAGAGTCCTTAGGTACTTGAAGATTACCATCAGATCTCTCCTCCGTGATCTCTTCTATAGACCAAAAGATCCCCAGATCCTTTAACTATTCCTCCTAGGGCAGACGTGTCCAACCTTGGCAACTTTAAGACTTGTGGACTCTAACTCCCAGAATTCTTCAGCCAGCTTGGGGAAGTCCACGGCAGAGGTGGGATTCAGCCAGTTCGGACAAGTTTAGGCAAACGGGTAGTTAGCGACCTGCGGGAGGGGGGGCTCGCCCACCCACCCAGGGGCAATCCTGTCCTATGTCGCTGTGTTTTGTGACGCCGCACGCACCCGCGGATGACACGTGAGCGAATTGCCATGTTGTTTGACTTTGCATGCATGTGTGGATGGCGCGCGAGAGCGAATTGCCTCCAGAGCGCCTCCGGACCACGGGGGAAGCAGTTTTCGCCCTCCCGGAGGCTCAAGAAAAGCCTCCGGAGCCTGGGGAGGGCGAAAAACACCTCCCCCTCGCTGTGGTGCAGGCGGCTGACTAGGCGACGCCCACCATGGCTACGCCCACCCAGCAACCGGGCAGCGAACCCGTTGCTTAAGGATCTGAAGCTCACCCCTGGTTTCCCATCCGAGGAGAAGACGGGAGTAGGGAAGTTCGTTGGGTTTCCTTTGCAACTTCAAGGAGAGGAAAAGTTGGAACCAGCCAAATTTGGATGAGCTGATCCTCTTAACTCTTTGATATGGGAGCTTCTTATTTGTTTTGTCTTGCAAGGCAGGCCAATCTCCACGTCAGGAAGAGACCAAACGGAAGAGTTACGATTCTTCTCCGTGTGTTTCTCGGTATACTTTTAATCGCGCTTTCTATCGTCTGTTGATAAAAACCTTGGGAGATTGGTGGAAGACTGCTGGGCCTGCTTGATCTCAGTGGGAGGTACGGCTGGGGTACCTTTCATCTCCAGATGTTGCTGAAAATGCCCAGAAGTGAAACACTTGTAATTAAGTATGAATCTTTTGTCTTTTCCCCCTCCCCTTCCTTCCAGTTGTCTGCCGAGGGTTTACAGCAGACCGAGGAAGGAAGCGCCTTCCGAGCCTCTTGTAATATTTGGAATGGCCAAGAATTCAAACCAGGCTGAAACCCGACAATATTTTTTACCATCTCCAGTGGATCGCAAAATCAGCTGGAGGTACCAACAAGGAAGGGCAGCTGAATTCTGATTTGTGAGGTCTTCAGTTACCCCTGCTTTCCAAAGACCTTTTTTTTTTTTTTCAACCCTTGTCAGCTTCCTGGGTGCAAGTAGATTTCAGGGGCAGGCATATATAGTTGTTGCTTCCGGAGTGTCAGCTTGCGCCAACGTTGTTTAGCTTTTCGGAGGTTGAGGTTGGCTCAATGAGTAGATCACCTGAGTTGAGTTGGCTATAAGTCTAAGATTAACTTCAAGACGTGCCATGTCTTTCAAAAAGAAGCTCGCTCAATCGTCGGTTTCCGGGCAGCTCCAGAAACCCTGCCAAGATTGCAGTAGCCAAACTGGGTTTTGCGGTGCAGCGGTTAGACTGCAGGATTGCAATCCAGGCTCTACCCGCTGCCAGGAGTTCGATCCTGACGGGCTCAAGGTTGACTCAGCCTTCCATCTTTCTTGAGGTGGGTAAAATGAGGACCCAGATTGTGGAGGGCAATAGGCTGACTTTGTAAACACCTTAGAGAGAGCTGTAAAGCACCGTGAAGCGCTATATAAGAGCTGTTTCTATTCTATTCTATTCTATTCTATTCTATTCTATTCTATTCTATTCTATTCTATTCTATATTCTATAAGTCTAATTGCTATTGCTATTGAGCATTGTTTTCGAGAATTAACAAGCTGTGGGATTGATACGACATCTGGTTTGAATAGAAGTTACTCTCTGAGTCCTTCCATGTAGGCCCGTGATGGCGAACCTGTAGCACGCATGCCAGAGGTTGCACGCAGGGCCCTCTCTGTGGGCACGTGTGCTGTCACCAGCTGCTTTTCTGGTTTTTGCATGCCAGCCGGCTGATTTTCGTGGGCACCGGAGCACCGGAAAATGGCCTGAAAACAGCCAAAAAGCAGGGCATTTTTCAGGCCGTTTCTGGCAGTTTTTCAGACCGTTTCCAGGCCATTTTTCAGGCCATTTTTGGCCTGGAAAAACAGCCCCAAAAATGACCAAAAACAGCCAAAAAAACCAGGCAGACACGCACCAGCCAGCTGGTCATCGGGTTTCCGGTGCTTCAGCGTATGCACCTGCACTCACGTTCCGGTTTGGGCACTCCGGTTTTCACATATCACTGCTGTAAGCCGATGCGGGAATGGGTGCGGCAGGAGCAAAGCAAACTTGTAGGAAGCGAAAACGAGGCCTCGGTCTGTCTATTCCACAATCAAAGCCGGCACAGCTGGCGAAGTGGCACGCCGGTTGGGGCCGGCGGGTAGCCAAAAAAACTTTTGCGAAGGCACACTGTGAAACGCGGAGTGTAAGCTGCTGATGACGCAGTGTCTTCTAGAAGGATGGAGTCAGCTGGCAGCCGTACCTTCCACGGCTCCGAGGGTTGTCTCCGGCCCCGTTGTCATCGAGAGGAGCACAGGTGGTATACGCACCCTGGAAAAGACCCAAAAGGGGGGCCACAGATGGTAGGAGGGGAAAGAAATAAGAGCTCACTGCGTTGTTTGGGGACTCGGAAAAAGCTGGGGTGGCAGCCACAGCAACTGCAGCTCAGATTGTCAAGGCCTCTGTGTGTGTGTGTGCGTGTCTGACTCGTATTTATGACGGTTGCAGCCTCCCAGGGGAGATCACGTGATCCCCTTACACGATCATCTGACCAGCGAAGTCGGTTGAGGAAGCCAGATTCACTTAAAAACTGAGTGACTCACTTAACATCAGCGGTGATTCAATTAACAACGGCGGCAAGAAAGCTCGTAAAACGGGGCCGAAACTCACTTTTTTAACCACTGTCTCGCTTTGCAACTGAAATTTGGGGCTCAATTGTGGTCGTCAGTTGAGGACTACCTCCTTGTGAGGCCTGGGTCGTCCTAATTTCAGAACCTTTTCCAGAAAGTTTTGGGACTGGCCAAACCTTTTTCTAGGGAGCTGCTGTTGATTAATTCTGCTTGTCAAAGTTTCTTATTAGCGTTATTTATCGTCATTTATCTTATCTCCATCTATTCATCCAGTGAATATCAGAATCTTTAGCAAGGTGGATAAAAATTGATGTGTTTTTTTAGAAAATAAAGTTTAAAAGTTTAAATTGGATTTTTTTTTTATTTAAATCAGATTTTTTTAAAATCAAATTTATTTTAATAAAATGCTTTTGGAGTAAAAAATCTATCTAAAGATAGTTTTTCTATTTAAGATAACATTAATAATTGAGTTGATTCAGCATGTAATGGAGCTTAGTTAGGTAGAATGAGGCTGTATATTCTGCAATATTGGGATTGTCAGTGAGTCAACAGCAGGTCCAAGGAGGAGCCGCTGTGGGACAGAGATGACAGTTGCTCTTTAAAAATTATGATTTAAACCGAGTTGATCAAATCCACCCTGATCTTTAGGCTGAGCTTTACTAATAATTCATGTTCTTTATTCCAGGCTCTTTATTATTGCCATTATTACAATTGCTACTGTTCATGATCCATTCTTGTTCAGGATTGATTCCTAGGGTGTTTGCTGTAGCTTCGCTCTGTTTTGTTTTGAAACTTGTCTGCAAGTAATATTGATTTTATATATATACATACACATACATATATATACATATACATACATATATATATATATATATATATATATATATATATGCAAAAAATTAAAATCTCGGGTGTTTTCCTGCGTCATGTTAAATAAGTTAGTTAAAATGTTTAAAATTCTGATTAAAATCCTAGCTTAAAATCTTCCAAAAATCCTTACAGAGCACTCTGCGAGGTCCTTTAAAACCTTAGCTAAAATCCTACCAGTACCTTACAAGTTTTTCTTTCTAGCAAAGTTTCGACAGGCTCACAACCCTGTCATCTTCAGGCTCTTGTTTAGTTTAGAAACTATGGGTTTCTAAACTAAACAATATATATATATATATATGTTTTCTGAGGTTTTCGCGGGTGTTTGTATGTAGGTCTTTGGTTATTTGGGTTTTCTCCCGCGTAAAATTGGAGGTGTCTTGGCAACGTTTCGACGAAGTCTCATTCGTCATCTTCAGGCTGGTGTCTTCGGCTTCGTGCTTCTAGCGTGTGTGTGTGTGTGTGTGTGTGTGTGTGTGTGTGTGTGTGTGTACAGTTAATATCTCGGGTTTCTTCCCGTGTAATGGCAAACATATCCCTAGAAGGGTAGCAGCGACGTTTCGACAAAATCTTACATAAACATATACATATACATATACATATACATACATACATACATACATACATACATACATACATATATATATATATATATATATATATATATATAAAACAATATATATATATATAATTACAGGTATATATATATACCTGTAAAGACATGAAAAATATTCGGAGGGGGGGGGAATCCAAGCACGACCACCTGCCTCTTAACAGCCATAATCAATAATTCGTTTGCAGTTTGTTCAATAAATTGATTTAAATTTGAGAGCAGTGGCTTAACTGTACTTCCCCAATGCTTTTCACCTTCAACCGAATTTATCTGCATCGAACCACACCCTAACCCAAGCCAGGTTGAATTCTTCCTGCAGAAAAAGCGAGTCAGGATTAAAACTTCAGTTTGGGTCAAACTTTCGTGTGAACCCAGTTCTGGGGTTTAAAAGGGTTGGAGCCAGCCCCCATTGCCCCATCATTAAACAGCCCCATCATGGAAACTGGGCATGGCTAGTCTAGTGAAGAGAAGGACCAGGGGAGACATGAGAGCATCTTTCAATATTTATGGGGCTGCCACAGAGAGGAGGAAGGGGGTCAAGCTATTTTCCAAAGCACCCGAAGGCCAGACAAGGAACAATGGATGGAAACTGAGATTCAACCTGGAAATAAGGAGAAATTTTCTGACATTGAGAGCAAGCAACCCGTGGAACAGGAGTTGTGGGAGCTTCATCACTGGAGGCTTTTAGGGTCCCTTCCGACTCTGTTAATCTGTACTGAAATGCGGCTCTAACTTCAAGTAAGTTGCTATATTAGGGGTTAAGATTTAACTGGCGAAATTAAATCCACGTGAAGGCACAGTATGTTGCAGCCAGGTTAATCTGGAGTAAATTAAGGCTTCAAAGCCTCACTGGCACTATGGATGGCAGAACCTGGATATCCGCGTGGCAATCTGAAAGCCCCCCACGATGCAAAGGCGAAAGCCTGCAAAGGGGCTACTTACACCCCCTAACATCTGTCTCCTTCCCTGCCTGAAAAAATCAAAGCCCCCCCCTCTCTTCCATCTATATTTCTCTCCCACATCTGCCACCCCAACCATTCCCAACGCAAGAGGAATTCCGAATATAAAGCCATGATATAACCCCAGACTCCGTTCCGATGGCGGGCGGGGGGTGGGGGTGGTTAGACTAGATGACCCCTTAAATTCCCTCCCACCTCGGATTCTAAAAAGCTTGCATCTCACCTGTGCCTAGGAAGAGCCTATTGAAACCAGATACTTTTTGCTATTCTGAATTTGAATCCCTAGTACAGGCTCTCCTGCCTAAGCAGGGGGCTGGACTAGATGACCCCTAAGGTCCCTTCCCTCTCTGTTACTGTGACTGAGACGTTCCCCCTCGCCTCCTCGGAGGCCTGCTTTAACTCCGCGGAGATTGTCTGTGTGCCTAAGGCAGGAAGCTTAACTTATTATCTATTTGTTTGGTGCCGCACGCCTGTTTATGCCCAACTGTGTTTTTATTTGAGTAAAGCAAACACCGCCGGAGACGCCGCGCGCACGCACGCACCTAATTTGATTGCTCACAGATGTCAGGTAAGAGCTTTCCTTTACTAAAACGGATGCTCCTTAAACGCAGGAGGCGCCCGGATGGCATTTCCGTCGCTGCTCATCTGTTCAGGGAGGATCTAAAGGGGTTTCCCCCCTCGGTTTTGTTTCTTTAAAGAGGAGGAATTACCGAGCCACAGGGTTGGGAGGGACACCGGAGGTCTTCTAGTCCAACCCCCTGCTCAGGGAGGAAGCCCTATACCCGTGATGGGGAACCTATGGCACGCGTGCCACAGGTGGCATGCAGAGCCAAATCTGTGGGCACACGAGCGTTGCCCTAGCTCAATGCCAACATGCATGCGCGCACCGGCCAGATGATTTTCAGGCCTTCTGGGCCCACCGGAAGTTGGGAAACGGCCTCCAGGTGGGGGGAAAGCCGTTTTCACCCTCCCCAGGCTCCTAGGAAGCATCTATACCATACCAGACACATGGCTGTCCAGTCTCTTCTTTAAAAAGTTCCAGTGATGGAGGAACCCACAATTTCTAGTGGCAAGTTGTTCCACTGGTTAATTGTTGTAAATGTCAGGAAATTTCTCCTTAGTTCTAAGTTGCTTCTCTCCTTGATGAGTTTCCACCCATTGCTTCTCGTCCTGCCCTCGGGTGCTTTGGAGAATAGCTTGACTCCCTCTTCTTTGGGGCAGCCCCTGAGATATTGGAAGGCTGCTATCATGTCTCTCCTAGTCCTTCTTTTCATTAAACTAGACATACCCAGTTCCTGCAACTGTTCTTCGTATGTTTTAGCCTCCAATCCCCTAATCCTCTTTGTGGCTCTTCTCTGCACTCTTTCTAGCGTCTCCGCATCTTTTTTAAAAAATATTTTCTAGAAGGGTCTATAAAAATAGGCCTTGTGCGAAGTGTATCCTTGCAACAGGCTAACCCTGGTTTATCTTAGCTTTCTGCGCGATCCCATCCCCGGGATCAAATTTAGCCATCAGGGCATCGTGCTGGAAATTGGAACGGGGGGGTTTAAGAGAGCCAGCGCAGGGCAAAGAGAAGCATTGCCAATTTTTGCTTTTTTTTTTTTTTCCCCCTCCAAAAGATTGGTTCTGCTTTTTTCCCTCCTTCAGATCCAGTTTGACTCGTGGCTGCTGGAATTTTAAAACCGAGCCGGGCAAACTTTCGGGAACGCAATTCCATTTTGTTTTTGCTTTTTTTTTTGCTTGGCAAAACTGGTCTCTAATCTAGAAAAACTCTTGTCACCAAGTTGTCTGGCCCAATGTTTCCCAAAAGGCTGCCTATCCCACCCCCCCAACTCTTGTTTTTCAGACGACAATCCCAGATGTCGGACACCACCCAACCCCACCCCAATGGCTTTTGATATACGGCACTGCTGAAAATCTGGTCCTTCCTCTAGTTTCTTCTCCTGGGCCTCCCTCTGCTCCAGCTCTCTTAATTCGAGAAGGGAAGCGCCGTGCAGATGCTCGCCAGATGTTGAATGTTTTACTATATTTCGGCATGTTTGCCCCGATGGTGTTACTATGGTGATAGCAGATTTCACGAGCGGGATGAATTAATCGAGCGTGGGGGGGGGGTTTGTCTGCGGTTACCATAGCGTTCATTCAAACAAACATTCTCTCACACGAGTTGTGTGTGTTGTGTATGTGTTTCCACCCCACTTTTCTTTTTCTTTTCTTTTTTTTTTTTAATGACCTAACTGATGATTTTACCACTCGCTTTTCTTTCTTGTCACCTGGGAGGTATTTTGTGCCAGCTAAGCACATCTGATCCAATTAGATTTCTCCCTTTTCACCAGGAGAAAAAAATTGTGCCTTTTTTTTTTTTCTTTTCTTTTCTTTTTTTTTTTTTGCCTCTCCGTCCGTCCGTCCGTCCATCCGTCCGTCGCACAATAACATTGTGGTTTCGGGGTTCAAAGCCGCTCCGGTTTTTCTTCTCCGCTTCCTCACACCACTGGGTCTCAACTCGGCTCAGCAAGGTAGGGTCCCCATCAGATCCTCCCTCTCGCCTTTTTCCAAATCCAGTGGATTACATCTGAACTCGAAGGGTGGATTCGCACAACTTGCTCGCTCGAGTGGGAATGCAGGCGTTGATCAGAGGTGGTAGTGGCGGCCTGCCCAACCGCCCTGTGCTGCATCAGCCTATTTACCCACGTTTTCTAAGCCGCGCGGGGCGAGCAAAACACACGCACGGAAGGTTGCGCACATGTGCAGAAGGTACGCAAGTGAAGCGAGGGTGCGTGCACCCGCGATCGCATCTCTACACAGGGAAACCGGTGGTAAAATTATGTGAAACCCATCTCTGGCGTTGATGCTTTCTTAACCAGGATTGATGGTTTAGTGTGCTACAAGAAGCCAACAACTACCTAACAGTGAAAAAAAAAAACACACACACACAAAAACTTCTACAGGTAGTCCTTAACTTACAGCAGTTCATTTAGTGACTGTTTAAAGTCACAATCACACTAAAAACAGTGACTTATGACCGTTTTTCGCGATTACAGATCAAAATTCAGACACTCGACAACGGTTTGCCGTGTCCCCTTTTTTCAACTTTCTGACAAGCCAAGTCGACGCGAGACCAAGATTCGCTTAACAGCCGTGCTGCTCACTTAACAACTGTGGCGAGAAACGGGGCAAAACTCACTTAACAAATGTCTCGCTTTACAACAGAAACTTGGGGGGGGGCTCGCTTCTGGTCGTAAGTCGAGGACTTGCCTGTACTTTAATGCAGTTTGAGTTATCGCTTGCTCGTTCCTCGGCAGCCCATTTTTCTGCTCCCATCCCCTAAAACAACTCCTGGCCGGCCAGCCTCAAAACCGCAATCCTTTTTTTTTCTTTTTTTGACCTGCCCGTGATTGCCTTCCAATCCACAGCCCCTCATCCCTACGACTTCTGTCGTCTGCTTTGTGACGTCCTCAGCCATCGAAGTCTTAAAACAAGCTCCTAGGATAGTTTCCGGAGCACGATCCATTCGCACGTGCGGCAGTGCTGAAAACCAGCTATTACCCAGAAGTTCAGCTTTTCCGGAGGACGGCCCCCGAGGAGCGCGCGTGGGCACGTGCGACATTTCCGCACGACCTTTTTTGGCCCTCGGTGCCGAAAAGGTTCGCCATCACTGCCCTATACCATTTCATACAAATGGTTGTGTAACCTCTTATTGAAGTAATGGAGCTTCAACAACTTCTGGTGGCGAGCAGTTCCGCTGGTTAATTGTTCTAATTCTCAGGAAATTTCTCCTTAGTTCTAAATTGCTTCTCTCCTTGATTAGTTTCCACCCGTTGCTTCTTGTCCTGCCCTCGGGTGCTTTGGAGAATAGCTTGACTCCCTCTTCTTTGGGGCAGCCCCTGAGATATTGGAAGACTGTTCAACCCTCAGGAATCAACGTCCAACCCGTTTAGAGGAGGGCGCCATTTCCAACACGAGAGACAAAAACCAGCCAAATCCAGGTCAACATTTCTGGTCCATCCCTGCAATATTCCCCATATCTTTCCGTTTCCTCTGTGACAATTCCCAGAATAAGGTTGGGGGCATTTCCCACCCCACGCTTTAAAGTGCCACCGCCTTCCCCAGGGCCCCTCCGTGCCCTTTTTGCAATAACCGTAATTGCCCCCTAGCCGTCTGCGCCGTGATTCATTTCACCGGGCCCCGCTCGGCGGCCCTCGGCAGACGCTTCATTGGTATTCGGAGTCGCTGCTGTGTCTGTCGCTGCTCTGCACGCTGCCGGGGTCCAGGATCCTCGGGGAGTTGTGCAGCTGTCAAATTGACTTCCATCATCCCCCTCCCGGAGCCGAGAGACAAATTATCCAGCCGGCTGTCAGACGAGACGAGGCGATCAAACCTGCAATTTCTAAGTGAATTTTTTTCTTCTTCCTTTTTTTCCTTTTTTTTTTTTTCCTTTCTTTTTTTCTTTTTGCAAAGAGGAAAGGGAAGCAGAAGAGAAGACGGCCTTCTGCGTGGAAGCGGAACCGAGCCCGCTGGCACCTTGCCAGCCGACAATGGTGGAGGAAGGGGAGAGGTTTCAATCCCTATTTTTTTAAAAAAAGAATATAGAATAGAATAGAAGATTGGAATAAATAGAATAGAATAGAATAGAATAGAATAGAATAGAATAGAATAGAATAGAATATAGAATATAGAATATAGAATATAGAATATAGAATAGAATGAATTAGAAATAGAATAGAATATTGGAATGAATGGAATAGAATAGAATTTGACTAGAATAGAATATAGAATAGAAAGAATTAGAATATAGAATAGAATGAATTAGAAATAGAATAGAATAGAATATTAGAATGAATGGAATAGAATAGAATAGAATAGAATAGAATAGAATAGAATAAGAGAAGGAATGGAATGGAATAGAAAAGGATAGAATGGAATGGAATGGAATGGAATAGAATAGAATAGAATAGAAAATACAGAATGGAATTGAATGGAATGGAATGGAATGGAATGGAATGGAATGGAATAGAATAGAATAGAATGAATTAGAAATAGAATAGAATAAAAAGAATTAGAATTAGAATAGAATGAATTAGAAAGAATAGAATATTGGAATGAATGGAATAGAATAGAATTTGACTAGAATAAAATATAGAATAGAAAGAATTAGACTATATAATAGAATGAATTAGAAATAGAATAGAATAGAATATTAGAATGAATGGAATAGAATAGAATAGAATAGAATAGAATAGAATAAAATATACAATAGAAAGAATTAGAATTAGAATGAATTAGAAATAGAATAGAATAGAATATTAGAATGAATGGAATGGAATAGAATAGAATAGAATAGAATAGAATAGAATAGAATAGAATAGAATAGAATAGAATATACAATAGAAAGAATTAGAATTAGAATGAATTAGAAATAGAATAGAATATTGGAATGAATAGAATAGAATAAAATAGAATGAATTAGAAATAGAATAGAACATAGAATAGAATGAATTAGAAATAGAATAGAATAGAATATTGGAATGAATGAAATAGAATAGAATAGAATAGACTTTGACTAGAAGAGAATAGAGAATAGAGGACCAGTAGTAGTTCGGAGAACCGGTAGTAAAAATTCTGACTGGCCCCGCCCTCATCTATTCTCTGCCTCCTGAGTCCCAGCTGATCGGGAGGAAATGGGGATTTTGCAGTAATCTTTCCCTGGATTGGGGAGGGAATGGAGATTTTACAGTATCCTTCCCCTGCCACGCCCACCAAGCCACGGCCACAGAACTGGTAGTAAAAAAATTTGAAACCCACCACTGATCCCCTTTCTCTCTCTCTGTCTTCTGCAACTTTGGGGTGACATGAAATCTTGTAGGTGAGGCCGAGGGGCTTCCCCCAAGAGCCCCCCTCCCCCCAAGTGGGACCAAGAGCCTGAAACAGCCCTTCCTCTCGTCCGGCCTTCCCTTCCTCTTCCCCTCCTTCCCTTCTTTTTTCTCCCGGCTGGCTTCCTCCTTGCGCCTTTTATTAAAAGTAGGTCAGAAGCACCAAAAAAAAAAAAACCCTCTCAACTTGAAATCTCTTTCCTGGCAGCTGCCATCTGGCCGGCTTTCCATAGGGCAGGAAGAACCAAAAGGCGGAAACTTCCAGCGGGCTCACAAGCCTGAAGTCGGCCACCCTCCACTCCCTCCTGAGAATTTCGTGCCGTCAGGGCAAGGAAGATGGGCTTCGGAGTGACGGGGAGAAATACGCCTCGAAGAGGGGATCCAGAGGCCAACGAAAGGCCCTCTTTTTAGGGTGCATTGGGGGAAAGGAGGCCTCGGTCCCTCTCGTTGCGTGATCCCATGGTTGAAATCGGTTGTCTGAACGGTTTAAGAATGAGTGGGGTCAGATCCCCACCATAATTCATTGGGCCAGGGGTGGTGTTGCGGGAACCCCTCCTCAACCATCACAACTTGAAAATCTATGAACTTCAACTCCCAGAATTCCCCTTCTGGTTTGCAGAAGGGGGGATTCTGGGAGTTGAAGTCCACCCGTCTTCAAGGTCCCTTCTTTAAGGGAACACTCATCTTAAACGGAGACTCGGTGGCTAAGACACTGAGCTTGTCGATCGAAAAGTCGGCAGTTCAGCGGTTCGAATCCCTAGTGCTGCCGCGTAACGGGGTGAGCTCCCGTTATTTGTCGCAGCTTCTGCCAACCTAGCAGTTCGAAAGCACGTAAAAAGTACAAGTAGAAAAATAGGGACCACCTTTGGTGGGAAGGTAAAAGCGTTCCGTGCGCCTTTGGCGTTGAGTCATGCCGGCCACACGACCACGGAGACGTCTTCGGACAGCGCTGGCTCTTCGGCTTTGAAACGGAGATGAGCACCGCCCCCTAGAGTCGGGAACGACTAGCCACATATGTGCAAAGGGAACCTTTACCTTTACCTTTACATCTTAAACCAATCCATTTTCTCTTCCTTTGATCAGTTTAGCCCGCCAAGAAAAAGAGCTGGAAGGAAAGAGTGTTTCAAAAAGTCATCCTTTCCCCTTATTGGCCACCCAGAACACACCTTCCAATACCGATTGGCTGCAGGGGCGGGCAAACCACTCCTACTGGACCTCTTCTCCAATGGTTTGGAGGCAAAGCTGCTGCTTTCAATAGACTTTAATGACAAAAGGCAGATTTTTCAGCAAAAGTTTGCTCTTTTGTTGGTTTGTTGGTTTACTTTTTGGGGGGCAAATTATAACCCTAAATCACAATATTTTTTAAAAAAATCGGTGCCCACAAACTCACAGTTGAGGTCGCTCTGCGGTGCCACCTCGGACGAGTAAATTAGATCTTCCCTGCGCAGGAATCGATGACAATTTAATACCCACCTATCAAAACCTTTGAAATCGGTTTATTAATATCGATTGCCCCTTCGGCCCTCCTTTCTCCTTTTCCCAGCATGAATTTAAACCATGTTTAGGTGGAGAATTAATTAAAAAAGAGGATAGTGTCCTTTTTTGGAAAACAGTTTGTTGACTGTTTGGAAAAGCCAAAGTCGGTATCGGAACGAGAGGCGGCCAAAATTGACAGTTGAGACACGGCCATTGGACGGTGGGGGTCGGATTAGAAGACCTCTAAGGTGCCCCTTCCAACTCTATGATCTTATAGACGTCCTACCGTCAAACTACAACTCCCAGCATGCCTCACATCACCTCTGCCCTGCTGGGAATTGCAGATGCTCATCCACAGATGAGCAGTTGCCAGTTTCTTTCTCCCTGCAGAATCGGGATTTATAGCCTTGACGTTTCCCCTCAAAGTTGCTTTTTTATTTTCCCCTCTGTATTTAGACAGAACCAAATTAATTCTAGCCTGCTGCAGCCTTCCATGTGTGAAATAATCCGTATTTTCATGTCAACGGAATAATATTTTTGTTAGAAAACTGAGCCTTCGTTGTCACCCACTCCACCCTCTTCCTTCTTTTTGATCTTCGTCATCTTGGCGTCCACCAAATATTTTTTCAGTCCGCCTTCCCCGCCGATTCCGCCCAGTTCTGACTTCAGCCTTACCAGATTTTTATTTATTTTATTTTATTTTATTTCATTTTCTTTCCACATATTTTCATGGCCACATCAGCTTGGCAGCCAATGCCATTTCTTCTAAGTGAAATGGTGGCTGCAGATGTTCCTTCCTCCAGCAGTTGAAGTTAGGGAATTTATCCAGCTGAGGTCGGGAACCGCCTAGCAACTTAGAAGTTAATTTTCATCTAACAGAATATAAGAGAATAACAGAGTTGGAAGGGACCTTGGAGGTCTTCTAGTCCAACCCCCTGCTTAGGCAGGAAACCCTACACCACTTCAGACAAATGGTTATCCAACATCTTCTTAAAAACTTCCAGTGTTGGAGCATTCACAATTTCTGGTGGCAAGTTGTTCCGCGGATTAATTGTTCTCACTGTTAGGAAATTTCTCCTTAGTTCTAGGTTGCTTCTCTCCTTGATTATTTATTTATTATTTATTTATTAGTCCAATTTATATGCTGGCCTTCTCACTAGACTCAGGGCAGCTTACAATGCATTATAGCAATAGCTGCATACTTTTTTGTATATACCTGCTTATTAGGGCTTTCGGCCCCCCAAGCGGTGTTGTTCTATTCAAAGTCGGCTTATTGCCCCCACAATCCGGGTCCTCAATTTACCTACCTCGAAAGGATGGAAGGCTGAGTCAACCTTGAGCCTGGTGAGATTCGAACTTGCACTAATTGCAGGCAGCTGGCAGCTAAGTGCTAGCACTTAACAGCACTTCAGTCCGCTGCACCACTGAGGCTCTGCTCCAGTTTCCACCCGTTGCTTCTTGTCCTGCTCTCAGGTGCTTTGGAGAATAGCTTGACTGCCTCTTCTTTGGGGCAGCCCCTGAGATATTGGAAGACTGCTATCATGTCTCCCCTGGTCCTTCTTTTCATTAAACTAGACACACCCAATTCTTCTCTGCACTCTTTCCAGAGTCTCAACATCTTTTCAAAGTCACCCAGGCATCGTTTCTCAGGTTAAGGAATCTTCCTCTATCAGTCTTCAAGGACTGCCATGATCCTTAAGCGTAACAGATTAATAAGAATTGGAAGGGACCTTGTAGGTCATCTAGTCCAACCCTCCAAGCAGGAGACCCTAGTGTAAAAACACTCAGTGTTTAGGTTGCTACCGAATTTAGTTAAGTGCAGATAGTTCTTGACTTAGTACCACAATGGAGCTACCCAATTCCTAGATGTACCCACTTCCTGCAACCGCTCTTCAACCATTCTGCGTCAAAGAACAGAGGGAATTGCAACCGATGTCGTATTTTGCTTTACCAAAAGAAAATTGGTTTACTGAATCTTCCCGAGACATGATTAACCTATGCAGAATCTATATTTTTGGGGGGCGGACATTTGAGGTTTGGAAATAATAACCTATGTTTTGAAGGAAGGTTCTCGCTAAGAGACCCTCTATGAAATCAGGAAAAAAAAAAAGAATTGCCTTCATAGCTGGGGGAAGATCAGAAATCTTTCCTCCTGGGTTGAAGAAACGGCACTTAGCTTGTGAATGTGATCAGAAGGACAGCACTGATGTCATATTATTTCAGTGAAAGTTTGAAAAGAGACGGGGGGGGAGAATAAAAGTTGTATTCTGAATCTGGAATTTTCAGCATGGTTCATACGAGAAGCCAGAAAGAATTCAAAATTGCTTTCTGATCGAGAAGCAAATGTCGCTAATTTGAATCACTCTGCTGGAGTTTGGGGTTTTTTGTTTTTTTTCTCTTTGCAGCTTTGGAAGTGATCTCTTTCCACTCTGCATTTTTTGCAGATAAATCAGCGGATTTCCTTTTTTCCAGTCCAATTCCTCCCCCCCCCCCATTCGAAGGAGTTCAGGGTGATTTTTGAATCGGGATTTAATGGCGGAGGTTTTGTTCTTGAATCGTTAGCCCAATGGAAAAAGAGAGTGTGATATAAGAAATAATGTTGGGGACGATGAGAAGATTTGAAAAAGGGGGAAAGAAATCCCCACGTGAACATCACTGTTAAATGGGGGAGGGAGGTCGGGAAAGATATATAGTGGACTTAAGTTTTTCCTGCCCCCCATCACACAAATGTTTGGGGTTTTTTTTCAAATTAAGTGGAGGAAAAAAAATGCAAAAATCAAGCTATAGTTAATACTGTGCTTTTAATAGTCTTCCTGTTTCCAGAAAGACAGAAAAGCTGAAGGAGTGGGCTTCCTTTTCTCCTCCTCCTCTCTCTTTCCTCACTATTCTTATTCACTCCTTCCTTCTTTCCTTCCTTCCTTCTTTCCTTCCTTCCTCCCTCCCTCCCTCCCACCTTCCTTCTTTCTTTCCTTCCTACCTCCTTTCCTTCCTTCCTCCCTCCCTCTCTCCCTCCCATCTTCCTTCCTTCTTTCCTTCCTTCCTCCCTCCCACCTTCCTTCCTTCTTTCCTTCCTTCCTTCTTTCCTTTCATTCCTTCCTCCCCCCTCCCTCCCCCCTTCCTTCCTTCTTTCCTTCCTCTTGCCTTCCTTCTATCTTTCATTCTTCCTCCCTCCCTCCCTCCCACCCACCTTCCTTTCCTTCCTTCCTTCCTTCCTTCCTTCCTTCCTTCCTTCCTTCCTTCCTTCCTTCCTTCTTTCTTCCGTTCCTTCCCTCCCTCCCTCCCTCCCCCCCCCTAATTCTCCCCACTTCAGAGAACCACATGAGCAGGAGTGTTAAAAACTATGAGGTTTTGGAGAAGCCATCAATCATGGTACTTACAGGATATCTCCCCTGGCAAATTTTTTGCTGGGGTTCTCATAAATCAAATAGCTGAAATATTTGTGGCTTGTCCCTATGAGGTATATGCAGGTGGAGATTAGAACCAGTCGATCAAAATTGTACACACTCACACACACAGAGAGAGATTGCACAGACACGCACAGACCAATCTCCAGATGCAAACCCACGCTTGCTAGCAGGAGGCAAGACTGGAAATGCTCCAGAGAGGAATTAAAAGGGAACGGGGAGCGAAATATTTATTTTATCGATAACATTACCTTTATAAGCCACTCAGCTCATTAACTTATTTTTACCCCTTTGTTCTGAATTTGGAATCTTTAGTTTACAAATGGACCCTTGGAGGCATTTCAGTGGTGAAATCCAAATTTTTTTACTACCGGTTCTGTGGGCGTGGCTTGGTGGGCGTGGCAGGGGAAGGATACTGCAAAATCCCCATTCCCACCCCACTCCAGGGGAAGGATACCGCAAAATCCCCACTCCAGGGAGAAGAATATTGCAAAATCTCCATTCCCACCCTACTCCTGGGGCCAGCCAGAGGTGGTATTTGCCAGTTCTCCGAACTACTCAAAATTTCCACTACCGGTTCATCAGAACCTGCTGGATTTCACCCCTGAGTCATTTATCAAAATATGGCAGCTCATATGTTTAACCCCAAAGGCCCCTTTGGGGCAGAGAGGCTGGCTGGTTTAATGGGGATGGCTTGTCTCCCTTTATGACTGGAAAACAGCATATCTGACGGACACTTAGAAGACACACTGAAGCGTCGAGAGAGGCCCTTGGCTTCCTTGCATAGACATTGGGAGCGGTTTTCAGCAGCTGTCCCCAAACCTTGGAACCGCTGCCAGTGAATTCGTCCCCGGCCTACGTCCCTCTAACCTCCAACGTAACTTAAAAGGGCATGCGAGATTCAGATCAGATAGCTTTTTATTACAGTCTTGGACCAGACTTTACCGGGAAAAAAGAGATTTGTTACGGGGAAAGGGGAAAAAAAAAAAGTATGTGAGATTTTGAGTTCTCTGAAAGTCAGCAAGTTACGGATTTATTTACTTATTTATTTATAACTAGACTTCCATACCGCCCTTCTCCCGAAGGACTCAGGGCGGTGTACAGCCATATTAAAACCATTGAACTGAATTGAACAATTGGATTGAAATAAAAGCAACAAAAAAGATGAAAAAAGAATGAAAGCGAAGAGAAACCAGCAGACATCCAGGTTAAGACATTTGCCATCCTTCGTTCAAGGGATCGAAATCTCGTCTCTAAGGCGCCAAGGGAGCAAAGAGAGAGATTGGTGGACACAAGGGTGTCCAACCTTGGCAACTTTTAAGACTTGTGGACTTCAACTCCCAGAATTCCCCAGCCAGACAGAATGCAGTTGAAGGCCAGAAGTCTTTAACGTTGCCAAGGTTGGATCAAACCTGAGTTAGGCATTCATACAGGACAGTCTTTTACTCTCAGAATTGCCCTTTTTTGCACGGAATGTCTGGTTTCGTCCCAAAACGGGATGAAAAAACTTTATACAAGTTTGATTGGGATAGCAACAAATGTACAGTTTTATAAGCAGAAGTTGCAATTTGTTTGCAGAAGTATCAATAAGATCCTTCTTTTTTTTTCTCTATAGCAGTTGAACTTGTGAGAAGGAAGGAAGGAAGGAAGGAAGGAAGGAAGGAAGGAAGGAAGGAAGGAAGGAAGGAAGGAAGGAAGGAAGGAAAACCTTAGCTTTCAGTAAGTAAACACATTTTCTCTCCTTCTCTTTACCATCCATTAACACCCTAGTCGAACCTGCAGACTGTATTGTTCCACATGAAGAAAAAGAAAAGGCGAACACCAGCCTATTGGGACCACCCAATTTTTTGAAAAAAAAGATTCCCACGCTGGCTGGGGAATTCTGGGAGTTGCAGTCCACAACATCTTAAAGTTGTCAAGATGGAGGGGAAAACACTGCTTTAGCCTAATAAAGATAGCGATTATAGTTCCGTTAGAATTTGCTGTTTAGCTGAATCAGGAACAGGAAGCCACCCTATAGGTCTCACACACACACACCGTCCTCTCAAATTCCCTGTCAATCTTCTCTGTTTCCCGCCCCCCCCATCACTTTTGAACCCGTTAAAGTGGTTGTGAAACTGGCAGAGCGTTGAGTTCAATCCTGATTTGATCGCATCTGCTCCAGAAAGGAATGATTTAAGGATGGTTGTTTTATTCGGTTGATTGTTCGATAAATTCACCCGGCCTCCAGAGTGCTGGAAAAGCCCATTGAAGCTGCCTCTCTGTGTGTATTTTGGTTTCACACCTAGGCAAGAGTTGGCATAAATCCTCGCACATTTGTGTCGTAAAGGTGTCTGCGAAACAGATGTTAGACTGTCTGCAAAAGACCGTGCACCTTTCAAAGCAGGAAGGGGAGGTGAATGGCAGTGCCAAGTCTTTGGGGTTGCCAGTCCTTGGGAGTTTAAATCAGATAAAACCAGCCAGGAGCTTCTCATTGCCTCTGAGAGATGCTCAGTGGATTAAAATCCCTACTCCTTTTTGCAGCCTCCCAACCAGCTGAATCTTCTTCATCTCAACCAGAGGTGGGTTTCACCGGTTCGCTCACACCGGCTGAAATACCACCACTGATCTCAGCCCCACCAAAATGATACTCAGTTCATGGCAGTGACTCTCATTTCTACCTCCCACCATTATTCCACCTAGGTGGGAAGATTGGCACTGTCTTTCTCAGCTCCCAAAACTCCTTGGTAGTTTTCATCCAGGTTGACAGAACCGAATCCTTATTTAAATGAACTTACGGAACTCTCCGCCACCAGGTTTCTCAAAAGGGCCGGGCAAATCCATGTATGCCAGATGAAAAGCTCTGTGGGACAATTTTGTAATGCGGTGTAATCAAAATGTTAAGCGCCTTGTCGGATTTACACGGCTGACTTAAGAGGTGCCGGATTATGTGAAATTTTGCTGGGTTCCTCCATGGGCCTCTCTTCGTAGAATCGTTTTCAAAAAAGCTTAATGAGAAAAAGAAGGTGGTCGTACTTATTTCCCTCTCCATTTTCCGAGCAAGGAGTAAAATCCCCAAACATTTGGAGCGAGGTCTTTGCTTCGTTGAACTTGTTTCTTGAAATATATTAAGTTCATTTTCTGTGAACCACAAAAATTCCTTCCTACCTTAGAAAGTCGTAATAATCGATTTACACAATTTTTAAAAAATGTAGTTGCAGATTAGAACATGTCCTGGCTAGGTGGTTGTTTAAGCTTCTGTTGAGTCACCTCCATTGAGAATCTCATTTTTGGGCGAGGAATACGAGACGCCGTCTTACTTTTTCTTCCCACCAAAAGACTTAAGAGATTCACTGCATTCGAATTCCATATATTAAAAAAAAAAATTTCCATCAAGATGTCCATGTCCACTTCTCCAAAGGCCAGTATTCCAATTCCCCTGGCAACAATCCCCAAAAATTGGCTCTTAATTCCGATTTCAAATTTCTCCTAGTCAGCGGTGGGTTCCACATATTCTATCAGTTCGCCCCATGCGCACGCTCGCCTCACGTGCACGCGCCTGGCCTCGAAAATGTGGCTAAATAGGACGGCATTACATCCACCCGCAGTCGCTGCTAGCGGTTCGCTCGAACCAGTACGAACCAGCTGAATACCACCTCTGTTCCTAGTGCAGAGAAATATGTTTATTTTTCGCCCCTTATTATGTTGCCGTTGTAACTTCGAATGGTCATTTAAGGAACTGTTGTAACTCAAGGACTACCTGGATAGTCTTCCAGGTTCAAGAAACACCCATTTATTGTTGACTCCCAATTTTTATACCCCGAAATTGGGGTTTTTTCTGAATCACGTGGATTACTCAATTGGTGAGATTATGTAAACTTTAATAGTAAAAATAACATACTTTTTACGGGGTTTGGAATTTATTTTTTCCGGACAATTTTATTAGCGATAATGAGTCTATACACTGTACATAAAGTCACTGAGACGTTATTTATAAGCATAGCTATTTTTATACATACTTTGATAAAAGTCCTTTATGTTACAATATTCTCTGTTTCCAAGTTGGGGGAAAAAAAGGGAAAGATAGGGCGAAGAGTTACCAATTTCTTTTCCCCTCTTTTTCTGTCACTCAAGCAAGCACATTTAATTACATAAAAAATTAAGTCTAAAACAGGGAAGGCATCGAATTGTTAGCAGCAGCGGTGAGACCGAGGCAAAAACGTGCTCAATTTTTTTTAAAAAAAAAAATCTATTCAAAAATTGCAGTTTTGAGTCCCTCCGTTGAAACTGGAATTATTTTGTTTCTTCTTTTTTTAAAAAAAAAAAAATCTCTCGTACGTAAACTGCTTGAATTAGAGAAGGAAATCTCCATTTTATTTTATTTTATTTTAACCATATAATACAATGAAGCATGACTATATAAGACGCCAATAAAGGGACCAAAGATTTTAACCGACGTTGAAATTCCTAAATAGATTTGGTTATTTCTTGGTGGTGGGGCTTTATTAGATCCTAACAAATTTCAACCTTTCTTCGATTTCAAAGCGTTGAGTTGTAAAACAAAGCAGCTCAGGAAGAAGAAGGAACAGAACCTCAAAAAGTGAAACTCCATATACACTTATTATACAGCTATAAATGAAGTATTTACAGTGTTTTATGCTTTTATTTTACATTGGGTAAATTCCGTTTGAAAAAGGAGATTTTTTTTTTTTTAATCGTTCTTAGCTGCTCCGTAGACATCAATGTTTTATTGCTGTTGGTATATATATATATATATATTTTTCCCCATCCCCGCCCCTTGTTAAAAATGTAGCTGGGTATGTCTTTAAAAATTGAATTAAACTGCATATACAATATTTAGATACGTTATGTCTGCATTTATATTTATGTATAAGTTTATTATATATGTAATAAAACCCCTCCCCTTTCAAATACGGCTCTGTAAGGAAATGGGAGGGGAGTAAAATACACGCCATTAACCCCCCCCCTCCTTTCCAAATTAAACCAGGTAACTAAGAGAGCAAAACCAGAGTTTAGACTGTGGTTGCTAAACCGTTTTAAGCAAAGCTGGCTGGGGAATTCTGGGAGTTGAAGTCCACCCGTCTTAAAAAGGGCTACGGATTGAGCATCATGGTTCAAGGGAGACAGGATGGTACCCTCTGCTTCTCTTCAATTCTTCTCCATCCCGATGATGGCATCTCAGGCTGAGGTTGCGGGGTGGGGGGGCCTCAAAAACGGTGGCACTTCCAAGCAGATCGTGGCCCCCCCCGCCAACCACGGGGTGGAATCGCGGTCCTTTTCCCCACGTCTCCTCCGGAAAGGCTGCTACAGCCCCTTTTCGACGCGAGCGAGGACGCTGGTTTTAAAGCTGTCTCAAGAGGGCACGTCTCCCCTCCCGCACCCCAAATGCACAAGGACACAAAACACAACACACACAATTTAGAAAGCAACATCTTCCACACCGTGTCAATTTCACAGGGAGGGAAGGAGGGAGGCGATGCTGCGAAACGGAAAGGCCCATCCGAAGTAGACGGGTGTTGGGGGGGGGACGGATACCCGTAATTCCGTGGGGGGGGGAGGTGTTTCCCGAGCTAAATTGCGTTGGGAGACCGTACCCCGGATTTTGCTTTTAATTTTAACCTTCCTCCCCCAATGAAAGGCTTAAAATGTAGGAAATGCCAAAGAGAACCTGGGCATGAAATATATACTGTCAATGGTGCCCACCACTCAACTCTCAACAGCCCTGGCACGGAGAGGTTTCTTTCCTCTTCGCCATCAATTTCTTTTTCAATCTCGGGTGGGTGGAATCCATGGGAAATTTCCTGCCCCCCCCCTTTTTCCACCACCCCCCAAAAAAAGAAAATGATTGCATTGACCTAACCAGCCTCAGTTTTGCGTTATTTTGCAAAAATTTGATTTTTTGCAGGTCAACCGTTAACCAGAAAGCAAGAGTGAGAGTGAAAATTCAGACAGCTGACGGGGTCTTTTTGGGGGGAAGAAGGAGAGAAAAACCTTTATGTAGTTTTACATAAGACACTAATAATGCCCGTTAGTTAATATATGTATGGTAAAAATTTTAATTTCATGCATATGTTCTTTTTAATAACTGCAGGAAAAAAAAAACATACAAAGAAGCAATTTCTTTTAAAAAAAACCTCACATTAAAAAAATAACTGCATAAACACAATATTCCTTTTTTTTCTTTTTTTTTCTTCTTTTTTTTTTGCATTGCACTTTTAGAGCTGAACCCATTCATTGCAAAGGAAGAAGGGCAGAGACCTCAAACTTAGACAAAAGTTGTATCATGCAAGCAAGTTCGCTGAGCGGTTTCGTGCTTTTCGTGTATTTTATTTATTTTTTGCCTAAGTAACCTGATTCCTTTTTTTTTTTCTCTAATAAATCTTCCTTTGTATTTATATGGTTGCTTAACCAGTCTCCCACCCACTTCCCTAAATGTACTTTCCTCCTTTTCAACATTCATGCTTACAATGGCTATTAGAATGGATAATAACAGCTTTTTTTTAAAAAAAAAAAAATTAATACATTTTTTTTCTTTTCCTTTAGTGTACTGCAAATTAATACTTTAATTTTAGGACAGGCTGCCGCAGTGTGAATACCGGAGGGAGGGGAAAAAAAAACCACGTTTCCCTTCTGTGCTTTAAGAACAGTGAAATGGGAAGGAAAATTTGGAATTTTGTTGGGTAAAGTCAGAATGTGGTTGCTTTGATTTGGTTTTGGCATCGTTAAAAATATTCAAGCAGTGGCAAGGGGGGAAAAAAACCCCCAAGGTTTGGTTTAGGCCAATAAACTTCAGTTTGAAACCCAGTTTGTTGTCAGCTTCTCAGCTGCAGATATGGCTTTTATGCAACGTGCAAAAAGGGGAATGCAAACTTAATGTTTCGGCTTTTCTGGCTTCATCCTGATGTGTTTTTCTGTCCTGCCCGTGTCTGCAATCAAACCGGGCCAAAATAAGCCATCATGGAGAAGGGGGGGCGGGGTAGCAAATCAAACAAGCCAAGAATACGTTGCTCGCTTTTGCGCAACTTATTCTTGGCTTTAGGCTTTGCGAGACGTGTGAATGCAGTTCCTTCATCCTGGTATAGGCTGGGCCTTACGAAGCAGCTGTCGCTCCTCGGAATTGAGCCTAGCAAAACAAGCTGGTATGTAGGGCGGAAAGGATTCTGGCTTAAGAGCAAACTACGGTCAGTGGCTGGCTTCCGACAGGCCTCACCATCTCCCTCTCCACCATTAGAGCCACCGATCTTTCGAGGATCGTGAAGTGGCTCTTGGCAGCTCCAGACTCACCCTAACCCGTGACAATTCTGTAATATGGCAGCCAAGGCGGATCTCGCGGTCCCGTGGGAGGGCAAGTTACCCGTGTTCCTTGCGCCCCCAGTGGCTGTCAAGGCATTGCACACTTGCAGCCGGTCCTTTATGCGATACGTGTGGACTTCCACTCCCAGAATTCCCCAGCCAACTATGCTAGCTTTTACAAGATGGTTGAAAAGGAGGCACGGGAGCAAACGGGACGGGACGGGGGGACTTCAGATTTCTCCCCATTCACCCAAAAAGTCTGTGTGTGTTTTTATGTGTATGTCTTAAATTGGGGGGGGGGGTCTGCTCAGGCCAGAGCAAAGCCTCCCCCGAGCATGTTCTGGCTGCACTCTGCTAGGACGCGGAAACTGCTGGCACCTTCCAATCCCAAGATTAAAGCATTTGTCAGATGAGAAACAAACAAACAAACAAACAAAACCACCCCGTGACCAACCCAAAAAAAAAAAAAGAGAGATCCCGAAAGAATAAACAAAAGTCGGCTTATTCACAGCAGCAAAAGTCTTTTTGTCTCTTTTAATACAAAGGCGAAAGTCTCGTTCGTTCAAAGGGCACCCAACGCTCTCCGGGCTGCGGCGTGGCGGCGGCAAGTCCCGGAGGAGGAGTCCGTCAGTCAAACACTGCAAAATTTGGAGGCGGTCGTGGATCAAAAAAAGTGGAATGAATTCGCTGAGCAAAACGGAAGGCGGGTTGGTTTTTTTTTTCCTCCCCCCAAAAAACCCCACACGCGTGTGCCATTCACTCGTTCCCGCGTCTTGCTCGCAAGCAACCGGGAGGGGGGAGGGAATCGATCCAGCTGTTCCTTTTTTCAGATTCGAACTTCTTCCTTCTCGTTCTTTTTTTTTTTTTTTCGATGTGATGGGTTATTGTTTGCTAAATTCAGAAGTGCTTTGGAGTCAAAGCAAGTCTTTGCGAGGAACAAAACACTGAAATTTCATAAGGCTGGGTTTATTTAGGACAGAGTTCTATTCCTAAACGTACAAACATCCTCTCTTTTTTTTTTTATGATCAAAACGTAGGGAAAACAAAAGAGGCTGAAACCTGGAGAAAGGGAGTGGGGAAAAAAAAATCCCAAAATTGGAAATTCTCCTTTAAAAAAAAAATCCCTTGATTTGAAATCATTCATGGCTATTTTTTCTTTCCTGAAACACTTTCCAACACCTGTTTACACATTAGGCATCAAAAGTATCCCACCCCTGACCCCAGCATTCATATATAATATATTTTATTTTTTATTTAAAAAAAAAAAAATCTTGTCAATGATTTTTAATACGTCGTCTTGACTTTAAACGGTTTGCATTTTGAAATAGCTTATAACAAAAGGGCTTGTTGGGGTTTCTGTGTTTACGTATGTGGGTGTGTGGATACACATACATATATTTATATTTATATATATATATATTTGTAGCAGCCCTCGAAGCTTGTCCCTTATTTCCACAAATGCTGCTGACCGGATAGGTTTTTCTTTTTTTTTTTTCCCCAGTAGAAAAGAAAAATACATTTTTAATTTTTTTTTCCTTTTTTTTTTTTGCTGCAGACTCAAAAGAGTAGATTTATAAACACTTTTCACGTTATAGGCACAGGAAAATGTTGTGCTATACGGATTTTAAAAAAAAGAGGCAGAATTCAGTGCTTTTCGTTATAAAGAGTAACATCATTTGCCCTCCGATTTAAGAACCAGATCCATGGTTTAGCTACATGCAGGGATGGGGAAACGCCTCTTCCACGCAGTCTTGCTTACTATGCACGGATCGGCTCTCGGGCCACAGCAGGATTCCACCGGTCTTGGGCCGGGGTGCGGGTGGGTGGGGGGGTCTCAGTTCTCGGGGTCTTTCGGGGTGTGCGCGCTGTTGGGCAGATCGTTATGCTTTGACCAGAGCTGCTCTTGCAGTTCCTTGACGGCTTTTTCCAAGTTCTCGCGCGCTTCGCGCTCGTGCAAAAGATCGGCGCGCAGCTGTTCTCGGTCTGCCTCCGCGTGCTGGAGCTTCACCTGCAGATCTTCGATCTGGTGGGACAAGACCAGCAGAGCAAGACAGTTAGCGGGGGTCCCCCGAACTGCTTAGAGCGATGGGGGGGGGCACGCAGGTGGGTGAGCGCCTCCCTCTCTCTCCTAGCTTTTTGGAACCTTGTCCTTCTTGGTTGAAGGCCGGCCCTGGGTTTGGGTTAACAACCGGGGAAGGAGACACAGCGTCTCCCCCTCCTCCTCTCCCTCCCCCCCTCTCTCTCTCTCGTCGTATTTAAGCCCTCTGTTGGTACAGTAGTTAGGCATTAAGGCAGAAAGACTCGGCGCATTATTTGTGCCGCTCGCACGCCGAACCCCTCCTCTGCAACTATGAGAAAATTGAAAATGGACAGAGCCACCTGCAAAAGCCCTGAAGAGGCAGCTGAGCTTTGGCAGGAAAAAGCCAGACAGTGCAATTTGGGTCTCCTGCCTGCCACATCCCAGCTGTGCAAGTGGGAGGTGACCACCTGGCGCACCCAGTTCCCATCTAACGCTTCATGGCGGAGATGCCAGGCTCAGAAGTCCCATGTTTCCATCACTTTCTGCCTCGGCTCTCCTGAAACTGGCAGGTGTCAGCCAGGTAGGCCAGAGAGGAAACATGACAAGCTATGCTAATTCTACTTCATTGTTAAACAAAATATGGAACAGGTTTCCTTTCCTTCCCTTTTACAGCTCCAAAAATCTAGATAAGGGTCTCTTCTGAGCCTGTTTCTCCACCCATTGTACATCTGTGGGCTCTGCTGTCTCTTATCTGTCCATTCCCTTGACTCCATCTCCCAAGGCCATTCCCACAGACCATTACAGAGCAGAAGTGGGTTTCACATAATTTTACCACCAGTTCGCTTAGAAAACATAGCTAAATAGGATGGCAGGTCGCCACTACCAGTTCGCCCGAATACCACCACTGTTACAGAGGCCTCTCAAAGGGATGTTTTCACCAGCAGCCTTTTCTGTTAACCAGGTGAGGCTGGGAAAGACATCCTGGTGGTGACAAGACTCTCCTGCAAGGTTGATTCACAGTCTGACTCAACCCGAGAGTGGGAATCCGAGGCCAAAAAATTGAAAAGTTCTCAGACGCGTGGGGCGGAGGAGACATTTGAGCGCGAGATGCTCAGAGCCACACTTGGTGTTTCCACCGAGCCTTCTCGCAAAGGGTTACGTCGAAAGGTCCGGAAAGCAGGGCCGCTAACCTCAGAGGCTTTCCTTGATTTTTAATTTTTGGGGGAAGGGCATGTTCCGGGATGGGAAGAGAGCACCGTTGCTGCCACACTCACCTGGGCTGAGTATTTGGCTCGTAGACGGCCGGCCTCGCAGCCCTTGTCGCATACCCGGACCTGTCGGGCCTGCTCCAGTTCCCGCTTGAGCCTTATCCGAGACTCGTTGGCCTCTTTCATTTTCTTCTCGTTCTCCGCCCGGAGGCGTTCGATCTCCTTCCTCAGGTTGCGCTTGGCTTCCGTTGCCTCCCTCAACTTCTCCTTCTTGGCCACGCGGAGGAACTCCAGCTCCTGGGACAACAAGGCGTATTAACAACGGAAGGGCCCCGGGGGAGGAGGAAGAGGAAGAGTGGGGGGGGGAGCTCCTTAGGCCCACCTACAAATCTGGCTTCGTCCTTGACTTTGCTTGACAGAAAGGTCACAAAATGGGATCACGTGACCCCAGGATGCAACTGTCATAAATATGAACCAGCATCCAAATGTAAATCATGTGAGCATGGAGATGCTGCCATGGTTGTTAAGTGTGAAAAAGGGCCATAAGTCACTTCTTTTCAGTACCACTGTAACTTTGAACAGTCACTAAACGAACTGTTGTAAGTCAAGGACTACCTGTGTAACGCAACACCACCCAACCTGAGCTTCAGAGATCCAGGTAGACCATTAGAAGCAGAGAAGAGTTAAATTTGAGTGCCACCCAGAGACTCTATACTCAAATCTAGTGCCACGGGGTCCCCTCCATGCCATCAGTTCCGCGGCACCACCCCCTTACCTGGTGGAGACTGCGCTTGGCCTGCAAGGCGGCGTTGAGTTTCTCCTCCTGCTTCACCCTCATCTTCACCACCTCGTGGAGGAATTTCTCTTTGGCTTCTTTCGTGTCCAGACCGCCATCCAAGGCCTGCCTCAGATGCTCCAGCTCGGCTTCCAGCCCGTTGGGCCCGTTCTGAGGCTCGGCGTGACTTGACACTTCAAAGACGGCGTTGCCGGCGGCAGGCTGGACTTGCAGGCTGGGGGAATTCATATCCTTGGCTGAACTCGAAGAGGTGAAGGACGGGGACGAGAGCGAGGACAGGGAAGAAGTGACTGCAGAGAGAAGGAAAGAAGCCGTGGCAATCAGGCAGCCCATCCCCGGGCAACGTGTGGGGATTGTGGGGTGCATAAGTCAAACCCTGTTTCACGGTCATGCGCTATAACCAAAAAGGTAGTGAGTGCGCGTGAAAAGAAACACAGCGTTGGTGGGAAGCCGATTTCGACGGTGTGAAGCCAAGACCAGCATTCTTTCAACCTTACAGAAGTGTGGTGTTGGACAACACTCAAGGGAAGTCCAGTTCTCTGTCTGGCCACCTTCTCCAGACAGATCTGAAGCCCCAGGACCTCCTTCCAAAAGCAGGCTGCTTCTTAAAATAAAAAAAAGTTCGACCTATTGGAAGGATGGTTTTAACGTGAAATTATTGTAGGAGCTGACCGGGCTGAGCTCAAGGGAGGGAGGCGTCAAACGCGTCATGAGTCTCTTCGCACCCACAAGAGATCTAATCCCAGCCCACCTTGAATTCCTTCTTATTCTTATCTCCCGCTAATTTCCCTTGACTGTTAGTAGTTCGGATTCTTGTAGAGAGCTTACAATAATTTTTTGAACTGCCTGGATCGCCTGATTTTCCTGGTGCTTGACAATTATTTGACCACCAAATCCATTTTTCTCAGCCAAAGAGGCCAAGGATTTTTCTCCCCCGAAAAAAATCCCACTTACATTCTTCTCGCGTTTCCACTTCTATCTCGGCTTCGGATTCTTTCTCTTCTTCCACGGCAGGAGCGGGAGCAGCGACGGCGGGCACGGCAGCGACGGTGGGTGTCGGTTCGGGCACCGCTGGGTGTTCGGCGACGACGTGTTTCCTTTTCCGGAGTTGAGGAGGGCTGCTGAGGGGCTCGGCATTCCGCAAGGCAGCTGGGGGGCACAGTGGGTTGCTCACGATCTTTGGCTGAGGAGGGGGGGCCAGCGCCACGTTGGGTGCGACGGAGTTCTCAAAACTTTTATACGAATAGAAACTGCGCAAGAAAAGAAAGCTGGGTTACCTCGCAGCCCCCACAAAGCTATTTTGGGGTGACTCATCCGCTTCCCTCGAAGATCGCTCCTTGGGAAGGTTTCCGTGCCATCTCTCATTAACGCAATGAATCATCGAAAAGGCTTAATTGCCAGCTTTGAAAAGTTCACTTCTTCACTGGGCAAACTAAATTCTTATTTTGCTACTCCAAAATTTTAAAGAGGCAAAGCAACTTCGGTATATCTTTTTTTTAAAAGTTAGGAAATATACAGGTAGTTCTTGGCTTACGGCCACAATTGAGCCCAAAATCTGTTGCTAAGCGAGATAGTCAAGTGAATTTTTGCCCCATTCTACCCCCTTTCTGGTCACCGTTGTTAAATGAGTAACATGAACCTGGCTTCCCCATTTGACTTTGCTTGTCAGAAGGTTGCACCCACCCACACATACATCACAGCAACCGTCATAATTATGAGTCAGCTGCCAAGCAATCACGTGACCATGGGGACCATGGTTGTTAAGTGTGAAAACTGGTCACAAGTCACTTCTTTCAGTGCCGTGGTAACTTCCAGTGGTCACTAAATGAACTGTTGTCAGTCAAGGACTATCTTATGTCCTTTAGTAGGCACGTGCAAATCAAGGAACTATTAATCACTTGTTCAATTAAACTGCAAGCTATTGCAGAGCGATTGAAGTGACCATAGACCAAAGGCACAATTTATTCATCTGACCCATCAGCTTCTCCGGCTCAAACCGGGTGATATTTAATTTTACGCTCCAAAGTCTTAATTTTGCACCCTGGTTCTGTCTGTAGTGTCTTATTTGTGTCAAGATATTAAGATCTTGTGGCGTTGGTCCACCCTGTGGGATACTTTTCGGAGCCCTTGCGTTCAAGTAGCGCACCTGGCTGCCTACTAAATTTAACGGCCTTCAAATTTCGGCCCCGGGGGGAAACTCCGCTTCTCCTTACCTGTCTCTGATCAACGTAGGGATGTGGTTGGTGACATCTTTCTCGCTGGCTGAAACTGCGGGGGACCAGGGCCGGAATGCAGAAAGACGCTGCCGGGGATGGAGACACCCAATATTCTTTTAAAAAAAATAGAAAGAAAAAGAAAACCAGTAAGAGACAAATGGAGAAAACAAAGATATAGTGAACGAGCGGCTGAAGGCCAGACTGGAAAGGGATCGAGTTTTGTAGATCCAGATTTCTGAATCTTTGGGTAAATGCTACAAAGGTTTGTGAGTGTACCGCACAGAAGCCAGGATGTAGAGCCTGCTGGAGCAACATCACACTCCAATGTATCAAGGGGTGGGATTCAGCCGGTTCGGATCAGTTTGGGTGAATCGGATGCTAATTTTCCATCTGGTTCGCTGAACCGGTAGTTGCAAGGACAGGCTGGCCCCTCCCACCCTGCCCCTCCCAGGAGTCTCCCCGCGGCCTGTTTTGGATGTCAGGTAAGTGCAAGGCCCGCTCGGAGGCTCTGGGAGGGCAAAAAACAGGCCTCCCGGAAGTCTGGAAATGGGCCCATTTCTAGCCTCCAGAGGGCCTCCGGAGCCCGGGGGAGGCTGTTTTCGTCCTCCCGGAGGTTCGAGCCAAGCCTCCAGAGCCTGGGGAGGGCAAAACCATTCCCCTACCCCCACTGCCGTGGTGCAGGAGGCTGAGTAGGTCATGCCCACCATAGCCACGCCCACTCAGCAACTGGGCAGAGAACCTGTTGCTAAAATTTTTGAATAAATCCCACCCTTGAAGCCAATGCAAAAGTAGCCAGACTCTCAAATCCAACCCGAGGCTCCATCCCTGGCTCCATCCACCCAACTCGGTCAGACAAGGAAGAATTTGGGGGTTTTTTTGGGGAGCGTTGCACTTTTTCAGCCTTCAAAACCTGACAAGCTTTCCCAAAACTCACCTTACTGGATGAATTTGACAAGGATCGTAGCCAGCTGGACTGCTTCTCTTTGTCCCCCAGTAAAGGAGACTGCAGGGCATCGTCTGTTTTGGGTTTCTTGGGGACAGGAGGATCGGACGGGACCTGAAGGGGAAAAGAGGACTTGTTTTTTAAAAAAGAACAACATTGGCTATTTTCCACTGCATTTAAAAAAAAAAAACCGAACGTCCATCAAAACGAACGCTGATATTACGGCCACAGGATCCCGTTTGCAGCCCCTTCCACAGCCTCATTAAAGCTGCTTCCCCCCCCCCGATTAATAAGGAATCCACTTTGCTCCTTCGCCAGAGAACGAGGAAGAGAAAATTGAGGTTAAAAACTCAAAAACGCGAGCATCCTAAAATGGCTTCATTAAGTCCCTGCAGGGTGTCGGAACAAGACTGCTATGTTTCCAAAGAGGTGTAACTCAAAATTCGGCATGAGGGGCTCGTTCCAAGACTTTAAAAGCCCAAACTTGTCTTGATGCTGCAAATACAGATATATTTTTTTTTCTTCTGTCCCTCGGCATACCAAAAAGTCCACTTTTGAGCACAACAGAGGTCTCCGAAAAACGCATCCCGTCAGTTCAAGCCCACCTAACACCAACCTTTGAAAGAATGTGTTTTAAACGGTTCGTAAATCTGAACTCCATATATTGCAGGAAAAAAAAGAGTGGCAAACCAGCTCAGCTCGCTGCCAAAATTAAGCCACGGTCAAATCCCCTGGCACCGCGGGTCCAGTCCACGAGGAGACACTATCTATTTAATTATATTTCAGCGGAAACTTGTACCAGCTTTGAGGGGAGGGAAGGGGGGGGTTAGGTCCCCTTCAAGTTTTGGGAAAATCTATTAAAATTGATGGTGCCGCCGCTGTGTCCGATCGGGAGAGGCATTCAGTGCTGACTTTTCCCCGAAACTGAATACTTCTCAAAAGATGCATTAATAAAACCATCGTTCTATTAGAAGTGAGATGCTTTTTCTTAAAAGGATGAGATTTAAGGGGGGCGGGGGGGAAGGGAGGAAACGACCCAGCCAAAAGAATTTGCAAAACTGCCCGCCTGGCTAATTGGAAGAGGGGAAGGTGAGCCTTGAAGACGGGGCGGCTGGTTCTGGAATCGGCACGCAAGGTCTTTTTCTCCCCTTTGCGATGCGAACAGCCCAGACTTTGTTATTCTGTTTGCAGCGGTTGTTAAGGCGATGACTTCACAATGCCGCAGCTGCAGCAGATTCTGCTGGCCGCTTGCCGAGTTCCTGCTTTGCGCCTCTTCCACCAGTCGTTCCGCTCGGCCTATATATCACCAGGCCGTGCAGGGAGGGGGGGAGAGAGAGGGAGAGAGAAGAAAGCCCTCTGGCCCAGCACCACCTCCGGACTTTTCCAGGGGCCGCATTCCGAGGGTCTCTTCCCCCCCCCCCCCCCCACTTGACATGGGGTCTCCCAGGGCAGGAATGAAATCCCCGTCTGCTCCAATAAGGCAGGCGCTACGAGGGATCCCACCTACCTAAAACCTTCTCAATTTTCATCCCTCTCCCCCCTCCTTTCCTATCATGACCACCTGCTGGCTTTTTTGGAATCCGGAGCCAGATCAGGCGGCCAAAGAAGCAACTGGATTCCGAGCATCTAACCCAGGCCAAGAAAGTGTGGCCTGGTTTCCTTCTTTTTTTTCCCCCCTACACCTTCGTCTCCCAAACTTGCCCCTGTGGACTCAACAAAAGGGGCTGGTCTCGGGTCCAGACCTCCTTTGCTTTGATTAAACCAACAAACATGGGTTTGTGGTGTTTGCCCTGGGTTTTGCACACCAGAGCTGACGGGGGATCTTCTCTTGCTGCTGCTGCGCCTCCTCCTGCTGCTGCATAGGAAAAAGGAAACGGTGACAGCATCTGAATGATATTTGGCAAATGCTGCCGGTCCCAGCCCGGTCTGTGGGGATGGCTGAAAGGGGGGGGGCAGAGAAGCAGGTGGCGGAGCTCAGAACAGGGGCCTGTTCTTTCCTCCCATCCCCCTTTTTTTGGGGGGGGGAGTCTGATGCTCCCCCTTCTTCCCCCTGCCCGCCCCCCCCATTTCTGCTCTGCAGGAAGGAGATTTCTTTTGCAGATGGGAGGGTAGATGGCAAATCTCATAGCCTTAGCAAAAGAGCTCCTTCTGGGACGGATGGGTTTGTTTGTTTGTTTATTTATTTATTTATTATTGATTAATTAAACTTCCCTGCCGCCCGTCTCATCCGTAAGGCCATTCCGGCTGGGCGACAAAACGGTTTAGAAAAGGTGGAATGTAACAATCGAGATGAAGAAGACTGATTAAATAAGAGCCCAAACCAATTGACTGAATGCCAACCAACCAGACTTGGCAGACAAGGACCGAATCTTCTCGTGGGTTCTTCCTTTCGACTTCCTGACCTCCCGTCACAAAGTTGAATTTGTGGGAAACGTCCGGCTACCAATAAACCGGCCACTAGTCACTTCTTTAGGTAAATAACCAGGCGTCCAGAAAGGTTGTCCGAGACCCCTTTGGAGAAGCCGCATCTTCCCCTCCCCCGTCAGAGAGACCAGACATGCACGAAACAAGCAGGCAAAGTGCGTTTCGAGAAAACGGCGCAAGATCAATGGTGCTGCTATCCAGCACACGGCAGTCCCCATCATGCACTTCCCAGAACGACGTCGTCGCCTCCCATCCCACAAGTGATTTGTGCTCAAACCATTTGGTGGGTTTTAAGGATGTCCCCCGGCTGCCAGCGAAGGCATCTTGGAGCCCCCAAAGGGTTACAGGAGAGATGTGGGGCTCAAAAGGAAAGGAGGGGCACGCGCCGAACCCCAAAAGCTGACTTTATAGGCGCCTTATTCCCGTTCTGGGTTCCAAACAGATGTGCCACGGAAGGCAGCGCCTGTTCCCGCTGAAGGTCACTCCCCACACGCGGCTCTTAAACGGGGCTCGTTATCAAAAACCCCTCGCTGACGCAGGTTCATGTCGGACACGCCTGGCTGGTCCTGCGTGGCCGTGGCAAAGCCAAGCATGGTCGGAGGCCAAGAGAGGCTTCTTCTCTCCCCCACCTCCCTGCTTTGGAGGGCCACCCCACCCCCACCCCGTCATCTTCAGGCCGAGGCCTCCTCATAAGATCGGCAGGCAAGGTGATAGCACAGTTGGCAGGAGCTCGAAATACATCAGCAAAAATGTCAAGGCCTGGGAGACCTTTCCACGCTCGGGGGGACGCGGCTGCCAGATGGCCTCTCGCCAGCCAACCCACCCCCCACCACCCCCTCACCCGCCTGCTGAAAGCTCTTTCTCTACCAAAACCCATCCCCCTCTACAATCCCTGGTATTCGTACGCCGAGGCGTTCCTTTTCCCAACTCCATCCAACCCTTTGCAAATTCTCTCCCTGGGCCGCGTAGTCTGTTCTCTTTGCAGGAAATCTCATTCACATTTTCCCTCTGCGCACTTTGGTTCATGTTCCTTAAAAATGACTCCCACCCCCCCACACACGTCTCTCTCTCTCTCCCTCTCTCTCTCTCTCATTTTCTGAAAGCACCTTTTTCCCCCACTTGCCAAGAATGTGAAGAGCCAGGCAGGTAAACAAAAAAACTCCCATTATTTTTTTCCAACCGGAGTGACTCCAGGTCTGCCCGAAACGCACCTGACCTCTCGAGCGTTTCCCAATCCGTGAAAGAATTGCCGAGTAATTGCTTTGCAAACATGGCAAAAAACAACAAAATCACACTTTTTTGCCGTTGGTGTCTAGCTGAGAATATGGACTTCCCAGTGCAAAATTTGAACTTCGGCAAGCTGGCAAAGGGGACGCGCGAGAGAGACAGACAGACAGACACCGCAGAGAGAGAGAGAGAGAGAGACAGGAGGAGAGAGAGCGAGAGGAGCTGCCCACACTTGTGCCTGTGAAAGCATCTGACAAACCAAGCAGGTGCAACGGCCACCAACACACGAGACTTTTTATTGGCTCAACTTTTTCCGTAGCAACCGAGAGGTTGGAGCGAAGCAAAACACACAAGCACACTGCGAAACCCACAGCGCTTTCCCACCCAAAAGTTTTGGGCAGAAGGGTGTTTTTTTTTCCCCTTTTTTGACAGTCCGCGACTTGTGGTGGCTGAGCCACGTTTCCCCCAGGAACAACCCACCGACGTGGCGAAGCTATTGGGGAAGACGCGAGACAGACTCCCTTTCTCCAATCTGAGTTCCACAGAGTGGCAGAAAAAGTCACCACTGAGCCGTGGAAAACAGCCAGAAAAGCAAAAAAAAACAAAAACAAATTTGACCAATGAACTATCCGAAGGTTGACATTCCCAAACGGTTGGTAGTGCCATTTGCCAAACGGCTTTACCATCTCTCTCACACACACACACACATACAGCCCGTGTCCCATCGCACAGATCTCTGGCAGTTGTGTAGCCCGCACAACCGACGCAGCCTATTTAATGGGTAAGCCGAAGTAGGCCTTGCTCATGAAGGACTATGAGATTCAGCTATAGTTGGGCTAAAGATATTCACCAGCCTTGACTCACTCTTTCCCTTGATCCATTAATTCATTGAGCCTGACTTAGGTGGCTCAGTGGCTAAGACACTGAGCTTGTCGATCAGAAAGGTCAGCAGTTCAGCGGTTCGAATCCCTAGGTGCAGGTCTCCTGCGGGAGCAGGGGATTGGACTAGACGACCTTCCAAACCCGTTACTGTTAACATTAGGCACACACAGCCCCTTCCCCCCGTTCAAAACTCGGAACACATCTTCTCTTACACCAGGGGTCGGCAACCTTAAACACTCAAAGAGCCACAAAGGTCCTAACCGGAAGCCCCCGTTCAATTCTGGAGCCGACCGGAAGTCCGGTTCCCCCATAGTGTCTTCTCCTAGCGTCCTTTTTCCTCTACCTGTCCTAACCGAAAGCCCTATCAATTGTGGAGCCGACCAGCAACAGGGAGCCGCAGCAGAGGCATGAAAGAGCCACATGCGGCTCCAGAGCCACACAGGTTGCTGACTCCTGTCCTACACCATTGTCAGTCCGTGCCACGCACTGTTCAAACTTGGAACACAACTCCTACGCACCATTGTCAGTGCCAACGCTAGCCCCGTTTGGACCGAGGATCAAACAGGGTTTTCTGGAGGGCTCGCCAGGCCCCTCTTTGAGCTGCCTTCCGATATCATGACCGTCTCAGGAATTTGTGCTGCCTGAAATTATCAATATTACAGTGGTGGGTTTTGTGTGTGTTTGTGTGTGTGTGTTTTAAAGTTCTTCAGAAATGACGCTGAGCTGGTATCTCAGCTTTATTGACGAGTTGCGACGGAAAAGGACACAACGAACCGCGCTGTAGGAACAGTGGGTTGCATTGCGCAAGCTTGGGTTGCTATATTTACCGAGCGGCTTTGAAACTCTTCCCTTCCTCTCAGACGTTCTAATCTCATTTCCTCTGCAAAAAAAAAAAAAAAAATTGTTTTTCTTCTGTGAAGTCTGCACGACGAAGCAAAAAATTCATCTGCTTCGCTGGGGAAAATATATATATATATTAAAAAAAAAAAATCACAGCTGCGGCTCCAAATTCCGAACCTGGAGGAAACTTCTGTGTTTTTGGGGTTTTTGTTGTGTGTGGGTTTTGTTTTGTTTTTTTTTTGTTCTTTGCCTGACTACAACATTTTGGCTGGATTTCGGTCGAGGGTGGACCGTAAACTCCCGACAGAGGAATATTTAGGCACGATAAATTTTTTTTAATGATTTCCCACGCTGTTTAACTTCACGGGATCTGTGCTTTCGAAACAATCCCCCCTTCCCTTCCCTTCCCAAGGTGCTTCCAAGAGAATAATTTCAGGTCGGGCCCGCTAACTAAAAAGTCTCAACATGAAAACAAGCTATTTTCTTGTCTCGGCTTCTGTGAAAAGCGCTTTTGTCTATTTTAAAAGAGGTTTTTTTTGTGTTTTCTTTTTTTAAAAAAAAAAAGGCGAGCGGAAACCTTGCATCGCTAGGAAACCGAATCTAAGACACGAAATGGCTTTTGTTTGCTGGGGGAAAAACTGGGGAAGGAATATAATAAATGTAATAAACTCAAGACAGCCGAGAGAAGCCACAGAGACGGTCCAGATGACAACGCTTCTAACCACACCGAGTGCCGGGGCAACAGTTGTTGTTGTCAGTGTGAAAACTGAAAAGACTGCAGGAATTAAGATTTGGGACTTGGTGCACCCGCCTCCCTCCCTCCCGTTCCTCTGCTATTGGCTACCACCATCTTCCCCCCCCCTCTTTTGATTGACAGCGGGAGAAGCACATCACCCCTGGTCCAAGGGTTTACTGAGAGTAGCTGCTCACAATCCAGCATCCATTGCAACACAACTTCAGTTCCCAGCACCCTCCTTGATCTTCTTGTAACCAGGCGTCCTTTCTCCCAACTTTCTCTTGCCGTTCCGGGGGGGGGGGGGGACTATTAAGCCGGCGCTCGGGAAGAAGGGAAAGCAACATTCCCTTCCTCCTCTCCATCTTTCCAGCACACACACACACACACACACACACACACACACACGCTCGGGCTTTGCTGCCCCCCCTTCCATGCGGATGGGCGGCCGGCCAAGGGAGCGCAGCTACTCGGAAGCAGAAGGCTCCAGCCAGGAAAAGGTCCCCCTTTCCTCTGGCAATTATCTTTGGCAACCGTCGTGTGGGAACTCTTTTGAATTTGGGGAGGTTACAGAACATGTGCCGGGGGCGGGGAATTGTTCGCCTGGAGACCATCTTGAAGGGGCTTCGGGAAAGACCCTTGAGACACCAAAAGATCAGAGGCGTCTAGGCCAATCCTTCTGACATCCCGAGGGCTTAAGAAAACGGATGAGGCCTTTGTACTGTAACTCTTAAAAGTTTATTTGAGGAAGGTCCAGACGGGCCCGTCTCGTTTTCCTGGGTCTTGTTTGTTTGTTGGACTGGTTTTGTTTTTTTCGTCTTTGAGCATGAAACACAAACACACACAAGGCTCCCAAATCCAGAATGGCGGAATCCAATGGGACATCGACACCTTCAGCTCGCTCTTAACAAAGACCCGCAAACTGGCAATACAATATAGCCACAGTCTCACAAGATTTTTGTTTCAACACCATTGACCGCCAACGGCAGTCTCCCTATCGGGGGTCCAAAAGCCCCCCCCCCGAGTTGCTTTAAAGACCCAAAGGGCAGCTTTCAAAACCGACCAGAGACATCATCCAAACGGGAAGGAAAAGGAAGGAAGTGAATTTAAAAGAAGGGGGGGGAGAAGGCAATTCTAGTTATAAATTACCAGCAATTGGGTCTTGTCCGCGAAACAGAAGGAAGATCTGAATTTCAGAGAAGGAATTAAAGAGATGCTCAAAACTTCAAAGCCAGCGACCAACCTAATTTCGAGATCTGTCTCTCTTCTCAAATTCGGCCTTACGCGCTCCAGATGGCGGAAGACGCTGGGAGCTGTTTTAATTCCGCCGAGTTAAAACAGGTGAGGGGAGTTGTAGCTGTCCCACCTGGATGAGAGCAGCTGGAATTCCCAGCCTGGCAGCTCTTTCCTTCCTCAGCGACGGACGGCGGCCAATGCCAAAACCTGGGCTAGAGGTCAAGTAGCCCCATCCGTCCGCAAGAAGGACGAGCGGTACCCACGTTTTGGAGAAAACGGAACTAAATCCGGGGCGGGGAGGAGGGAACGCAGCAGAATCTCCGTGCATTGAGGCCTCTGTTGGAGTTACAACACGGTGTTGGACAGGCTAAAAAAAAGGAGGACATGGGTGGCTGGTGGCTTCCCCTTGCAGAAGCTGAATCATCTCGCAAGTCCTGTTGGTGAAAACGACACACCCACACATGCCTTTCTCCCAAAGCCACAGGAATGGCTTTTATCTGGCGTTGTCCGACTACAGGATGTGTCTCATTCGCCTCTGCCGATCTCAGGAACGTCCTAGTAGTCGAAGATAATGAAATGGAAGCGCTCGTGCCAAGCGCAAGCTGGGATCGCCCCTGGAAACACACACACAGGTCTCTTAAATGCTCCCAACTCTTAATAGCGCCATCAAATAAAAAGATTAAGATACCCATTGCACCTGATGGATATCACAACTGTGTTTTTCTTAATGGTTTTGGGGCATTCTCTCTCTCTCTCTCTCTCTCTCTCTCTCTCTCTCTCTCTCTCTCTCTCTCTCTTGTTTTTTTAACTTTAAAAAAAAACCGGTGACTGAAGACATTAGCATTAGCTGGCTGGGGAATTCTGGGAGTTGAAGTCCACCCGTCTTCAAAGTTGCCCAGCTTGAGAAATTGCTGCTTTGAGGGTGGGGGGGCAACTACAATTTTGCATACGGAACTAGGCCAGAAACCCCCCCCCTTCCCTGATCGGATCCCCAATTCCAGCCTCCTGGGAGCACAAATCCGTCCTATTTCCAGTGTCCCTGGAAAGCTGCCCATTTGCCCGAGCCAAATGGCCAAACGGGGACAATCGGTTAGAGGAAGAGGGGGGGGCAGCCGTCCCATCCTATCCTATCCTTTCTTCAGCCACATTTTTTTTTAAAAAAAAAGCACCCTAAACTCTGAGCTCCATCCTCCCGTTTCTCACCAGACAGCCTGTGTGTGTGTGTGTGTGTCTGTATGTGTATGGATTATGGAAGGGGGATAGAGAACAGGGCAAGCTTCCATGCAGCGTGACTAAACAGCCCCATTAATAGGCTCAAACTGAGTCCAGGAAAGAAAGGGTCCTTTGGCTGAGAGGGACAAGGCGTTTCGGACCCCCCCCCCGCCCAGCTGTCACATCCAGGGGCAAGGGGGTAGATGTTTCACCAAGGGGACTACAATACCAGGGGACAGGCCACGCTCGGCCTGGTGGGGTAGGGTGGGGGCTGGGGGTGAGGGACAGTGGCAACGGAAAAAAGCCCCTCTCCCCAAATCAAGCAAAAGCTGGGCTTATAAGGCATTGAGATGCTGGGGAAGCCAAAACGCCAATGGCTTGAAGTGTGGATTTTGTATGGCTGCCCTTCCTTTTGTCGTCTTAAAGGGGATAGCAGATTGGGGGGGGGGGTCCCAGAGAGAGGGGTTTGTGTAGACAGAAACCAGTCCCAAAATGGTGTCAGGAAAACCACCCTTGGTTTAAACCAGGGGTCTCCAACCTTGGCAACTTTTAAGCCTGGCGGACTTCAACTCCCAGAATTCCCAGCTGGGGAATTTAGACGGTCTTCAGAGCAGCTGAGGAAGTGTCCAACCCATCTCCCTCACCCACCGTACCCATTGCTGCTGTGGTTGTCCAGATGTTTTGGCTCCATTTTGAGGCCTGTTTTTATGGGCAGTGTGGCTCTCTGTTCATTAGCAACCAAAATGGTTAATGTCTTGGATGGATCACCACCAGGTAATCCAAGACCTCCTTGGCAAGACCTTGAGGTCACGGAAAACAAAAAGCAACCATTTGATGGTCACATCCATGGATCTATTGTTGGGGCTCCTATCGCATTATTCCGCCTACTTGTTCCTTTGCCTCCAAACACGATCTATCTATCTATCTATCTATCTATCTATCTATCTATCTATCTATCTATCTATCATCTACCTATCCATCCATCCACACGATCCATCTCTCTCTCTCTTTCTTTCTCTCTCTCTCTCTCTCTTTCCCCACCCGCCTATCTGTCGTGCAGTTTTTCAAAAAATATCTGTTGACTGGGGAGGGGGGGAGAAATAAAATGCTTAAAAATGATATGACCTCAGGGGGCTTGGTGGTATCTAACCTTTTTTTTTTTTTTTTTTTTTAAAGTGCCTGCAAAATTCACGATGGACTTTATTTTAAAATTTTAAAACAATGAAAGGACTCGTTTCGGGGTCTCCCTGCAAAGACCCGGTCTGTTTCCTGAGCGACAGGCGCCCCGAAACGAGAGTCCCCTGGGTCTCACGGGGCTGTCACGATTTAGGGTTCCTTCAAGGCTTTAATTTGGGTTTGAAGCCGATTTACATGGCCGCCCAACTCTTGCAGGCGTGAGTTTTGGTTAGTCTAGAAGCGAGCAGGGCCGTCCCCTCCTTTCCTCTTGCGGTTCGAACGACAGAGGAGATTACAAACTGCATTTCGCCATCGACATTTAAGGACCCTCCCTTTCTAATCTGTTGCAAATTATCACCTTTTTCTCCCTTCCCCTAAACGAAGATAATCTAATCTGGGTTTCACAAAAGAACCAGGCTCCAATTTCACCTTCATCATTACCAATTATCCACATGTGTGTGTGTGTGTTGATTAATGGGGGGGGGAGGTAGGGGGGCTAATGGCAGGAGACCCATTCACTCTTAACCTTTCATTTAATTCCGTAGAATTGTCCTCCTGTCATCCCTGGGCATCCATTCATCCTTTGGCCCTCTCAAGAAATCATTCCTTGCCTGTACATCTCGCTGACTTCTACCCCACCTTCCCACCTCCCACACATCTGGGCCCGAAAACTTTGCCCTGCGTTGTCGGAAACGGTCTTGGAAAATCCACCCTGCATCCTTTTCCAAGCTAAGAAAACAGACATTTAAAAAATAAAAAATAAAAAAAACCTTGCGGAGGGGGAGAAAAAAGAGTCTCGGTGACATTTCTACCCCCACCCCACTTCGAGCAGCTCAAGACACTTTCGTCTTGTTTGCTTGGCTGAGCCTCACTTGACACCGGATCTGCTAAACCGACAGTAGCCGTGTCACCTTGGAGCAGACGGGTCTGGCTGGGACGTCCATCAAGGGGGCAAAGGTTGCGAGGGTGACTTCTTTGCCCCCCCCCACTCCAAAAAATTAAAATAACCAGAGAGCAGAGGGTTTTAGAAGAGGACAAAAAGACCAATTCATCGTCAGGGCTTATTTCGTAGGCCAACAAAGCTCGGCTCGGCTGCGTCGTTCACATAGGACAATCGGCGTCGGGAGGGTGGGGGGTGAGGGAGGACACCCCCGCTGTCAAACAATAACCGCATCTGTTGCAATTGAGAAAGACACGCCGGTCTCGTAGATCACATCTGTCTGATAACGCCAAACCGATCGGACGAACAAACCGTTCCGTTCTGGAGCAGCAGCAAAGAAGGGGGTTTGGTGGCTTGGATGGGGAGCCACCGAAGGACCACGGTTTCCACCGGGTTAGGGTGGCAGGTGAGTTTAAGAGGGTTTTTTTTTCAGTTTCGCACGAGAAGATGGTAAAGACCGTAACAGAAACACACACACACACCCCAAAAATAACCATGCTCCTTGCCGTTGGGAACATCCAGGTAGGCTCATAAACCACCGCAGGTATTTTTAAAGGCGAAAGGGACATCCGTCCTTACTCCTGTTGGCAGTGTCAAAAAAAAAAAAAAAAGCCGTTTTTAATCCACTCCTCGGCTCACGTCTGTCAATCCCACGAAAAAGCCACGGTTGACTTCGCCGCGCTTCGTTGCTCTTTTCCTCTCCCCCCCTCTCCCTCCCCTTTTCAAATCCCGCTCTCTACTCAAAATATTCATGCAAAGCTTGCATTTCTTTTGCAGAAGTCAAACCCAAAAGATGCCACTTTTTTTTTTTTCTTTGAAAAATTAGTGTGGCCCACACTAATTCAACGCTAGGCCCGCAGGAATTCGGGGAGGAGAGCTTCCCGGTTTCTTCTAGATGGTGGGCGACGTCTCAAATGAAATCGGATCAAATGCCAAGGAGAAGGCCGGGTGTAAATGTTGGAATTAAGAGGAAAGCTAAGCTAGACGCCCCCGCCCCGCCCCACAAGAGGTAGCAGGTATCTTGAAAAATAAAGAAATGGCCCTTGTAGCTACTACTTCGACTCTTTTATTTCTGAGCTGCCTGTCCCGCACAGGTCCTTCCTTGCCACGACAGATCATTCTCCCTGCAGCAAATACAGACTGAACATTCAGTTCCCGAGCACGGCGAACGAGGGACAGAAATAGAGCGGAGAAGAAAAAGCTGCTCTTAGCCCACGGCAGAGGAGAAAGAGCCAGGATACGAGGTGCTTCCTTGAAGCTCTTAAGGCTGGGGTCCTTGCTGGAGACACCCCTCCCCTCCCCCATTCTTTACTCGGAGCTCACTTTTTATTATTTTTATAATTTGGAAGCTTCAAAGCTAAGTATTGGCTTACTGGGTCCTTGAAACGCCACTTCTTGTGGGATCTATAAATGTTTTTTTAAAAAAAAAAATAGCAACAGCGCTTAGATTTATATACCACTTCACAGTGCTTTACAGCCCTCTCTAAGCAGTTTACGGAGTCAGCCTCTTGCCCCCCCAACAATCCGGGTCCTCATTTTTACCCACCTCGGAAGGACGGAAGGCTGAGTCAACCTTGAGCCAGTTGGTCAGGATCGAACTGCTGGCAGTGAGCAGAGTTAGCCTGCAATACTGCATTCTAACCACCAGGAGGAAGGGAGGGAGAAAGGAAGGAAGGATTCATTTTACCCATTAAGAGATTTACAGAGTCAGCCTCTTGCCTCCAACAATCTGGGTCCTCATTTTAACCACCTCGGAAGGACGGAAGGCTGAGTCAACCTTGAGTCTGGTGAGATTCAAACTGCCAAACTGCCGGCAATCAGCAGTCAGCAGAAGGAGCCTGCAGTACTGCACTCTCACCACTGTGCCACCGCGGCTCTAAATGCATAAATAAATGCACGTTGCACCCCAAAACATTATTTGGCAACACTTCCAGAAGTTGAGAATAACAAGAGTTGGAAGGGACCTCGGAGGTGTTCTAGTCCAACCCCCTTTTTCTGTAACACTATCGTCACCAAAAAAAACCCAGCCTGGAGTCGTGCTTGACTCCGAAAGATCGTGAACGTGAACAAGTCTTTCACGATTGTTCGTGCCATGATGCCCTCATGGGTTTGAAACGGCCCAAAGGGCCATCAGGAGGCCAATTCCTGCTTCGACGATGTGAGTTTCTCAAGGGCAGCCATGGTTATGGAGATTCACACATGCTGAAGCAGGAGCGGGAAGACCCAGGTTCAAAACCACCCTGGGCAGGGGGGTGTCTTGGGCCTGTCCCCCCCCTCTCTTTCAGCCCAACCTACATCATTGAGTAGCTGCTGTGGGGAAATGATTACGGCGACAATATACGCTACTTTCAGCTCCTGGGGTTGATATACCGTAAATCTAGCCTCAAACATTAGAATGAAGAAAAGAGGAAAAAAAACTAACATCCCCGTCTCGTTGATATCGATAAAATAGAAGGTTGGAAGAGAACGCAGATACAATAAACTGTTTTTTTTTTATGTGTTTCCCTCGTCCCTTGCAAGAATTATACCTTTCGGATTGGGAACTAGATCGAACACAGGGTTTTAAGGTGGGAAGGGAGAGGATGGGAAAATGTCAGATTCGGGGACAGAAGAGTTTTGGAAGAATGCCAAAGGATCAAAAATTGATCTTGGGCGTTGCAATTTGGGTAGGCGAAAATCAACGTACTGCAAGAAAAATCCACCTTGTTTTGCATCTGCCATCTTCCCCTGTTTGAGAAGAATTCTTAACAGTTTGGGTTCGTTGGTTAAAAACAGCAACCCAAATGCCCCCCCCCCCCCTGCGGCTGACTTTTTGCCATCCTTCTGCAGGGAAACCCTTCAATACGTCGATGAACAAGACATCCAACTCCAACAGGGAAACTTCTCCAGGTAGCTCAATCTAAGCAAGACACTTAATAGATTAATCTACAGGCAAAAAAAAAAAAAAAAAACAGATTTTAGCTCCAGGGGAGGAAAAATAAAAGGGGGAAGGAGGGGATAGAAACCAATTAAAGGATCGAGACTTTTCCGACACAATGGGCAAAAGGAATTGTGAATTAAGGGAAAGGGTGAACACTTTTCCAAAGGAATTTCTCTAGCTGAAGCCCGTACGAAACATGGACAGGAGGTCCGGCTTCAGAAAACGGTCCAATCCGTCTCAATGCCGCAGAGAGTTTTTCCAAGTCAAGAGCTTGTAAATTATCCCTTTATTTTTTTTCCCCCAGGCTATCCAATGTAGTGAACATCACACATACATACCAAATTTGGCGTAGAAAAGTTTTTTTTAAAAAAAACACCATTATTTTTTATGCAAATGATAACAATGCACACATAATTTTGGTAAAAAGAATCATGTTTTGGACTAGATTTCTCCTCCTTTAATGGATCAAGTCAAGATTTAATTGGTGCCCGAGCTTGCTAGTGGTTTTTTAATAGTTTATAGCTCATTGGGCCAATTCAGCTGATCTGATTCAATGCGTTGGGCAAATCCACACAGACACACACACCCCAAAAAAATACGAATTCAGTCTTGGCGTAGCTGTGTTGTTTGGAGACTGGCATGGCCGACCTTGGTTGGAAGGCGCCAACCTGGATGCCCCTTTAGATCTCGGAAAGAGCATTTTCACAATCTCATAGGAATGGCCGCCACACAATCTGGTTAGTGGATGAGCGCGTGGTTTTAAGATGGCTCTGGACCATCGTGCAACTTGGGCTGAAGCCACCGATAAAACCAACGAAAGCGAAACCAGCTAAGCTGAGCAGGAGAGCTGAAAAAGAGGCCGCCCCGAAACAGGTTAAGCGCACGTGCGAATTCAGATCAGGAATGAGAACGATCCCAAGCCGGTTTATCAATCCCCTGTCGGGAGTCGAAGCTGAAGGAACAAAATGCACGCAAAGAATCTGCCATTCGGACTCCTTTTCACCGGTATTTTTGGGGACTTAAATCTTGGGAGAAGATTTAAGCCTCCTCCCCGTGACATATAATCAGTTTCCAAGCAGATGGGGGGGGGGACCTTCTCCAATAAAGGCAGGCCCCATCAATCAGGGTGGGGAGGACGGTGGGGGGGGGCAGATTTGACAATGGGAAGGCTTTGCTGTCCATTCTGCTGTCTATTGGGGAGGGGGAGAGAAGGCCTGAGATGCTTTGGGGGGGCGGGGGGGCTCAGCTGTTTGGGGTGGCAGGTGTCCCGTAGTCTTCGCTGGCCAGCCGATGACGATGGGAGTCACGGATATTTAGCCCTCAATAGCCCAGGAGCCTTGGTTAACCGTCTCCCGTCTCTACCCCTCATCTGCACCGGGCCAGAGGAGTCGGGGAGGGCCGGCGGGGTGGGTGGGTGGGTGGGGGTCGTGGAGTCTTTCACCCAAAATGTAGAAAGAAAGCAAATGTCACACACACACCCCTCCCAACCTGATCTCTCTCTCTCTCTCTGGACGCTTTGTCCGAGTCCCTCCGCGAGACTCTCCATTGACAAGCCAGGGTTGTGCGGGAGGCCTCTGTTTTCCAGTCACACAAGGGCAAAATAACTGACCTCGACCCCAGGACCGGCTTTGGGGACGGCCGTTTTCTTTCAGCGGCCCTTTTTGTCCGGCCATTCCCAGGGGAGGGATGGGATGAGCGGCTGGGGAGCGTGGTCCCAAACGCTTTCTTGGTTGCCATGGCTTCGCACCTCTATCTATCTATCTATCTATCTATCTATCTATCTATCTATCATTATCTATCTCTATCTCTCTCTATCTATCTATCTAGCTCTCTATCTATCTCTATCTATCTCTCTATCTATCTCTATCTCTCTATCTAACTATCTATCTATCTATCTCTCTATCTATCTCTATCTATCTCTCTATCTATCTCTATCTATCTATCTAACTATCTATATATTGCCATGGCTTTGCACCTCTCTCTCTCTCTCTCTCTTCCTCCCTCCCTCTATCCTTATCTCTCTATCTATTGCCTTGGCTTCGCACCTCTCTCTCTCTCTCTCTCTCTCTCTTTCTCCCTCCCTCCCTCTATCCTTATCTCTCTATCTCTATCTATCTATTGCCATGGCTTCGCACCTCTCTCTCTCTCTCTCCCCCTCTCTCTCCCTACCTACCATCTTCTCTCTCTCTCTCTCTTACTCCCTCCCTCTATCCTTATCTCTCTATCTCTCTCTATCTATCTATTGCCATGGCTTCGCACCACTCTTTCTCTCCCTACCTACCTCTCTCTCTCTCTCCCTCCCTCTCTCTCCCTACCATCTTCTCTCTCTCTCTCATTCTCCCTCCCTCCCTCTATCCTTATCTCTCTTTCTCTCTCTCTCTATCTATTGCCATGGTTTCGCACCACTCTCTTTCTCTCCCTCCCTCCCTACCATCCTCTCTCTCTCTCTCTCTCTCTCTCTCTCTCTCTCTCTATCTATCTATCTATCTATCTATCTCTATCTCTCTTTCTCCCTCCCAGACAATGCTAAAAAAAAACCCGAATCTAATGGCAACGACCATAGAAACACAACCTTTACGGCCCCCTGAATTTCTCCCTTACACACTGTGGATCGTCTACGCAGAAAGCCTGTTCAAAAGGATCCATTTTACAGCTAGAATAATCCAGCCCCCTTTTAAGCTGCAGATATCCAGCAGTCTTGGCCATGCGCGTCTCAGAATTTGAAGCATGCTGGGCAGGGACCCCTTGGGTTGTATCCAGAAGTGCAGCTTTGGGGGCACCCCTGGGCAATAATTCTTCAATGCTGGCCTAAAAGGCACGAGAGCCCTTTTTTCAACCAGGATCCTCTTAGGCCCAGGAGCTGTTCACGATTTCCCTGAGCCTGGCACCAGATTCAGATTCCTGGCTAGTCTTTGGATTAAAAAGACTTCCCACCCCAAAGTCCCAAAGTTATCCGGGAGGAAGAGAATGGCAAACCGCTTCCGGAGCGTTGCCCTCCCAAAAACCTGCAGGAGCCGAAAAGAATATTTATTATATAACTGCAGGAATATCGAAGGATGTCTGTGTTGTTTTCAGCAGGCGTTTTTCTGTTTCTGGGCCACTCCGAAAAGCCTTCAATCTTGTTTTAAGGCATGTCGTTGCCTGGAATCACCTGTCCTTAATCTCTTGCCAATCTCCTTTTTGCTCCGGGACAGGTTGTGTCAAAAGCCATCAGAGGATGAAAGCCATCAGAGCCATCCGAGCGGTTGCGTCTTCAGAAAAAGCCGGGAATTATAGTATGAATTAAGAGGAGTTGCAGGTTAGAGAACCAGTATGGCGAAGTAGGGTTTAAGATACTGGTTTAGAAACTTAAAGAGACTTGTGAGTTCTAATCCTGCCTCGGGCACAAAAGCCAGCTGGCCAATTTTTCTTTCTCAGCCCAAGCCAGGGGTGAAATGCTCCCGGTTCGCCCGAACCGGTAGCGATGTTGGCCGGTGGTTTGGAGAACCGGTAGCGATGGCGGCGCGAGGCTCCACCCACCTGCCTGGTCGTCGTTACGTCCTGGTTTTAACCAGTAAGTAACCTGTTTTTTACCCTCTGTGCATGCACAGAAGGGTTTGCACATGCGCAGAGGATCCAAGCGCACATGTGACACATGCACGCATGCACTTCCGAGCCACTTGATGCCACAGTCCACTTTCTGCAATAAATCCCTCTCTGCCCCATATCTTAAGATTTCTGAGCTGGCCTTGCAGGTGTAGCAGAAAAGTTTTAAACCAGATTAATTTCCCGTGCCCCGTGATGGTGTCGTAGTCCCCCAACCATGGTTAGCGTAGCCCCGATTTAGCATCACGTCGCTCTGATGGGGATGCCCGAGGAGGTCAATCCCACACTCCCAAACTCGGGAGAAAATTCATTTAAAGCAAACCGAGTGTCACCAACTCAACTTCTACTTCAAACGTCAACCCCTGTGTGGGCAACGAGAGTTGGACTCCAGGGCTGGTCAAATTGGTTTTAACTGGGTTTCTCAGAGACCTCCCTCTAGGCCCGTGTCATTGGGGGACCCCCACCCCACCCCCCTTTAGCGTTAGAATAAATCACCTGTTTTGAAGAATCCCAAGTTCAGCGATTGTCGGAGGGCTTTTTGTCCAAACCTGGCTAAGCCACACCATGTCACCGCAACCCAGAAAACTTGACACGCCATCTGTCAATTCGGGATGGCCGGCTGCTATCTGGGTGGCCAATTGGGTCTCTCCCCCCCACCCCCACTTAGCTGTGGGGTGCTGGATTTCTTCCCAAAGAATGGCCTCCCTAGCTGCTCTCTTTCACATAAGAGGCATTCATTCTTCTCCCAACAATGGCTACTTGGGCAGCGCGCCTTCAAAAGGTCCCCAGGAAAGCGGGGAAGGGGAGGGAGGGGATGGGGGTGGGAGAAGAGAGGAGAGGAGAGAGATCCTGGCAGTGGCCGGCTGGGGCTGTCTCAAGAGCACCAGAGGTGGGGGAAGGGAGGTCATTGGCAAAAGAAGAAGGTGGATGAAGGTAGAAGAACATCTCCCCATGCTGGCTGGAGCCAACTAGGAAGTGGGAATTAGGAATGGGCTGGAGTAGGTACCCCAAGCAGGATGTTCAAATCAATCATCTGGAGAGGGGAAAACGTACACTTACATACTTACAGTTTGTCTGTCTGTCTGTCTGTCTCTATCCTATCTCTATCTATCTATCTATCTATCTATCTATCTATCTATCTATCTATCTATCCAACCAACCATATCTATCTATTTATCTATCATCCATCTTACCTATCTACCTATATCTATCTATCCAACCATAGCTATCATCTATCTATCTATTTACCTATCTACCTACCTTCTTTCATTCCTTTCTTCCTTCCTTCTATTGATCTAATTCTAATCTATCTAATTCTAATCTGTCTGTCTATCTATCTATCTATCTATCTATCTATCTATCTATCTATCTATCTTCCATCTTACCTATCTACCTATCTATCCAACCATATCTAGCTATCATCTATCTATTTACCTATCTACCTACCTTCTTTCCTTCCTTTCTTCCTTCCTTCTATTGATCTAATTCTAATCTATCTAATTCTAATGTCTGTCTGTCTATCTATCATCCATCTTAACTACCTACCTACATACCTACCTATTTATCTATCCAACCCTATCTATCTATCTACCTACCTACCTACCTACCTTCTATCGATCTAATTCCATCTTATCTACCTACCTACCTATCTATCCAACCATATCTATCTATCTACCTACATACATACCTACATACATACATACCTTCTATCAATCTAATACTAATCTATCTATCTATCTATCTATCTATCTATCTATCTATCTATCTATCTGCCATCTTTTCCTGTTGGCCAAACTCACAAATCCTGACACGGAAGGCTCTAGCTGCAGCCCAGAGAAGGAGAGGGGAGCCCAGAGGCATCCTTGCTCTTGGCAATCAGACCTTCTTCCTCTGAAAAAGGAGCGGCAGGAACGGCAGGCCTCAGTACAGGTGGTCCTTGACTTACAACTGTTCGTTGAGTGACCATCCGAAGTTGCAACGGCACTGAAAAGAAGTGCCTTACGACCGTTTTTCGCACTGGGGGCCATCCCAGCAACCCCGTGATCAAAATTCAGACGCTTGGCACAACTGACTCACGTTTATGACGGATGCAATGTCCCAGGGGTCACGCAATCCTCTTTTTGTGACCTTCTGACGAGCAAAGTCCATGGTGGGGGGAGGGAAGCCAGACTCGCTTAACAACCAAGTCACCAGCTTTACAACCGCAGCGATTCACTGAACAGCCTTGGCGAGAAAGGTCGTATGATGGAGCTCAAAACTCACTTAAGAAATACCTCGCTTAGCAAACGGGAAATGGTGGGGCTCAATTGTGGCCGTAAGTCGAGGACTTCCTGTACAGCTAAGAGGCGAAAGTCGCATTAAATACAGGCTTGGGGCGATCAGGAGAAGGCGCTCTGGGTTCCTTCCAGCAGAATGTTTAGTCCTTCGGATAAAAGGCCCTGCATAAATGCCAGCGTTGCCAGAAATCTTATTTATTCCTCCATTTCTGAGGGTAACCACCGAGCTCCAATTATATGAGAATGTTAAACCTTTGCCGACTTCCATTAGCAAAACAACCCTCTCTAGGAAAAAATAATAATAATAATAAAATAACGAATGGAGAGCTCCTTTTATTTTATTTTATTTTAAATCAAGTTCAGACAAAAGGTAAGAGGGAACTTAGGGGGGAACTCGGTGCAAAAGTAGAATTAGACTAACCGGGGGAAATAATCTTTGTTAATTCCCTGGGAAGCAGGGTAGAAAGTTGCGATTCAGAAAGGAATGAAAGCTAAAACCCAAAGAAGGCATCACAATAAGAACAGGGGGTGATTTAAAAAAAAAAAAAGTCCAGCTTATTTCAATGAGACTCTTTTCCCCATCCACCCCTTCCTCCCAATGAAGAATTTATTTCTCTCAAATGGAGGTAAAATAAGCAAGCTCTTTGTTAGCCAATATTAAAATATTAAATGGGTTTTCATAGCTTGGGCACCAGCTTTATTTTCTTCTAAGTGGAGAAACCTTCAAAAGGAACGGGGGGGGGGATATATAATTCGGCAGACTTTGTGCCATCCGAACAGTAGCCCGTCCCGTTTCTCTGCGAAAGGTGTATAGAAGCAATTAAGAAATGGGTAATTAATCCTGAATGGCCTTAAAATTACTTTTAAGCAACTAGTGGGTAGGTGGTCAAAATTATACCTTTCCATCACATTTGGCGCTGCTGTAGATCACTTCTTCTTTTTTTTTTTTTTTTTTTGGCATTTTCTCATCGAAGGCAGAAAAGCACTAAGTAATTCCACCTACTTTGCGGTCTGCAAGCAAGCCTGCCTTGAAAAGGCTTCGGGGGGGGGGGGGGAGAGAGAGAAGAAAAGAAAGGGAGGGAGGCAGGGAGGGAGGAAGAAAAGGTTTCTAATAGGTACTAAGTCAGACAACGGAGGGGTCGTTAGCAGCCCTTAAGGTAGCAGAGCGTTGAAAAGTTCTCCCACACAAATAATACAGGAAAATAGCAAAGGGGAGGGGGGGAGAGAGAAAATAGGGATAGTCAATAGACTTGCAACCAGTTAAACAAAGTTGGTTCAGGGTGTGAATGTGTGAGACTCTCTGTGTGTGTGTGAGAGAGAGAGGGGGTGGGGTGGGGGAGAGAGGATGGATGATGGATGGATGTAGGTAGGTAGGTGTGTGTGTGTGAGAGAGAGAGAGAATGGAAGATAGATAGATAGATAGATAGATAGATAGATAGATAGATAGATAGATAGATAGATGATAGAAAGAAGTAGATAGATAGAAATAGAGATAGATTAGATAGATAGATAGATAGATAGATAGATAGATAGATAGATAGATAGATAGATAGAAATAGGGATAGATAGATAGAAAGAAGTAGATAGATAGATAGATAGATAGATAGATAGATAGATAGATAGAAGTAGATAGATAGAAATAGAGATAGATTAGATAGATAGATAGAAAGAGAAATAGGGATAGATAGAAAGAAAGAAGTAGATAGATAGATAGATAGATAGATAGATATAGATAGATAGATAGATAGAAATAGAGATAGAAATAAAGATAGATAGATAGATAGATAGATAGAAAGAAGTAGATAGATAGAAATAGAGATAGATTAGATAGATAGATAGATAGATAGATAGATAGATAGATAGATAGATGGATAGATAGAAAGAGAAATAGGGATAGATAGATAAAAAGAAAGAAGTAGATAGATAGATAGATAGATAGATAGATAGATAGATAGAAATAGATAGATAGATAGATAGATAGATAGATAGATAGATAGATAGATAGTTAGATAGATAGATACATAAATGTCTGGATATCTGGATAGATAGATAGATAGATAGATAGATAGATAGATAGATAGATAGATAGATAGATAGATAGATGGATGGATGGATGGATGTCTGGATGGATTGATGGATAGATAGATAGATAGATAGATAGATAGATAGATAGATAGATAGATAGATAGAGAAATAGGGATAGATAGAAAGAAAGAAGTAGATAGATAGATAGATAGATAGATAGATAGATAGAAGTAGATAGATAGAAATAAAGATAGATAGATAGAAATAAAGATAGATAGATAGATAGATAGATAGATAGATAGATAGATAGATAGATAGATCTGAAAATCGAAATAAATACGCCCTGTGGCGTCCCCAATGGTTATGGACACATAGAGTGACATAGTCACAAAAAAAAACAAATCCTGGACATTGACCACATTTTCATCTGTCAATTGCAGAAGGCCCCACTACTTGGCTCCATTCTTGGGAAGAACTTGATGAGAATGAAGGCCAACCGCCAGCTAAAGAACCGGCAGCTGTTGGGTATATAGCAGTACTAACGCTGCCAAGGGGACCCTCTCATTTTTCAAGGAGAACCCCAATGTTCTCCTGCACCCCAAGATTTATTTCTTGGGGATGAACCAGGTCAGCTTTCACAACCCGATTTCCTACCCCACACCCCAGCCAGCGCTGGAGAAATCAGGTCAGGGAGATTCACCCGCCCTGGAGATGACAACACAATTCTCCCCCAAGTATCGGGCAAGGTTCTTTCTCAGCTCTGCCCAAGGAGCCCTTGGCACGCAAGGCATCAGGCTGCAACCCTTCCGTAACGCGGGAGGGGGATTAGCGCGTAACGCTCCTCGCATTGTGTCCTCACAGCAGCTCAAGTGATTCACGCGAAAGGAGTTGCACAAAACCACCCTCAAGCTTGCTTCACAGTTGGCTGCAACTTGAACCCCGTGCCCATGTTCTGACACTTGGCTGAGGAAAGCACACACCTGCCTCCTCTCTCTCTCTCACCTTTCTCTTTCGCGTGTCTGTGAATGTGTGCAGGTGTTCTCTCAGTCACCCATTGACTGATTCATCCTTTCATACATTCCTTCATTCATTCCGTGACGGAAAACCCAACGGGTGGAAGTCTCTTTGGAGTTCCTTGCCGTTCCCTGGCAACCGTGTGGAATGACTTCCTCTCCCTTCTTCCAAAATGTCCCTCAGCTTCTCCATCCGAGGTCCTACCTTGGTGGCCTTCCATTGAAGAGCCAACCCTGTTTAGCTTCTGAGCCTCCAGGGGAGCCCTTTCCAGAGATGGGCTACTGCCGGTTCGGGCGAATTGGTAGTTCTGACCACCAATTGGGCCTGCCCACCCACCCCGACGCTATCCCGTGATATATCTCATTCTCTGGCTCGCTCACCCCACCCATGCAGCCCAGCTGATTGCCACGCCTCGCCCGCGCTACTCACCGCAGCTGCCTGCTGGAAGCCGCGCACATGATATTGCTGTGCGTGAGAACCCACGCACAAGCGTGCTTACATTTTCAGTTCTGCACTAAGCGAACTGGCTGTTAAAAGTACATGAAGCTCACCTCTGGCCTTTTCTACAAGGAGGACCAAGAAGAGGTTATTTTTTTTCCCCAAATCCAAATATCCTAGCTCAGTGGTGGGTTGCCCCCAGTTTGGGCTGGTTCTTGCGAACTGTAGTAAAACTGGGGGGAAGCGCCATCCACCCACCCAGATGTCATCATAGATGATCTGCGCATGTGCAGAAGCTTGGCGCATGCACGAGCGAAGCGAGCGCACGCACACGATCCCATTGCGAACCAGTAGTAAAGGTAAGTAGAACCCACCCCTCTCCTGGCTTCTCTCAAAAATTATCTTGCCGATTTGCTCTCTCGGGAAATCCTGAATGTGGTGGTGGGGATCTCTGGAACCCCATAGAATGACGCAAAATATTCCAATGCTATGACTAGCCAGATATTGGGAATCGGATGTGTGTCACGCATGAGTTATATGTGTTCTGGATTCTTGGCCTGTTTATCACAGAGGATCGATACAGCCGGAGCTAACTTTTTCCGTCCTAAATTGAGAGGAAATGATTCCGGGCAGCTGGTAGGGAGAAATCTAAAGTTTTCACAATGATGGCCTCCCTCCCCGCCCCACGCACACTCATGCACACAAATACAGGATGTCGTGATGGCATTTGGAAAGTATATTTACTAAGGAATCTGAGTTCATTAAAAAGGAATGCTGGGGTTTTGCTTTACAAGGAGGGAAATGCAGCTAACTTGGTTTCTACCTGGAGCTTCTAGAAATATTTTTTTTTAAAAAAATCAACTAAGGAGGAAGTTGTTGTTTCTTTCTTTTATCTCATAAATGAGTTTAGGAGCAGCTTTTAATTGTAAAGTTTACCATTGGACATGTATCATTCTTAGAAGGAGTGGAGAGAGGCAGATCTAAATGTGGATCAGGGGTGAAATCCAGCAGGTTCTGACGAACCTGTAGCGGAAATTTTGAGTAGTTCGGAGAACCGGCATATACCACCTCTGGCTGGCCCCAGAGTGGGGTGGGAATGGGGATTTTATTTATTTATTTATTTATTTATTTATTTATTCGCATTTCTATACCGCCCTTCTCCTTTCGGACTCAGGGCGGTGAACAGCCAGATAAAAAACATCTATACAAACATCACAATTAAAATAGAATTAAGATAATTTATAAATTTGGCTCATAATTTAAAACTTGTCAATTAAAATAAATATTAAAATTTTAAAAATTTTAAAACTAACCCTAAAATCAGGACAGACCAGCTAGTTGAAAAAAATGAGTTTTTAGGGCCCGACGAAAAATCCGGAGGTCGGAGATCACTCGTATCTCTGGGGGTAGATTGTTTTGCAGTATCCTTCCCCTGCCACACCCACCAAGCCACGCCCACCAAGCCACACCACGCCCACAGAACCGGTAGTAAAAAGTTTAGATTTCACCACTGATGTGGATGTAACTGACCGATTAAAAAAATCATGTTTTAATCTTTTTATTTTTTTCCTAATCTGTACCTGTGTGGGCTATTGTGTATGCGTCACTCTGAGCTTTTTATCCATAAGAACGTGAAACAGACATTAAATGTTGTACGAATGAGATGAACGTATGACGTTTTAGCCCTGTTTTGACCGAGGGGTTTTCATTATTACCACACAGCTCACGCTTCCCCCCCCCCACTCCCCACAATAACCGACGGCTTGGATCAAGAAAAAGAAAAGATATTTTTTGCCTCCTGGGAAAATGTTAGCTCGAAGACATCTAAACACCGTGCGGTTCGAAAATGATGACTGGTTTAACTTCAGTCCAAGCAAAGCATGTTTACCCTCCCAAACCTAGCCGTTCCTTTTCAACCTTCCTTGCTTCTCCGTGGCTTCCCCGTGCAATGCAATTCGATGAATTATACATTATAGAGTTTCGATCCAGGATGAAATGGGCTGGGAAGAAAAGCAGAATCAAAAGCACGCGGCGTGGGGTTATGGAGGTGGGGTGGGGGAAAGGACTCAAGTACAGACAAGAAGGTGAAACCTTGAAAGAATGTGCCGCGTCGAAAGCCGAAACATTGACAATGTCGTTTCTGTTTTATTTCTGGGTTGAAACCGGGCCTCAGACGACAATCTACAACCCTTACATGAGGGCAAACGAGGCCACCGAGGGATTTATCCTTATTGTGACACTGACTAGAAAGGATTAGGGCTATGACTAGATCGGGTCCGTCGATAAAGGCTTGGATTGAGCAATTAGCAAGAGGACGGGCGCACCGCCAAGGAGATACCAAGAGGGAGGGGTGCCTTCGGTCGGTTGCGGGCAAGGAAGTATCGATGAAAAAAAAAAATAACAAAACAAAAGCCAAGCAACCACACATTCAGGGCCCAGGAGTGAAGACTTTGAACCCCGGGCACATGGGTGGAAAACTTATAGGGGTATGGGTAAGGCATTTTAAATTGGGGAGCCATTTTAGATTTAATTCTGTTTTAAACGTATTTTAATTGTTTATATTGTATGTTTTTAACTTTGGCTGTTCACCGCCCCGAGTCCTTTGGGAGAGGGGGCGGTATAAAAATCTAATAAAAAAACAAAACAAAAAACTGGACGGCCAAAGCAGGCTGCGTGAGTCATCGAATTGAGGGTGCTAAACCCATCCTGTTTCTTACAGGGTTGCCAGTCTTACGTTGGCATCCGAAGCACCCAATCCAATATGGTGCCAGCGTAGGGGTGGTATTCGGCAGGTTCTGACAGATTCTGGAGAACCGGTGGCGGAAATTTCGAGTAGTTTGGAGAACCGGCAAATACCACCTCTGGCTGGCCTCAGAGTGGGGCAGGAATGGAGATTTTGCAATATCCTTCCCCCAGGAGTGGGGAGGGAATGGGGATTTTGCAATATCCTTCCCCTCCCATGCCCACCAAGCCACACCACGTCCACCAAGCCACCCCCACAGAACCGGTAGTAAAAAAATTTGAATTCCACCACTGCTCCAACAGGATGTGAAACCTTTTAAGTCAGGGGTGTGACTTGAGCACCCAGAATTCCCCAGCCAGCTTTGTTGAAATACACAATCCTTAAAAGTTGCTAAGCTCAGGACATCCTGGCTTTTAAGTATTGGGCTTTACGAATGCAAGATTGCGAGGAGAGCTTGGCCAACTCGAGGGAGAGAAAACATGGCGCCATTTCAGTTTCTCAAGCAGTAAACTGTATTTTGGAAAACTACAGCCATCATAACACTAAGACACGTCAATCTAATAATTCCTGCCTAGACACTGTAGGCGAGCGAAGGAGCAGAAGCCACACACATACACACACACACCTTGGACTTAATTTCTATACTTACAAAAGGTTTTTTTAAAAAATTCTGCTCGATATCCGGCGTCTTTTCAGGCTTTTTATCCCAAGCCTTGACATGGTATGTGCTAAAATAACAATTAATCCCTTAGAACCTTGGTTTCCCTTGACAATTCATTCAAACCGTCCCGATTCCCTCTATAATTTACTCACTTTTAAAAAAAAACTTGAATCAACTTGTTTTGCTGCGCACTGGTAGTTTATCCACCCCTTCAGGTCGCGCGCACCGGGCCCGGCATCGTTTTCTAACGCAACAGGAACTGAACTATCCTGTTTCCCCAAAAATAAGACCTCCCCTGATAATAAGCCCAATCGGGCTTTTGAGTGCATGAGTGCTAAAATAAGCCTCCCCCCGAAAATAAGCCCTCCCTGAAAATATTTAAACGCAGAGCTGGAAATCAGGTAAGACAGCAAGAGGAGCCCCATCTTGCTCCATGAGCCCCAAAATAATAAAACCTCCCCAAAAATAAGGCCAAGCGCTTATTTCGGGGTTCAAAAAAAATATAGGACAGGGTCTTATTTTCGGGGAAACACGCTACTTGCAAAGTAGTTGCCATCCACGTTCCTAGCCCTAAGTGGTAATCTTTCGGCGATTTCAAAAAAAGGAAAGCAGGGCTTGTTGGGAATGGTTGGTAAATGCCGAGAGAAAATCCCAGGGTGGTAAACCAGACCGGGAAGTCGACATGCATTTGTCCTGCTGAGAAAACATCCTTCAGAAGAGCCAAGAATCAAGATGGGATTCGAAGAAGGTTTTCCTACCACAGCCAAGTAGATTCTACGCAGAAGGACAAGGTTGGGTCTTCAAATCATTAGCCAGAATGGAAGCAGAAGGGAGAAATAAAACCAACGCAAAAGCCAGCAGTCTTCTCCAAGTTAACACCTAAGATGGAAAAAAATCTTTGGAACTTGTTGGTGCTCCAACAACTGGAGGTTTTTAAGAAAGGATAAGGAAAAGGTTCCCCTCGCACATTTGTGCTAGTCGTTCCCGAATCTACAGGGCGGTGCTCATCTCCGTTTCAAAGCTGAAGAGCCAGCGCTGTCCGAAGACGTCTCGGCGAGCGAGTCATGTGGCCGGCATGACCAAACGCCGAAGGTGCACGGAACGCTGTTCTCTTCCCACCAAAGGTGGTCCTTATTTTTCTACTTGCATTTTTTTTTACATGCTTTCGAACTGCTAGGTTGGCAGAAGCTGGGACAAGTCACAGGAGCTCACCCCCATTACGCGGCGCTAGGGATTCGAACCGCCGAACTGCCGACCTTTCGATCGACAAGCTCAGCGCCTTAGCCACTGAGCCACCGTGTCCCAATTGAGAAAGGATCATTTTTTTTGTGACATGCTATAGAGTCCCCTGCTCAGGCAGGGGGTTGGACTAGAAGATCTTCAAAGTCCCTTAACTCTTTTTTTTTAAATGGCAGGTGAGTAAAAATTCACTGGGTGGAATATTGCAGGATTCTCTGTCACTGTTTTTTTCTAATTTCACCAAATGCATTTTCCAAAGGGAGGCGGGAAGAGTCTCTGGACTACCTCTATTGATCAAAGCAGAAATGGGACACCCCATAACCCATCAGATGCCATTCCTTCGCTATCAAGGGTGGGCCAGGGGCAGCTAGATGGGCTCTTGGTGCCTCGGACGTCTCTACTGTGGCCCAATGAATGCAAAGAAGAAATCGCCCTCCGTTCCAGAGCCATTTAAGGCGATGCATTTCAGGGTCAACGGGATTTTTTCTTTCTTTTCTTTCTTTTTCTTTTTTAACAGTATCTAGAAATCCAGGCGACTTCCAGTAACAAGTTACACAAAAGGAGAAACTCTTCAGACAAAAGTCTGGAGAGCAAGCAGCACAAGTTGCTCAATGTGAACTGGGTCATTGGTCAAGTTCAGAGTATCAAAGCCAAAGAAACAAGTTAGGGGGAGGAAAAAAGAAAAAAAACGTTTTATATAAAGCTGTCTTTTTCCCTTTCTTCTCTCTGTCTCTCTCTCTCCCTCTTGACATACGCACACACACACACACCACTGATTAACCCACTTTCCCAGGCTACGTGCCGTCTGCCGCGAGGGCTTAAGACCTTGAAAAAAAAAAAAGAGCGAATATTCCAGACACGGAGACAAAATAAGCAAAAACCTTGCCGCCCAAACATTGGACACAATTAGACTAAATTGTTGATCATTCCAAAGGGGCTTGGCAACGGGAGAGGGAGCCAAAGAAGAAACAAAACTTCGAAAAGGAGACCGAAGCCAGAGGAAGCTTGGTCGTCGTCTGTGGTCTCCAGAAAGCCCGTTTCCTAGGAAGGCGCTTTCCCGTACTCGCTGCTCGTAAAAGAAATATATATATATATATGCAGGAAACCCATGGTGCACTGTTTAGAGGAGGTGAGGGCCAACGTTGAGCGTGCCTACCACAAAACCCATCCAGGAGCTGAGCCAAGTCCTCCTCATTTTGTTTTTTAAGTGCCTGGAAACAAAACAGCCAGTTTTCAAAACTGATGTTTTAGTTAGGAATTCAGGAGAAGGGGGGAAGGGGGTAGACACACATGGGTAGACAAAACAACTCCCAAATCATCCGTCTCTGGCTGGCTGGGTCCATCTAACAGGAAATCCACCTCAAACATCTCCCTGGTTTTCCTGGGATAAGTTCCCTGGTTTGGGAAATGGAGAAGGTTTGGGAAAACTTCCATCGTCTCCCCACCTCCTCCTCCTCTTCCCTTCACTTTTGCAGCCAACTCTGGAAAAGTAATTCCATTGTTTCATTCAATGAAACATACGATAGTTTCATCCCGTCTCTTCGCTTCCAAAAATAAAGGTAAAGGTTCCCCTCGCACATATGTGCTAGTTGTTCCAGACTCTAAGGGGCGGTGCTCATCTCCGTTTCAAAGCCGAAGAGCCAGCACGGTCCGAAGACGTCTCTGTGGTCATGTGGCCGGCAGGACTCAACACCAAAGGCGCATGGCCAAGGTTGGACACCCCTCATCTATGGAGTCGTTTCACATTCCTCTTTTCAAAGACCTTACTTGGCTCTGAACGAGTAAGGGCAAAAAATGGGAACAATCCCCACATCCATTCATTCTATCCATTTATTGACTTATAGGGCCTGGGGTAAACTGTCCCTCCAGCCTCTCTTCCGGTTCTTCAATGCAGGCCAAAAGCCTCTTTGATCTCCAAGCCAAAAACCAAAGCATGGCTCTTAAGCAGAATTGGTATCATTAGGCAGGGTTACCGTGTTTCCCCAAAAATAAGACCACGTCTTATATTAATTTTTGCTCCAAAAGATGCATTAGGTCTTATTTTCTGGTTAGGTCTTATTTTGGGGAAAATACAGTACATTTAGTACAAATGCACCCATCTGGCTGACAATCTTAACTGGGCTTATTTTGGGGGTAGGGCTTATATTACGAGCATCCTGGAAAAAAATCATGCTAGGACTTATTTTCCAGTTGGGTCCTATTTTCAGGGAAACAGGGTGAAAACAAATCAAATGTTCTTTAATTCCAAATACGTCATATATTCAGTACCGTTTCCCCCAAAATAAGACCTCCCCTAATAAGCCCGATCGAGCTTTTGAGCACATGGCAGTAAGGCCAAGCGCTTATTTCAGGGTTCAAAAAAAATATAAGACAGGGTCTTATTTTCGGGAAAACATGGTACCTTCCCAGTTTCGCCCAACTCTGTGACCTGTGTGACCCATTGTCAAGTAACTCACTCTCTGCCTTCCCGCCCTTGGTTTATCTCGCTTTACTGACTCACATCTCAAAAAGAGAAATTGTTTACTTGGTCTTTATTTATTTATTTTTTAAAAGAACAGCCTACTCCCTAGGCAATAGCTCCTTCCTCCATGCAGAGAGGCATTTCGATAGAAACAAAGAATATGCCTGTTTCCTGTGGAAAACAGCATTGGCTGCCACGCAAAGCAAGTGGCCCCATCTGTATTCTCAAGCAGAAGGCAAGGCTAAGAGTTATCCTGGCTTCTCAAGGTATTAACTCTGCCACTGGCTGATGGAAAGCCACACTTGAAAAAAGAGGGACAAGGCCACGCAGGGAAACAGATCTGCTTTTCCGTGGGACTGAATGATTTCTTTCCTGAGAGTCGAGGGCCTTAGGATGGTGGGCTCGCTTGAATCCACAGGTGAGAATGAGCGAGAGAGTGAGTCTTCCTTTATATACAGACCAAGCAATGAACGTAGGTAGGCTATTGTGTATATGGAGATTCTCCATCATCCAGGTCATGGTTGTCCCAAAAGTGATTTTCAAAAGGCAACTGGACTGCCTTAGGGCTGGTTTCCCCCCTTGAAAACGTTCTTCAGAACTGAAAAAGCTTCTTAGATGAGAAGCGAAACCTTTTTGAAGGAAAAAAAAATGAAGGAAGTCAAAAGTTTGTCTTTTGTAAAGCACTTTTGGGACAGCGGTAGGTTTCCAATATTCTTACCACCAGTTCGCCGCTCGTGCACCTTTCATGCATGCGCCCGGCCTTCTGTGCATGTGGTTTGCTACAGTGGCGGGTTGCCCCTGGTTCGGACCGGTTCGCAAGAACCGGTAGTAAAACCGGCGGGAGGCTCCGCCCACTGACCCGGACATTCGAGTTCAAGTATTTTCAAGAAATGTCCATAATTTTGAAATTATAAGGTTTACAATTCACTGTGGCCACGAACAAGAGCCCGAATTGAAAACTAACTTCCTTAACTTTGAGTGTCTTTCAGAAGCTCCGTGAGGGTCTGGCCACTTAGGCATCTCCTGGTGGTGAGAAGTCCGTCCAAAAGTCAGCAATGGCCTTGAGGACTAGAAATCCCAGAATCTTCCCCAAAATTGGAGGCGGCTAGTCTACGCAGGCTAGAACTGGGAGTCCTCCATTCCATCCCATTCGTAGGGCAATGTCCAAAAGAGGGCCTTCAGAAGATTTCTTGGGAAGCAATGTTTTAAAAGTACCTTGTTTCCCCGAAAATATGACCCAACTGGAAAATAAGTCCTAGCATGATTTTGCAGGATGCTCGTAATATAAGCCTTACCCCCAAAATAAGCCCCAGTTAAGATTTGTCAGCCAGATGGTGCATTTAATGTCATATTTCCCCCCTCCAAATAAGACCCAACCAGAAAATAAGCCCTAATGCATCTTTTGGAGCAAAAAAATAATATAAGACCCGGTCTTATTTTCGGGGAAACACGGTAGCTTTTCTCAACCTTAGCAGCTTGAAGATGTGTGGACTTCAACTCCCAGAATGCCCCTGCCCGATGATCCACAAAAATGGCCTCTAGGAAACCCATCTTTACAACGTTCCCAAGCAAACAAGCAAGTCAACAAACTCGTGAAATGAAAGTCCAGTTCCAATGGAAAGGAAGCGTTTCCTTTCTACCAAAGTGACCAGCACTTTTCAATAAAAACACAGCTGTGTTCGCACACTCCACGCCAAGGATGGCCCACCATCGGGTGGCAGAAAAAGCAGCAATTAAATCAGAAAGCAACATTTCCTGGTTCCGAAATTCTCCGCCATTCTTTTGACCCTTCCATTTCCACGTTTTCGAATCCCGGCAACTAAGAATGCTGATCTCTGTGTCTTTCGCAAGTTAACATTTAACAGCCATTCCTACCGAATTCCAAGAAATAAAAAAATAAAATAAAATAAAATAAACTCTTGTCCTATTTCGCTGCCAACTAAGAGGCCAATGAAGGATCAGTGAGAGAACTTCTGGGGTGGAACAGATACTTCCCAGCCTGAGTTTCCCCACTGTAGCCTCAAACTGGCACCGGCCTCAACCTTCCCGGATTTAATTTTTACTACTGCAAGTCATTTCTGAGCCTCTCCCCACCCAAAAAAATAAGAATCTCACAAATGGATCAACCCAATTGGATCTGAACAATTCCAGCCTGAGTTTCCCCACTGTAGCCTCAAACTGGCACCGGCCTCAACCTTCCCGGATTTAATTTTTACTACTGCAAGTCATTTCTGAGCCTCTCCCCACCCAAAAAAATAAGAATCTCACAAATGGATCAACCCAATTGGATCTGAACAATTCCAGCCTGAGTTTCCCCACTGTAGCCTCAAACTGGCACCGGCCTCAACCTTCCCGGATTTAATTTTTACTACTGCAAGTCATTTCTGAGCCTCTCCCCACCCAAAAAAATAAGAATCTCACAAATGGATCAACCCAATTGGATCTGAACAATTTGGCACAATTTAAATGTTTACAGGTCAAGTCCTCGACTTACAACCGTTCGTTTAGCTACGACGGCACTGAAAAAAGTGACTTAGGACCATTTTTCCACTTACGACCATTGCAGCATCCCCTCCCCCCCCCACGGTCACGTGATCAAAATTTAGATGCTTGGAAACTGACTTGTACTTAAGACGGTTTCAGGGTCCCCTGATCATCTCTTGCAACCCTCTGACTGGGGAACCCAAATTCACTGAACAATGGGGTCACTAACTCAACAACCGCAGCCATTCACTAAACAACTGGGGCAAGAAAGGTCATAAAATGGGGTAAAACTCACTTAACGATGGTCTCCCTTAGCAACATAAATATTGGGCTCAATTTTTATGCTTGACGTCACTATGGATAGAAAGGCGGTATGGAAGCTGATCCAATCCATAATTCTATTTTATTTTATTTTTTTACAAGTCCTTCAACTAGCTTTCCCTTCCCTGTTGCCTCCTTCTGATCGGCGGGGATGGCGATAAAAGTCCCAGCATGGCAATGAATCAAAGATAAAAATCCAACAGGTGGAAGACAGAGAACCAAATATTCCTGTATTCTCCATTTTTGGTACTTAGCTGCGGTTAAGAATGGGTATAAATTAAATTATCATCACGAACAGCAATATCTCCTTCAGCAGCTAACAGAATACCAGCCTTCCCCATAAATTGTTCATTATCATAATTGCTACTGTGGTTTATTCTTCCCGGAAACCCTATCTGCAACATTTGACACCTTGTTCTCATTTCTACCAGGAGTGATACAATTTGGCAGAGCATATGAAGAAAAAAAAAAAAAGCAAGAAAGGTAAGAAGAAAAGAAAATTTTAGAAATTCTATTCCTATCTACCTGCTGTCCTTAAGACAAAATTCTGGCATTAACTGAATGTTACCCTGTTTCCCCGAAAATAAGACCTTCCCGGATAATAAACCCATTCGGGCTTTTGAGCGCATGTGCTAAAATAATTCCCCCAAAAAATATTCCCCGCCATTTCCTCTGGTTAAGGTTAGGGAGACAGAGCTGGAAATCAGGTAAGATGGCAAGAGAAGCCCTGTCTTGCTCCACGCGCCCCAAAATAATAAGACCTCCCCGAAAATAAGGCCAAGCGCTTATTTCAGGGTTCAAAAAAAATATATAAAACAAGGTCTTATTTTCAGGGAAACAGGGGTAGTATATTAAATGGAGACTAGATGGGATTATGAAAAGACGGAATGTATAGAAGTGTAACAGTTATTATTTATGACAATAACAATTATGTACGTTATTATTTACGACAATAAACAATAAAGAAATAAAGACAGAAGGGCATTGAGAAGGAGATTGTGCGTTAATTCCAAACATATTTGAATTTGCTTCGGACAATAGAGCATCTCGGCCTCCCTTTTTCTTTGCAAAAAGAAATTTAGATGCTTGGAAACTGACTTGTACTTAAGATGGTTGCCCAAAAAAAAAAAAAAAAAAACCAGATTTCTGCATCTGGGTTTTTGGTATTTTGTCTCCAGGGTACAGAATAGTAGGTAAAGGTATACAAGCTTGATGGAGGTGGCCTAAAGACGGGACTCCTAGTGATGAAAAGGAACTTTTAACCTTTGCTTAAACAGAAGGCAGCGGTTTTTTTCCACCCTTTCTGATAGAATTGGGAATGCATTTGATTGCCCTGCCATTTTTCCGAAGGGAGGGAATTAAGGCCTTAAAAAACGAGGGAGAATAGGAAGTAAGCAAGGAGCTAGTTCAACCCTTTTCACTGTTTCCCGCTTCCTGGTTTTAACTAGACGAAAGGAGGGGAGGGAAAAACCTTGTAAAAACAGCCTTTTGCCACAGAATTTTCCCTGCCCAGAGAGAAAATCATAACAAAATCCCAGACTGTAAACTCGAATGGAAGAGAGAAAAAAAGAGAACGACCCCTTCATCCAAAAGTTTTGGGAATTATAATGAAATCTTATATGTGGCGATGCGTTTCTGGTTTAGCCTTTTGTTCCAGTTATGTTCAACTTTTTTTTTTTCTTTCTTTCTTTCTTTTTGCCTCTTAGTCTGAAGGGTTTTTAGGAGGGATGTATTAAAAGTCAGCTTCGAGTTTGGGAGTTGTAAGCAAAACAAACTTAGGGCGTGGTAGAGCCGATATCCTGTTGGACAGCCGCCCATAAAGAACTAAGGGAAGGAGGCCGAGGAGGGGCTGGATACCAACCAAACTTGCGAAGAATTTTTTTTTTTAGCATTTTGAAGAGAGGTGGGCTTAAAGCAGGGGTGAAATCCAGCAGATTCTGGCGAACCGGTAGCGGAAATTTTGAGCAGTTCAGCGAACCGGCAAATACCACCTCTGGCTGGCCCCAGAGTGGGGAGGGAATGGGGATTTTGCAGTATCCTTCCCCTGGAGTAAGGAGGAAATGGGGATTTTACAGTATCCTTCCCCCAGGAGTGGGGAGGAAATGGGGATTTTACAGTATCCTTCCCCCAGGAGTGGGGAGGGAATGGGGATTTTGCAGTATCCTTCCCCCAGGAGTGGGATGGGAACGGAGATCTTGCAGTATCCTTCCCCTGCCACGCCCACCAAGCCACACCCACAGAACCGGGAGTAAAGTGGATTTCACCACTGGCTTAAAGTACAGATTCTGTCTTAGGAGAAATGTTTCCGTTAAAGGTTCCCAGGTTCTTTCTATTAAACTGGTTCCCAGTTCATAGACAGCAACCTGAAAAGGGAAAGTCGTTTCCATGAAATGTAGGTTTGATGATCTCCCGCTCTCCAGCACACAGCTGCCATGGGTTAGGGAGTAATTTAAAAAACTGAGCAAGGAAGGCTGCTGAAACTTCATTTTCCTGCAGTCCAACCCATAATCCTTATTTTGCCTGTACAGCGGGATCAAATTTCCCACTTTTTTTTTTCCTTCCCCCCTCCTCCTCCTCCTCCTCTCTGCTTTCGGTTTTTTTGTTTTTTTTCATTCCCCCCAAAGAAAAAAAAATATTATTCCAGGCCTGGCAAAAAATGTATGTGTTTTCTTTCTTCCATAGAAACCGACCAAACAGTGAATCTTAGCCAGGCCCTAGAAATATTCAAACGGCGAAGGGAAAAAAAGAGAGAAAAGAAACGCAAGACGAAAGATCCAGAAAGGGGCAAAATGCGGGAAGAAGGAGTGTGTGTGAACGACTTTGCTCTCCCTATCGAAATGCAATTAAAGTCATATAAAATCTGGAGGATTGGGGGGGGGGGGGAGAGAGAGAGAAATGGTGAAGACAGAAGAAAACTGAAGAATTCATCCACAAGGACTACAGACCAGAAGTCACAGCCATATCAAATTTTCTTGCTTTTCGTGTGTTTTGTTGTTTTTTTCTTCCCCTGGCGGCTGAGAATTTGAGGAACGGGCCGTCCCACCGCAGGAAGGGAAGGGGGATCAAGATTGCGGACCTGCAGTTGTTATGTTAAGAATATATGCAAACTGTGTCGTGCTACAAAACTTAAGTAAAACTGCACCTTTTGCGGGGGGGGGGTTCACTTGCTTTGGGGGGGTTCAGCTCTGAGAATTAGAGACATTGTGCCCCGTCAATGGCTTATTAATCATCCTAATATGGTCATCCCACTTTTTCCACTCCTAGGTGGGGGATTTGAAAAGCATATATTGGGGGGGGAGGGGGGAACACGCTGGAAGGGGCCAAGATTTTTCTTTTCTTGGTCACTCTCTTCATGCTTTTTAGAGACAGCACAGAAGAAGCAGACAAGGCAGGCAGGCTCTGAATGTAGGTACGTGACCCAGTTTGTCTGCCGCTCATAATATTGTTTTTTCATCCCGCTCTGTGCCCGTAATGGAAAGCAGCTGAAATGACAAGAAAAAAGAGAAGGGCTGGGGGTTTTTTGGGGGGGGAAGAGTGGGAGAAAGAGGCCAAAAATCACCGTTTCTATATGCTCCACCGAAGATCATCCAAGCATCCGGTTCCATCCATTTTTGCTTACACCAAAAGTCATGGGTTCAAGAAAAACACAAGCGGTGGAAGGAAAATTTGGGGAAAACGCTTCAAATAGTTTGGGGGTCTCGGTCCGGTTTGGCCATAGAGAAAGCAACGGAAGGGGAGGGGGCCCTCTCTCGTTCAAATCTCTCCTTTCCCTCCTTCCTCGCTCTTTGCCGAAAAGCGATTGGCTCACTCCAGAAGTCTGAAATGACCGTTTCAACAGATCAATGGGAGGGGAGGGAGGGGCGCACCGAGGTTTCTCATACCCTGAGCCTGTAGACGATTTCATTATTTATGTTCTTTCTTTAATAAATATATGCACCACTGCTTGTCCAAATCATGCCTCAAAGCAGGTTGCATTTTTTTTAAAACAAAATTGCATAAACTATCTAAGAATGATACACAGGGGTGGGATTCAGCCGGTTCAAACAGGTTCGGGCAAACCGGATGTTAATTTTAATTTGGTTCACCGAACCGGTTCTTCCAAGGACTGGCTGACCCCGCCCACTCCACCCCGCCCCTCCCAGGAATCTCCACATGGCCCATTTTGGATGGCAGGTAAGTGCAAGGCACACGCGGAGGCTCCGGGAGGGCGGGAAACAGGCAGTTTTCACCCTCCTAGAGGCTCAAGGAAAGCCTCCGGAGCCTGGGGAGGGCAAAAACACCCCACACACACACCGTGGTGCAGGAGGCCGTGTAGGCCACGCCCCCATGGCCACACCCACCCGGACAGCGAACCGGTTGCTGAAATTTTTCAATCCCACCCCTGATGATACCATTATAACTACTCAACTGCTCCCTGAGAATTTTATTCCACTCGTGCATTTCCCTGTTAGAATAAATTCAGCTTAAGTTTCGTTTCTGGCCTGGTTTGAGACCTGAAATGGCCTCAATCATGACAAAGCAGTCTCGTCTGACCTGAGGGCTGCCCAGATGTTGCAACCATCTCACACACACACACACACCCAAACATCTGGAATGTACCAGGCTCCGAGAGGCTCCGTTACTGGACAATGAAATCTTTTTTTACGTACCATATTTTCCCGAGGACTCAAAAGTGGCTTCCTAGATTTACCGCAAGGAACCGCCGGCTCCGAGGTCTTCAACAAAATTCCTTGGGTTTCGTTCAGGTGGCTACCGGACCTGGCTTGCAAATAATGAGTGGATTCAGGTAAATCACGAGAAGCCAGAACCAAACCAACTACCTCGTGGCTCTTTGCAATGCGCGATACGAAAGAAGTCGCTTATATTAAACACAACTCAACGGTCAGCCTCTGTAGACTAAATACCTTAGCTGATGAGGTAGGTAGGCAGACGGACACATGACACGTTACCGTATTTTAAGGATAGCAACGTCTTAAGCACCTGCCAAACTAATCATACTTTAAAAACACCCTAACATAAATTGAACTGCTTTCTTTCATTACTTCCTGCCCACCCACCCAAAACATTATCCCAGCAACTTGCAGCTGGGATATCACAAAGATACTTGTTTATTTCTCTCTCTCTGCTTTTAAATTTACGCCTCTATTTATGAGAAAAAGGGGAGAGGGGGGGAAGCAACGCACACCCATTCTAAATTAAGCTCCAAGGATCAAAATCCAGTTTAATGACTTAAATCCAAGCATCTGTCTTGGAATTCACAAAAGCCATGCAGATTTTTTTTATTATTATTTTTTTGGACACAAATTGCAGGGAAATGGTTAGGTCAGGACTTTAAAAAAAAAAAATCATCAAAATCTGTGTGAGGTGACCGCCAGGTTGCATTGAGCCGTTCGTTCCCTCTGGTGTTGTAGCTGCACAGAAAGTCGCAATTAAGCACCGCGCTCGCTCCCTGCCAAAATTCCCCATCCGCCAGTGAGCAAGGAGATGACACTAAATAGACTGAATTCTTAATGCAAACAGAGACAGATCTGTCGGTTAAAGCACCAGGCTAGAAACCAGGAGATTGGGAGTTCTAGTCCTGCCTTAGGCATAAAAGCCAGCTGAGCGACTCTGAGCCAGTCACCAGGCGATTGGGAGTTCTAGTCCTGCTTTAGGCTTAAAAGCTAGCTAGGTGACTTTTGGCCAGTCACCAGGCGATTGGGGAGTTCTAGTCCTGCCTTAGGCATAAAAGCCAGCGGGGTGACTTTTGGCCAACCACCAGGAGATTGGGAGTTCTAGTCCTGCTTTAGGCATAAAAGCCAGCTGGGTGACTTTTGGCCAACCACCAGGAGATTGGGAGTTCTAGTCCTGCTTTAGGCATAGAAGCCAGCTGGGTGACTTTTGGCCAACCACCAGGAGATTGGGAGTTCTAGTCCTGCTTTAGGCATAGAAGCCAGCTGGGTGACTTTTGGCCAACCACCAGGAGATTGGGAGTTCTAGTCCTGCTTTAGGCATAGAAGCCAGCTGGGTGACTTTTGGCCAACCACCAGGAGATTGGGAGTTCTAGTCCTGCTTTAGGCATAGAAGCCAGCTGGGTGACTTTGAGCCAGTCACCAGTGGGCTGTGAGTTCCAGTCCTGCTTTAGACATGAAAGTCGCTCTTTCTCAGTCCAACTCAATTCACAGGGTTATAGTTATGGGGGGTGGGGGGGAATAGGAAGGGGAAGGAGTACTGGGTATTCTCTATTCTCGCAGGACGTTTTGAGCCTACACTCAACAATTATCTACCCTTCCCAAAACGGTGTCTCCAACAGCCCTTAGGATGCCTTCTGGCAGGTGGCTGTTAGGGGCATCTCTGCTGAAAACCACCCCTTCGATTGGGAACATCTCGAAAGGCTCACTGGCCTGTATTTGATTATTTTAGCCCCAGCAAAAGTCTTTTGACTTCTTCCCAGGTTGTTTAAATCTTCATCCCTGTTGCAAGGTGGTCCCCTAATTAATTTGATTTCTGCCATCCAGCAGCTGTTTTAATCAACCATTGTAAATTTATCATTCCAGGAGGGTTTATTCCCGACCATCGCTGGCTGCCGTTGTTGGTCTTCGGTTAAGGAAGGCCGTAAGATGCTGGCTTCAAAATATGTCATTTGTTTGTTTAAAATAATGTTTTCAGTCTGCTTCTATTTATGTGGTTATTAATTAAATTAGTTAAAATTGCATTTATTTGGCCCTGTCTAGGAAAAAGCCTTTCGTTCTGAAAAATTACTGTACTTAACTAAACAAGCAGTAGGAAAATAAAATATATTGTCTCCTTTATTGTTAACATTTACGAATCCTTTTTCATTCCTCTACCGTTAAGGTTAATTAAAACGTACGCGGAAAACCCCACACTCGACAGTCCTCAATTTACGACTTTCTGACTAGCAAAGTCAGCGGGGAAGACAGTTTCACTTAACAACCGTTGGCAAGAAAAGTCGTAAAACGGGGGCAAAACTCAACTTAACAACCGTCTCACTTAGCAATGGAAATCTGGGGCTCAATTGTGGTCGTAAGTTGAGGACTACCTGTAATGGCAACGTTGAGTTTAGACCAGGAGTCTCTAACCTTGGAAACTTTAAGCCTGGCGGACTTCAACTCCCAGACTTCAACTCCCAAAGCTGGCTGGGGAATTCTGGGAGTTGAAGTCCTCCAGTTGCCAAGGTTGGAGACTCCTGGTCTACACAACCTGCTCCAGTTATGTTCACAGAACGGACATTGTAGCTTAAAACGACAGTGTGGTCCCCACAGTGTGAGGACAAGAGCTGTTTCCCCAAAAGGACTATCCAATCCCCATTTTAGCCTCTGCTTAAGGGTTTTGTGAGGGATGCGGTGGCTCAGAGGCTAAGACACTGAGTTTGTCGATCAAAAGGTCGGCAGTTCAGCGGTTCGAATCCCTAGTGCCGCGTAACGGGGTGAGCTCCCGTTTCTTGTCCCAGCTTCTGCCAACCTAGCAGTTAGAAAGCAGGTAAAAAAAAATGCAAGTAGAGAAATAGGGACCACCTTTGGTGGGAAGGGAACAGCGTCCCGTGCGCCTTTGGCGTTGAGTCATGCCGGCCACATGACCACGGAGACGTCTTCGGACAGCGCTGGCTCTTCGGCTTTGAAATGGAGATGAGCAGCGCCCCCTAGAGTCGGGAATGACTAGCACATAGGTGCGAGGGGAACCTTTACCTTTAAGGGTTTGTGCTACCCCACTCCTGCGCCAACGTCACGTGTGAAGACGTCCTAAGAATGGTATCCCAGTTATTTCCATGTCAGCAGCGATTGCTGAGTGGAAACACGACAGACGAGAAAAACTTGGGCCAGACGGTCTGCAGAGGAGAATGATAAAAATGCAACGAAGGCCTTGCCAATTTGGGCCAGGGCTTCCTTCATTCATCCTCTCCTAAGCGAAAGCAGAGCCCGTAGCCGATGAGCTGTCAAGGAACCCACCCCAAATTTTTAAAAAGGATCTCGGGGCGAAGGCAACAACGGTGCCATTAGGAAACCATTAAAAAGCCATCAGAGAGAAGGAGGAGAAAGCACACGGGGCAGTTTGTCCTCTTCCTAACCTCATTCTGGGCCATTCCTTTCCAGATAAATATCTTGCACAAACAAAATTACCTTTGATTGCACCAGCCGCTGCTGAGCTGCTGAACTTCTTCTCCGGGAGAAGAAGTTCCCACTAGCAGGGAGTGGTGTTGCCTTGCAGACGTAAACAAAGGGGAGCAGACGAGAAAAACAAGTTTTAATTAAAGCCACTTCGGCTGTAATCAATTTTCCCTTTCTGCTTGTCGACACCATTTCTTTTTACTACGCTTTGGAAGCCCAGAGTACACAGACTGGGATGGGGAGGAGAGGGAGGGAGGGAGGGGTGGGTGGGAAACAGGTCAGCAATCCCGCGCACCTCCACGAAGGTTGGACGTTCGAAAGGTTTTCCTTTGGAAAAAGAAAGAAACAAACAAACAAACAAACAGAGGAGCTCCAATCCCACATAAGGAAGTCCGGGCTGGAGGGTAAGTTTATTATTGAAAAAAAAAGAAGAAGCGTTGCTGGAGGTGGAAAAACGAGAAAGGAGACAGTTACGTTACCCAGACAAAACAAACAAACATACAAGATCGGCTGTTAGGAGGAAACTAAAGAGCTAATAACGATAAATAACCGCAGATCATCGTATAAGCCACTGACGGCGAACCTTTTTGCCGTCGCGTGCCGAAAGTGTGCACACCCGTAATGCAATGCACGCATGACACACGCACGCCGCGTGCGACCCGCCCTCTAGAATCCTGCATCCAGTTTTGGTCACCGGACTATAAAAAAGAGGTTGAGACTCTAGAACCGTGACGCGTACCACAGGTGGCACGTGAAGCCATATCTGTGGGTACGCGAGCATTGCCCTAGTTCAGCTCCAGCACACATATGTGCGCTGGCCACCTGATTTTTGGGCCTTCCGGGCCGACCAGAAGTCGGGAAAAAGGCTGTTTCTGGCCTCCGGAGAGCCTCCGGGGTGGGGTGGGGTGGGGAAGGCTGTTTTTGCCCTCCCCAGGCTCCAAGAAAGCCTCTGGAGCCTGGGGAGAGTGAAAAACAGGTCTACTGGGCCCACTGTGCCATCATGTGCCAAAAGTGGGGGGAATGTGTGTGTGGGGGTCACGCGTGAATGCATGGTGGGGGCAGGGCACATTGAATTATGGGTGTGGGCACGGATGCGCATGACTCCCCCCACCACCCCCGCTTTTGGCACGCGACAGCAAAGAGGTTAGCCATCATTGCCCCAAACCCTCCCTGCACCTATTCCCGTTCCCCTCCCACCCACCCGCTTCCTAACAGGCTGCAACGAGAAGTTTTGAAGTCTAGTGAGGAGGTGAATAGCACAGACTGGGCTGTTCTGCCTTCAGAGCTTCCCTCCCTCCTCTTCCTTTTAGCCACCGCTGCTGCTGCTGCTGCTGCCAATTTCCTGGCCTGTCTGACGCCTTTGCATTGACTCATTTTAAAGCGTTCTTAAAGTCACAGGGAGACATTTTGGAAGAAAAGCCGTAATTTCCCCAGTTGTGGATCGTGGGCATGGCTGGCTCAGGAATTCTGGGAGTTGAAGTCCACAGGTCTTAAAGGGCCCGTGGTTTACGAGTTTCTTTGGGCATATGTTTTCATTCATTGGACTCCATGCCAACCGAGAGTGGAAGAACCTGATGCCACAGTCAAGCCCACTGTCCGATTTTTGATAGGCACGGATTTCCCCCCCCCCCCTCTGTGAGTTCAATCCTAGGTAGAGACAGATAATTCTCTCTCTGGGCAGAATGAGAATATTATCTGCTGAACAAAACTCCGCACTGGAAACAGGAAAGGCATCCGGCCAGTAAACACTCAGCTCCATTCAGTTGCCCAAGACTCTACCCTGCAAGGGTCTTCAAAAGAAGATGACTGGGTTTTTTTTTTCCCCTCTCTGAGGATGCTGGGACATAGAGACTGTAAACATCGACTTTTTGCGGCCACGGTTCTGGAGGGTAGCCAGCTCTGGACAGCTGTGCAAAAAAAAAAATCATCCTTGGCCAGCAAAATCCCCCCCTTCCCCCAGTGGTAGGAAAACACTGCTTGAAAAAACACAAGTTGGCTCTGTCACAATTCCAAAAAGCACCCTGCTGCCAGTCACAACTACAAATCCCATAAATCCTTGCCACCTTAACATCCTTCCATATTTATTTAGCTGGACCCTCCAAACTCCAGAGGCCTTTTTGTCAACAAGTAACCCGAAGAGAAATGGCATTTTGGTGAAATGGTCCAGGGGAAGGTATTTTTCAATTTTCTAAGTACAGTATTTTGCTGGCTTATAGGGCAGAGCTGGTGAGTTTATACTGTGCTTCTTTCTTTCTTTCTTTCTTTCTTTCTTTCTTTCTTTCTTTCTTTCTTTCTTTCTTTCCTTCCTTCCTTCCTTCCTTCCTTCCTTCCTTCCTTCCTTCCTTCCTTCCTTCCTCCCTTTGCTGCATTTATTATCACAACCGTTTGGTGCTATTCCTTTTTATCTCTGCTACGCAGCTATTTTGATGGTTTAATACACAGTAGTTTCATTTTATAGCACATGGCTTTTTAAAAGGCCTGCTGGCCCAGCTGCCAGGAACCTTTGATTGAGAAATAGAAATAGAAGAGAAAATATCAACTCGAGGAATGGGAGTATTTGGCTGAAGTCGATGAGTGTTCAAAGTCCAGAAGTCTGGAGCATGTCAGGTTGTGTCAAGCCTAACAATCAAAACAGAAGCACTGGCTGTGTGCAAAAACATAAGAGGAATAAAGTACCTTCCTCCAGCAAGATTAATAACAACAGTGGGAATTTTGGGGAGCTGAGTTTTCTAAACAAATTGGCTTGGAAAACCCATTGAGAACAAGGGCATTTATTATACCAAATATAAAAATCAACTTTGATACCAAATGAGAAAGGAAGGCATCAACATAGGGTCCTAAAGCTCAGAAAAGAATATTCAATCAATCAATTCAATCAGAATAGAGCTGGAAGGGACCTTGGAGGTCTTCTAGTCCAACCCCCTGCTTAGGCCGGAAACCCTCCACCACTTCGGACAAAGGGTTATCCAACCTCTTCTTTAAAAACTTCCAGTGTTGGAGCATTCGCAACTTCTGGTGGCAAGCTGTTCCACGGATTAATTGTTCTCCCTGTCAAGAATGTTATCCTTAGTTCTAAGTTGCTTTTCTCCTTGATTATTTATTTATTTATTTATTTATCAAATTTCTATACCGCCCTACTCCCGAAGGACTCAGGGCGGTGAACAGCCAAGATAAAATACAGATAATACAAATTAGTTTCCACCCGTTGCTTCTTGTCCTGCCCTCGGGTGCCTTGGAGAATAGCTTGACTCCCTCTTCTTTGGGGCAGCCCCTGAGAGATTGGAAGACTGCTATCCTGTCTCCCCTAGTCCTTCTCTTCATTAAACTAGACATGCCCAGTTCCTGCAACCGTTCTTCATATGTTTTAGCCTCCAGTCCCCTAATCCTCTTGGTGGCTCTTCTCTGCACTCTTTCCAGAGTCTCCACATCTTTTTTTACATCGACCAAAACGGAATGCAATATTCTTTCTTTCTTTCTTTCTTTCTTTCTTTCTTTCTTTCTTTCTTTCTTTCTTTCCTTTCTTTCTTTCTTTTCTTTTCTTTCTTTCTTTCTTTCTTTTTATTCATTCATTCATTCATTCCAATTTATATGCCGCCTTTCTCCGGAGACTTAGGGCGGCTTACAATCTTGTGGATGCTGTCTACGAAAGATGAAAACAAGACCTACACCTGTCCACCCACCCACAAAAATATAGGATTTTTACCCTGGTATCCCCCCCAAAAAACCCACGAGTTACGCCCCCAAAAGCACCTTCAATTTCAATTTTAGCGCTCCAGAATTGCCCTGCTTGGGGGGGGGGGGAAACAGGAAAAAAAAAAAAGAAAGAAAGAAAGAAAGAAAGAAAGAAAGAAAAAAGGCAGCTGCTGTTGCCAGTACAGAAAACCACCCTAGAGAAAACTCTTGCCATGCCAGGCGGAGGAAGTGATTAAAAATTAAAGCTGCGAGATACAGAGAGCTGGGAGGGCGTGTGACTGCCACGACTTCCAACTTCAGTTTTGCAAATGAATCTCACCACATCGACCTCATAGAAGGCAACTGGGGGGGGGAATCATTCCTGCTTCTTCCCCTACCCCCAGCTCTGTTCTCAAAACTCCCCAGCCCTGCGCCTTCCTTTCCCCCACAATTAAAGGGCTGGAGGCAAGAAGTGAGTCCTCCCGGCCCATCTTTAAAAAGGGTGATTTGGCCACCATGTGATCCCCCCAAAAAAAGATGTTGAGACTTTGGAAAGAGTGCAGAGAAGAGCAATGAAGAGGATGAAGCGTCCGGAGGCTAAAACATTCAAAGAACGGTTGCAGGAATTGGGTACGTCTGTTTTATTTAAGAGAAGGGACTAGGGGTGACACAATAGGAGCTTTCCGATCATAGGTGGGTTTCAGCCGGTTCTGGAGAACCGGTTGCGGAAATTTTGAGTAGTTCGGAGAACCGGGAAATGCTACCTCTGACTGGCTCCGCCCACATCTATTCTCTGCGTCCCGAGTCCCAGCTGATCGGGAGGAAATGTGGATTTTGCAGTATCCTTCCCCTGGAGTGGGGAGGGAATGGAGATTTTACAGTATCCTTCCCCCGGAGTGGGGAGGGAATGGAGATTTTACAGTATCCTTCCCCTGCCACGCCCACCAAGCCACACCCACAGAACTGGTAGTCAAAAAAATTGAAACCCACCACTGCTTCCGATATTTGAGGAGCTGTCACAAAGATGAGAGGGGGTTATTCTCCAAAGCACCAGAAGGCAGGACAAGAAGCAATGGATGGAAACTAACCGAGGAGAGAGAAGGAAGAGAGAAATTTCCCCGACAGTGAGGACAGTTAGCCCGTGGAACTGCTTGCCTCCAGAAGTTGTGGGTGCTCCCATCGCTGGAACGTTTTCGAGAAGAGATCGGACAGCCGTTTACCATCCGAAATGGTCAAGGGTTCCCTTGCTTGAGTAAGAGAGCTGGACTAGAAGACCTTTAAGGTCCCTTCTAAACTCTGTTATTATTTCCTTCCGGGTTCAGAGTTGGGGAGGGGTGCCGATTATAGACCCTGAAATAGCGATTATACTGGTCAAACGTAATAAGGGAGGAGGGGGAGAACGGCTTCTTCTTCTTCAGAGCCCCTTCTTCCGCTAACCCTGACCTTCTTTTCCACTCAATTATCCGAAATCCATCATTAAAGGGCCCCCCTGAAAAGAAAGCTACAAGTCTCAAGGTTTTTTTTTTTTCCCCTTTGCTGGCGGGTGGGGGCAGCTGGGGTGCGGGGAACAGAATGCCAGAGAGACCCAGCAGGGAAAGTGGGAAGGCTGGGAACAAATGAAAAGCAAGGTTGTATAGCGTATTGTTTTGTCCCCCGGCCCCCTTTTTCTTCAAGGCAGCTAATTCCGTGGTAATAAAGCATTAACAATGACCGTGCCCAGGCTCTCTCTCCCTCTCTCTCCCTCTCCTCTCTCCCTCTTTCTCTCCTCTCTCTTTCTCTCCTCTCTCTTTCTCTCATCTCTCTCTTTCTCTTATCTCTCTCTCTCT